>NW_022111300.1:40335449-40338683 GCF_000313985.2 Echinops telfairi
CTCTGGCCCATGGAGGCAGGGGCGAAGGGAGCATGTGGCTGAGAGACAGAGAAGTGGAGGCTCCGGACTGAGGAGGGGTATTGCTGTGGACCCCTGACTGCATCCTTAATGATTTCTGATCCTGGTTTGTGGCACCTCTCTCTTCACTTCCCTAATAAACCCCTGTGATCACAAATAGTCTGAGTTCTGTGTGGTTATGACAATGGATTATGGGCCCCAACAGAAAAGTGGCGTGCCATGGGGGAATGGTGGGTATCAGAATAGGGTTATGAAGGATGGAGGGTGTAGGCATATCTGACTGCTGCTTTATGCCACTCTGATTTAACTGCATTATCCTTTTCCCCGGTAAAACCACAGGAGGTCAGATAGGACCTCCCATTTTCACGAGGAAATCATTTTCAACATTTGGGTAAGAAATCGTACGCTCCATGAGATCAGTTAAACACAAAGCTAAGCATCTTAGAACCAAGAACCACACTATCTTGGGGGATCCTTGCCCAATCACTTGTTCAGGTTATAACAGATTGCCCCACAGCCTCACCTGAGATGAGGGAAACCTGTTTCCACAGAGCAGATTCTATGGCCCTGTGGAAGTCAGAATACCATGTGCTCTATTGGATTTGCAACAGCTGCGTTTTCAGGAGCAGACCGCCAGACATCTTACCTAAAAAGACTGCTCTGTGGACTCGAACCGCAAACCTTTCAGCTAGGAGTCAAGTAAGTATATGTTGGGAGCCATCCTAGCCATGCTGTCTAGTAAAGCTACAGCCTGGTGAAAGAAGCATCTGCAGAGCAGAGCTTCCCAAGGACAGTTTCCAACATCCCTCAAATATTTGCTGTTGTTAAATCCATTCTTGAGAATTTTGTGCATTGTCATGTTTACTGCACCTGGAGTGGATGCGAGGGCATTCTTGAGAAGTACGAATGAAACCAGATATAAAACTTGCTTCTATGTGCCGGGGCTTTCCTTAACTGAGGCATTGGAGAGGCTTAGACAGCAAGACATCTTTGGGAATTCTGAGAAGGATATGTGGGAATTGAGCGAGGAAGAAACCCCAAAGTTGAGGTCACCAAAAAACCCTGGATTCCATTCAGATTAGGTAGTGGGAGACTCTTTTGGCCTCCCCGATAGAGAGGACCTTATAGACTGCCTCCCCCAACTGACGCCCCTTTACCTTGGACAGGGTCTTACATAGAAGGAGACAGAATGGTTAACATTAATAGAAAATATGTAAAAGGGGAAACATTAAGTCTTTGGCAAAGAATCAGATGGTTTGGCTCCCCATGGTGCCTCACGGGTATAAAAAATAACAGAGACATGGGTAGATAATGGGACAGTTACCATGGGAGAGTTTGTAAAGGAACATATTTAACTCTGCAAGCATTTAACTCTGCTTGTAGATATTAGGCTTTGAAGTAGCACATGAGGTAGTTTCATTGTGTTAAGTTAGTCAACGAGAAAAGGAACATTGTGAGCAAAAAGAGGGCAGTGAGTAGGATATGAGTCTAACCAAATTTTCTGAACACCTCAATCAAGAATAGTATGTGACTTATAAGACAAACAGTCCAGGGGGAAAGAACCAGGAAGAGGACAGAAAGTGATAGACGAAAGTACAGACCTTATAATGGTCTCTTATCAGGTTTTAGTGGAAATAATAAGGGTGACTTTGGAGTTAATCATAAAGCATTCTTTTTATGTAGTGGTCTGCAAAACTTTATGGTATAAATAAAGCTGTTTGGAAGAACTCAGCAGAGATTGCTTCCACCAGAACATCTCTCGTGTCTGTCTCGTCTGTGTTCGCCGACTCCACACCTCCTTCAGGTATCCAGTTCAACCCTCCCTCCCGGAGCTGGGCTCCGTCAAGTGACACCCCCGAACCACAGAAACCTGTTTTCAGTGTGGATAGGACTTCACCCAGGGTTCTGCAGACCCCCTGGTGTAAGGCAACCAGGTAAGTAGGGGTGAACAGATAAAGAACTTGAGAAGTATGGGCCACAGTGAGTCTAAGGAAAGACGACTGTTGTTTGTAGAAATTCTAAAACAAATTCTTATTGGAAAAGAGTTCCATATGTCGACTCATCAGATAACAGGGTTTTTACATTTTGTACAGCGATGCAGTCCATGGTTTCCTGAAGAAGGTACCGTCAGTTTAGATACATGGACTAAAGTAGGGGGAAAATTAAAAGAATACTAAAATGAACACGGGCCTGTAGAAATATTCTCCTTATGGAGCCTAGTGAGAGATTCCGTAGACCCCTTACAAGAGGTTACTCAACTTTCCAAGAAACTTTCTTTGCAAGATGAGAAAACGCCTCTAAAGGCGGAACAAGCAGAGAGGAAACAGACTGATACTGTTGAAACTGACTCAGGGGAAAGTGATGATAAACTTTGATCTGAAGATGAAGCTGACTTACAAGAAGCAGCTGCCCGATATCATCACAATGACTGGGATTTCCCCGTAGGGCAAGCAAAAGGTCATTGTAAAAAGCAGCATTATGGCTCGATGAATAATTTGGCAATTAAATCTAAAATTAAGAAGTCTAAAGGCCGGCCTCTACCCCGGCCTCCTTTGGGCTTCAGCTTTCAAAGAGCCTACCTTGTGTCAGAAATATGTAAGTGCAGCCTTGCAGTCAATTAGGGATAAGTATTTAGAAGCTTATGTTATCCATTATATGGATGATATTCTTTTAGCCCATCAAAACCGTGGTATATTGCAAGAATTTTAGAAGATACTATAATGGCTATAATTCAACAGGGACTGAAAAATATCCCCAGAAAAAATACAAACACAACCCCCTTTTTCTTATTTGGGGAGGAAAATATTGGGAGAGAAAATAATTACTCAACCTATACAATTAAGGCAGGATTCATTAAAAACCTTAAATGGTTTTCAAAAATTATTAGGGGATGTTAATTGAATTCGTCCTTTTTTAAAAGTTAACCACTAATGATTTGAAACCTTTATTTGCCATCTTACAAGGGGACCCTAACCCTAAGTCACCTAGGGCACTGACTCAGGAGGGAAAATTGGCCATTGAAAAGGTACAAGAAGCAATAATGAATAACCAATTAACAAGATTAGACTATGTAAAACCTTGGTCTTTGATTTTGCGACCTACTGTCCATTCCCCATGGGATGTTTGTGGCAGAATGGACCCCTGGAATGGTTATATTTAGCTTCCAATTCTCCTAAAATGGTCACTCCTTATACTTCCTTGATAGCATTGCTTATC
>NW_022111300.1:40340313-40391011 GCF_000313985.2 Echinops telfairi
GGGACAACTGAAGAAGCTCAGCAACAAAGCACTTGACATTGTTGCTCCACAAGGAAGGGCACCCGCCCCTGAGGTTGTTTTTACTGCTTTGCTAGCAGTTCTCACGTGCCAGGTATTATTCTCAGGATTAGTTGCAGCTGAAACCTATTGGTCATACATACCTGCATCTCCTGTTTTGCACCCTGTCACCTGGGAAACACTCAAAGTGCTGGTTTTTACAAAGATTCCTTCCTCCTGGGGGGGGGTCACTCAAGTGCCTTTATTAACCCTAAAAGTTCATATAATGTTACCTACAGGGGTGATAGTTCCCTGCCTCCTATATGCGGATCCCATCTTCACACACCACTCCCAGGGCCTTGTGTATCACTGGGGATTAGAACTCTGGTCACAGATTCCCTGTTACTAGAGCCAAGAAGAGGCATCTTTGGATGTTAGCATTTATAATTCCCTTGTTTCCAGATTTAAAATTCATTACTACTTCTACTTTCTCTCTGATCAAATTCCTGTGTGACCCTTATCCAGAAGCCGATGATAGTTGGTTTGCTCTCAATAGCAAAACAGGATTTCCTAAATGGCATGATTGTGCCATTGTGGGAGCCACATCAGACAGAAAAGGAGTAAAGCATTCTTTAAATGGTACAGATTTGTAGGTATTTGATTATTCCATTACATCTCCCACTGTTGCTTACTGCGATTTAGTCAAACTGAGTACAAGATTTAATTGGTCTGATGCTGATTTGCCCACTCCTGAGCCTTTGGCCAGATGGTTAACCCCAGGCTGGGTTTCTCCTATTTTGACCTTTTTCAGTTCCTATTGTCCAGTAGTTCAAACATCTTTGTGGAGGCTCTTTACGGCTACCCAACCTGCTGGTCTAAAAAGACCCAAAAAAGAATACAGATACAGAGCCCTTCAAGCTTGCGTGCGCTCCCCCTTTGCTGTTCTACATCCTGGTGATTTTAGCACATTAGAAATACTTGAAAATAATGGGGTCTTTGTTACTCATTGTAAAAATTGTGTTTTAACCAAGTATATTTATTCTAGTTTGAATATAATTTCTTTTGTCATTGTTCAACAACCACCTTATGTTATGTAGCCTTTAAAAGTGGATGCCCCTTGGTATGATGATATGGGACTACATGCCTTACAGTTAATGTCAGATATTTTGCAAAGAAAACGAAGATCTGTTGCCTCTTCAATTTTAGGTATTGTAGCATTACTTGCGCTTTTGGTTCCTTGACCGCCTCTGCTGCAGCTTTGGTCCAAGAAGTGCATCCTGCTGAACATGTTGATGAATTCACCAAAAATGCTACCATAGCCTTAATGACACAAGCGAAAATTGATCAAAAACTTGACACACGAGTTAGTGCCTTAGAAGAGGCACCAGTATGGATGGGTGATCAGATTCAGGCTCTAAAACTAGAATGATGGTTAGATGTCACTCACAGTTTAAATGGGTCTGTGCCACTCCTTTAATTCACAATGAATCAGAAGTTCCATGGGAAAAGGTTAAGAGTCATGTTTTGGGAGTTTCTTTAGATTTAGCCTCTTTACACGCCAGTCTAAAAGCCGTCAGTCACTCTGGAAGCTCTGTGTTACCAGCTTCAGAAGTGGCCGAATCTTTGTTAGAAAAAATAACTGGATATGTTACAAGAAAGTCCTGGTTATCAATTTTTGTTAACCTGGGAGTTGCAGCTTTGATAATACTTCTTGTTTTTCTTCCAGTCGTCTTCCGATTGACCTTCCGCAGTTTACGCTTGTTGCAAGCAGAAATCCAAAGGCTTCATTTGAGAAATAATAAAAAATGGGGAGGTGTTGGGAGCCATCCCAGCCATGCTGTCTAGCAAAGCTACATCCCGGTGGAAGAAGCATCTGCAGAGCAGAGCTTCCCAGGGAGGGATTCCAACATCCCTCAAATATTTGCTGTTGTTAAATCCATTCTTGAGAATTTTGTGCATTGTCTTGTTTACCACACCTGGAGTGGGTGCGAGGGCATTCTTGAGAAGTACGAATGAAACCAGATCTAAAACTTGCTTCTATGTGACGGGGCTTTCCTTAACTGAGGCATTGGAGAGGCTTAGACAGCAAGACATCTTTGGGAATTCTGAGAAGGATATGTGGGAATTGAGCGAGGAAGAAGCCCCAAAGTTGAGGTCAGAGGAGAAAATAAAATCCACCAAAAAACCCTGGATTCCATTCAGATTAGGTAGTGGGAGACTCTTTTGGCCTCCTCGATATAGAGGACCTTATAGACTGCCTCCCCCAACTGATACCCCTTTACCTTGGACAGGGGCTTACATAGAAGGAGACAGAATGGCTAACATTAATAGAAAATATGTAAAAGGGGAAACATTAAGTCTTTGGCAAAGAATCAGACGGTTTGGCTCCCCATGGTGCCTCAGGAGTATAAAAAATAACAGAGATATAGGTAGACAATGGAACAGTTACCATGGGAGAGTTTGTAAAGGAAAATATTTAACTCTGCAAGCATTTAACTCTGCTTGTAGATATTAGGCTTTGAAGTAGCACATGAAGTAGTTTCATTGTGTTAAGTTAGTCAACGAGAAAAGGAACATTGTGAGCAAAAAAAGGGCAGTGAGTAGGATATGAGTCTAACCAAATTTTCTGAACACCTCAATCAAGAATAGTATGTGACTTATAAGACAAACAGTCCAGGGGGAAAGAACCAGGAAGAGGACAGAAAGTGATAGAAAAAAGTACAGACCGTATAATGGTCTCTTATCAGGTTTTAGTGGAAATAATAAGGGTGACTTTGGAGTTAATCATAAAGCATTCTTTTTAGGCAGTGGTCTGCAAAACTTTATGGTATAAATAAAGCTGTTTGGAAGAACTCAGCAGAGATTGCTTCCACCAGAACATCTCTCGTGTCTGTCTCGTCTGTGTTCGCCAACTCCACACCTCCTTCAGGTATCCAGTTCAACCCTCCCTCCCGGAGCTGGACTCCGAGAAGTATATTAACCAATTATACCACCCAGGACCACCCAGATACCTCCCATTAAAAGAAGCACACATTTCCCAGAGGTAAAATGCACATTTTAGAACATCCTTTTTAACTGTCCTAAACTCGTTTCCAATGAAGACTTTGCTCATCCCTTCTATTTTCCTGTTATAATTCACCATCGTCTTCATTCCAAATGGGCAGAGGCACAGTTGGGAAAGACACTACCGCATTAAGTATACATTTAAGCATTCCACCGAATAGGCCCCAAGTCCCAAGCTATAGTCTTAAAGCAACTTTATTTTTATCTTTCTCTAATCCTTTAAATGTACTGTATGTGATACTTATTTTCTGCCCCAGATAAAAACAGACGTTAGAACCATGACTTCTCTGGTTACTCTTAGGTCATAAAAAGACCCAAATGTCCCTTTAAGTCACAAAACACTTTAGATTTGGCTATTTAAATGTTTGGTCCGATGTCATAATCAAAAGCTAGCCTTGATATAAAGTGGAAAATTCATACCTCCCTTCATACCTGCTGCAACTGGGCAGTGAACAAGCAGTGGGGTGTGTGCAGAGTCTTCTGTCTTGCCAACCCTGGGTCACTACTCCCTGCCTTTAACTTGCAGATTAATGGTAGTTCCCAAATCCTCCATAATTCGAGGATAGAAAGGGGCTAGGAAAGTTCAAACTTGACTGATGCTGTCGTGAATCGGTAACATTGCCCAATGCCAGCAAATGGAGACGAGTTAAATTTCCAAATGGTCTCCTTGGAATTGAGAAAAAGTGAGTACCCATATTCTATACTTTAAAAGGAGGACCCATGTTCTATATTTAACTTCCTTATAAATTTTACTTTGACTTGTTCTCCCCATGAGATAACATCAGCAGCTCCCAATCCCACACCCAATCACTCAGACACACACAAAAAGAGGAGTTTTATGCTATAGAAATATTCCCACATTTGGAACTTAAAACAGCATTACTTCAATATTTCCATCAAAATCACCTCCAAAAACCCAATTCCCTCCACATTATTCCATGGTCAATGTGAGTGTGGCAGTTACATAATCTCCTGTCAACTTGCGAAGGGGTGGAGTCTCACCTTTCAATCAGGTCATAGCCAATGAGGCTACTGTATGGGCATGGCCTTCTCCTGAGGATTCTGGGAACTCTTGTCTTCCTCTCTGGAGGTGGGACACACTCCCTCTCTCTGTTACACATTCCTGTGGACAAGCCACAGGGAGTAGAGAACACGCCACTGCTGAGATTCCACCACAACTGGATCCACAAGACATTTCACCCACTGACATGTGATCTTCCTGCATTTGGCGTCAATGCACATGTAGCATGAGTTTATAGAGGAACTTATAGACTGATATCGGACTTATTGGCTAATATCAGACTTATGAACGTGATCTGGGCTGGGATGTTTTCTCAATAGTCAACTGCTCTTGTATATAAAGCTCTTTCTTATACACATATGAGTATCTATGAATTTGTTTCTCTAGTCTACCCAAACTGAAACAATGAGCAAATCCATGAAGGCTCATGAGTCCTTGTCCATGCATCTCCTTTGGAAATATTTCCATTTATACCCTTGGCTAAAGCTTCCATGTTAACATCCCACTATACATTCATCAACTACAAGGTATATTCTAGTTTCAGAAATATGAAACTGTAAAAAAAATGCCTAGAATCAGCAAGGTGTGGGATTTTGGATTTCCTTTAAGCAAATCAGCTACAACTCTAGAAATGTTGCTAAACCTTGGTGGCCATTTTATTCCTGAGCCTTTTATTTCATAAGTGTTAAAGCCGAGTTATGAAATTTTTCCTTGAATGCCTTTTCCAAGCTCCAACTCTCACCAGGCTGATTTAGAAAATTAACTTGTCTCTCCAGAACCCCTTCTGAATTAAAATTAATGTTCCACACCTCTTTGACCCACACCCAATCGCTCAGACACACAAAAGAGAGGAGAGTTATGCTATAGAAATATTCCCACATTTGGAATTTAAAACAGCATTACTTCAACATTTCCAATTACATAAAACTTACCGAGAGAAGGGAGGTAAAAAAGAATAATTGGATGCTTAGCCTGAAAGAATATTTTGGGCTGATTTAAAAATCAACAAACCTCATTACTTTCACCCTAGTCCTGAAAACATAATAGAAGGTGCCAATACAGCACCAGGAAATTCTGGAGAAGAAAGCAGTGACTGTCATTTAAATGATGGCAAGGAAAGATTTACAAGTGTAATGGGGACGTATAAATTTTGCAAGTGAAAAACTAACACATCCTATTATGAATTCCAGTTAGCATGAGACTCCGAGCCCAACTCTATGCAAGCATGTTGAAATGGTGACTCTAGACATTCAGGACCAATGAGCTAGCAATAACAGACTAAACACAGATTTACACAATAATCAAAGCAGGAAACCATTAATCAATGTCGTGGACAGAGGGCAAAGGTGATAGAAAGCCAAAACTCCACCTAGAGCGGTTGAACGGTTAACAAAGCCAGGAACAGATATCTGCCCAGCATGTTCATTGCAGTACTGTTCACAGTAGCAAACAAATGGAAACCATCTGAATGTCCATCCTTGGAAGAAGAGATCAATACATGTTGGTACCTCTATGCAATGAATGCTACACATTGCTCAAGAATACGGGGGAGACCGTCAAGCCCCTCGTGGTCTGGGTGGGTTTGGAGGACATGAGGCCATTGCGTCTGTTCCGCCTCGAAGAGACCTTACTTACAACAGAACGAAGCACCATTCAGCCCTGTCCCCTCCTCACCATGTCTCTTCAAGTTGAGCCTACGGTTGCTGCAACGCTGTCAATGCATCTTGTGCAGTGTCTTTGTCGGTTTTGCTGACCCTCTCCTTGACCAAGCATGAGGTTCTTCTTCAGGGACTATCCATCTTGATCATTTGCTCACCGTGTGTGAGAGAATGCACCTCCGAGGAGCCCGCGTGGTGCTCTGGAGAAAGTGTGGGACTGCTGACCACAAGGTCTTGGGGAAAAGATGAGACTATTGACTCCTGTAAATACTTAGGGTCTCAGAAACCCTATGGGGTCACAGTGATTTAAATGAACTCCATGGCAGTGGGCATGGTTTGGTTTCTTCTTTTTAGTTCTTCCCCCGGTTGACCTACCACAGTGTCCTTGAATTGAAGTGTGCATCAGACTCACCTGGAGAGCCTGTTGAAACACAGATTGTTGAGCTGACCCAGAGTGACTGCTTTGTGACTTCTAGGGTGGGTGAGGTCAAGAATTTTCTTTGCAGTTCCTAGGTGTTGCCCATGCTCTGGCCTGGGAAACACACTTGGACGACCACTGGTCTCCACCTTCTACCCTCCCTCTACCACTGCCATCCACTTCCTTCTCAGAGCTGCACTCACCACATTCTCTCTGATGCCAAGGACTAGCCCTCGGAGTCTCGGTCTAGGGACAGGCTCTCCTTCTGTTCTGCTGAAAGATGGAGAAGAATATGCTGTGTAACCCCCTGAGGTATTTAGTTTATTGTGCCAATCTGGGCAATAAACACATGTGGCGTTAATTGAAGGGCGGAGAGATAAATGGCTCAGCAAGCCTCGCCTTTCTAGTTCTCGGGTCTCTTGCTTTCTGATGGTCGCACCAGGGTGCAGCTGCCTAAGCAGTTCCCCTGCTTTAGCTGGCAAGGCTCACTTCCTGCAAGACATCCTTGAGGAGTAGCCACATGGAACTACCCCGATGCAGCCCTGGGTGCTGCAGCAGCCATGTGAAGACCCCTGCCAGCGCTGAGGTGCTTATACATTCACTGACTCAGCTTTCCTCCTGCAGTCGGCATCATTGCATCTGTTTTGTGAGATGGAGGAGGATTTTGTGGATTGGTGTTGGACATATGGGTTAATGAGTTAATGTTGGCCTTGTGGACTTGGGCAGCACTGGGTTGGGGTGTTTTCTTGATGCGCACTTAACCTTTATATAAAACTCTCTCTTATACATGAGTTTCTGTGCATTTGTTTCTCTAAAGTATGCAGACTAACACATCCCCCAAAGAACTGCGCATCCAAAGGCCAGCCACTGTCAGGGTCCACCTTATTTGGGACCTGAACCTAGAGGGTCAGACCCAGACCCATAAGGAAGTATGTGTTCCCACATATCCCAAATCCGTAGCTTCCCTCAGAGATGTAGAGTGCCCCAGGTACATGGGAAATCACTAAGGGAAGCGAGTCACTATCCAACTTCCTTCTGCCCAAATCTCTGGCTCCTTTTTCCCTCTAGGAGGTCTGTATCTGGGGACGTGCAATGGAATTCAGTCAATAGGTTAGCAAAGCCTTGTGACTAATAGCATTCACACCCAAGTTGCTGCTAGGCGTTTTCCTCGACAAAGCGGTTATGATGGCATCATTGGCACATTCATTACAAAAAAAGAAGTGTCATGAATGGAAGTTTGGAGTAAATGACAAATACCCCATAACTCTTGTGCCTGCTCCTGCTTCATGTATCAAATACTTCTTAATATAAACCAGTTGCAGAAGTTGTTGGTGGCAAGAGGCTGAAGAGCTCAATTGTTAACCAAGAGATCAGCAGTTATTCCCACCAGCCACTCTGTGTGCAAAATATGTGGCAGTCTGCTTCCATAAAGGTTATAGCCTTGGGCAGTCCCAAAAAGACTTCTGCATCCAAATGAACCTTCTTCCAGCAGTGAGCATAAACCATTTTCAAAGACATGGTCAGTAGCCTTCCAAACATTTTACAGATGGGTAAACCAATGTCCAAAGAGGACAAGAGACTGCCCCAAAGCCATGTGGATATTAAGCAGCAAGACCCACCCTAAGTAAGGTCAGCTCTCCTTTGGTCAAAGCTTGTTCAAGTACTAAGGCATAAAATTAAAATTGCCTTAAAAAATATATAATGGTATCCTACTCCTCTTTCTCCTTTCTTCAAAGATGTTTTAAAAGAAGCCTTGAAAGAGATATTTCAACCTAAGACCCTGAGGATGAGAACAGGAAAAGTGCTTTATGGGCTAGGAGGGCAGAGGAAGAGAAGGCAGCTTATTAAGCCTTGATTTGCTCACCCCCTGTCTCATTATAACAGTCCTGTATCATCACTAGCCAGGTCAAAGCCAGCAATTTGTCATCCAGGGAAGTCTGATTAAATAATAAAGAAGGTTTATCCCCCTTCATACTCAGAGGTCACCGTATTACCTTCCAACAAGCCTTCAACCATACTCTGACCTTTATGGTCCCCGAAGTAGTTCCCACCGCTTAGCAGAGTCATTTAGTGGCTATTTCGATCAATCAGGCCTACCTCTAAAGGCAGGAAAACAGAAAAATTTATCATTTTCCTGCCACTCATGATAAAATGGGGAAACGTGACTTCTTGGCAAGGTGCTGATTGCCATTTTCTCCTATAAAGGGCAGAGAACAGCTCAGCAGCCAGAATGTTGCCGTAGGGGAGTCACAGGCCACAGTCAGCACAGCAAAGTGTTCTGCACTTTTTCCGTTTTCAATATAATCTTAGTCATCTCGCTATACTAGCCATCCTAATGAGAAGTCTGCTTATTGCCCCCTAATCTCCACAGTGACTCTGATTTTTAAACCACAAGTCAAGTTGCTGGAGAAATGCAAATCCAAACTCCAGCGAGAAGCCAGTTCCCAACCCCATTGTTGTTCTGTTCGGAGTCCACGGTTCTGACCCACATCGACACTTTGGACCACGGAGAAAAACTCTGCCCAGTCCTGCGCCATCCTCACAATTGTTCTTCCGGGGGCGCCCGTTGTTACAGTCCCTGTGTCAATCCATCGTGTCAAGGGCCTTCCTCCTTAACTGCCCCTCTACGTCACTAAGCAAGATGCCCTTCTCCAGGGACTGGTCTTTCTGGCGATGTCATTAGCAATTGCTAAGCAAGCTCACAGCACGCAACAGACCTGTAGTGGCCACCTAAGGAAAGAGGTACTTAGCAAAAGTTATAGGAAGGGTAGCCAAAAAAACACAAACAAACTCCCCACCATTGAGTCAATGTCAACTGACAGTTACCCTATAGGCCTGGGCAGAATTGCCCACTGTGAGGTTCCAAGACTGGAACGCTTTGTGGGGATAGAAAGCCATGTCTTTCTCCTGCGAAGCAGCTGGTGGTTTCAAACTGCTAATCGTGCAGTGAGCAGCTCAACCTGTCCCCAATACGCCCCCAGGGCTCCTACAGCAAGCAAAGGGACATTTTAAAACCAAGGACTGTGAGGCTCTTGATCTGCTCTCGTGCTCCCTATCTGTATGCTATCTCACGTGTGAGAAACCTCAGGGGCCCTGGCTGTGGAGGAGTCATGAGAAGCTCTGGGTGCAGTTCAAATGGGCCAGTGTGAGAGACACAATGTGTGAACACAGCCTGAAAGGTTCTGATATAAGAGAACAGGTCCTCCTGGTTCAGAGAGTTCTTCAGTCTGTAAGTGAGTCCCAAGGGAAACCCATGGGTGGGTTAGGAGAGTAATTTCAATTAAAATGTTAATGAATAAAGAAGACACAGAGGCATTCCAATTATTCTACATTACTGACAAGTTAACCAGCCGCTGGTAGCACCGTGGTTTACGAGTCGGGCTGCTACCTGCAAGGTCTGTGATGCAAAACCACTAGAGGCAACTTGGTACCAAATTGAGGCTGTCTGCTCCCATAACGATTTACAGTATCTTTTGTTGTGCATATGTGTTTTGTTTCTTAAAATAGGTCCCAGTCATCTAGTCTGTCTTCCACTGTGTGTACTTACTGTATTATATTTGGTAGTCTGTGCATACTGTGCAATAAGGGCCTTAAGTGTGTCCCAATTTTCCCATTGGTGGTCCTGATAGTTCTAGGTTCACATCTAGGTCTCTAATCCATCCTGAGTTCATTCTCATGCATGGGGTGAAGGATGGGTCCTGTTACATTCTTCTGCAGCTGGCGATCCGATTCTTCTAGCACCATTTGTTGAAGGTGTCCCTTTTCCATTTCATGTATTTTGATCCTTTGTTGAAAATCAGTTGTCCATTAGTGGGTGTTCTTATTTCTGGGTTTTCTATCCTGTTCCATTGGTCTATGTATCTATCATTAGGCCAACACCAGGCTGTTTATACAAGATGTCCTGCTTTGTTCTACAAAAGAGTAAACCGAAAGCCCACAGATTGTCTTTAGCAATGACATAATGGACAGGAGACTAGTAAATAAAACCTATTAATAAAATTACTAGAATTATGCAACACCTAGTATTAATAATAATCCAGTTAAAAGGTGGGCAAAGGACATGAATAGACAATTCACAAAGGACAACACTCTGATGGCTAACAAACACATGAGGAAATGTTCATGATCATTAGCCATCTTGGGGGTGCAAATCAAAACAACTGTGAGATATCATCTTAAACCCACGATAGTCAAATTGAAAACAAAAAAGAATGTCTGAGGTCATATAGCCCCATGGACACCTGAAAAACTTGTTCCAACAAGGTGTAAACCCATAAAGAAATCTTGAAGGTCTAAATTGACATTTGCGAAAATAGGAACAATGGCATAAGCTTGGAATAGTTAAATGTATGATTTCCACAATAATGATATGTTGTGGTATATAGATCATTTCAAACTCTTTAGGCAATTTACTGGATTTAAATTGAGGTAATAAATATTTATTATAAGTTAAGCTCACATACCTCTTGTTTTTTAAAGAAAAAATATATACACTCAAATCTGCTTTAAAAAAAGACTACAACAAATGTACCTTGGGTGTGGAGAGTTTGGAACTTTTATACAGTGCTGCGAGGCTTGTCAATGCGCTCACCCACTGTTGAAGGGATATGATGATAACTAAAATAACTGGCAATAGGAATATGATATGATCCAGCGATACCTTTGCTGGGCATACGCCCCAAAGAAACGAGTCAGAACATGAACAGACTATGCTATTCCACGTTCATTGTAGCACAGTTCATAATAAACAGCCCAAATGCCCATCAGTAGAAGAATGGATAAAGAACTCTGGTCCATACACACAGTGGAATACTACCCACCCCACCCCCTACCCCACCCCACCCCCGCCCAAAAAAAACAGTGATGAAAGCATGAAATATGTCATGACAGCAAGGGATCTGGAGACCATTATGCTGAGTGAAGTTAGTCAATTACCAAAGGATAAACACCAAGAGGAAGGAAGGCTTCTGCTCCCAGGACATATAAACTTCTAATCCAGTCTCCTAAGCAACCAGATAGAGAGCCTGCCTAGTGTTCATGAACCATATTTCACCCCTTCTGTATGCACAGCTCCCACCACCTGTCTGTTAGTTTGTTCTATATGGTGGTTTGTGTGTTGCTGTGATGCTGGGAGTTATGTCACCAGTATTTCAAAGGCCAGCAGGTCACTCCAAGGGAACAGGTCTCAGTGGAGACTGCAGACTAAGAACAGACAATGAAGAAGGACTCAACTTCCCACTTCCTAAGAAGGAGCCTCAGGAAACCTTATGCATAGTTTCAAAACATTGTTAGAGACAAAAGGCCTAAGGAGTGGGAGCAGAGCATTGTGGGAGATGGTGCCAGAGGATGGGCCCCTCAGATTCAAGGGCATGTGAAATATGACTGAGGAAGAGCTCCTTTCTTAGAGTGCAGTCTGCCAGGATGACTTGAGCCTGTGGCAGGGGAGCCTTAGGTATGTTTGTTTGCTGATGGGGTGTGATTCAGGGTAAGGAAGAAAGCTACCAAATTTTATTAATGATGGAAACATGGAATGTACAAGGTATGAATCTAGGAAAATTGAAAGTCATCAAAAATAAAATGGAACTCATAAACATCAATCTAAAAATCAATATCCTAGGGATTAGTACACTGAGATTTATAGATATTCCCATTTCGAATCAGAGAAGCATATCATTTACTATGCTGGGTATAAGACAATCAAAAGGAATGGAGTGGCATTCATTGTCAAAAAGGACATTGCAAAATCAATCATGAATTGCAATGCTGTCTATGATAGGCTTATATCTATCTATCTTCAAGGAAATCCAATCAATACAACTACTATTCAAATTTATGCACAAATCGCAAAATCTAGTGATGATGTGAAGAATTTTACCAATGACTTCAGTTAGAAATTCATTAAACATGCAAACAAGATGTGTCGATAATTACTGGCAATTGGAATACAAAAGTGGGAAACAAAGAAGGAACCAGAATTGGAAAATATGGACTTGGTGATAGAAGTGAAACTGGAGATTACATGACAAAATTTTGCAAAACCAATGAATTGTTCATAGAAAATACATTTTTTTCAACAACACAAAAAGTGACTATATATGTGAATTTCTCTAAATGGAATACACAGAAATCAAATTTACTAAATTTGTGGGAAGAAACGTTGCAGAAGCTTAATGCCAGCAGCTAAAACCAGGCCAAGGGCCTGAGTGCGGAACAGACCACCAATTGCTCAGATGTAAACTCAGGATAAAGCTGAAGAAAATTAAAACAAATCCACTAGAATCAAAATACAACCTTGAGTCTGTCCCACCTGAATTTCAAGAACATCTCAAGAGCAGACTTAACGCACTGAACACTAATAACAGAAAACCTAATGAGCTGTGGGAAGATATCAAGAACATTATTTATGAAGAAAGCAAAAGTTTATTAAAAAGACAGAGGAAAAAGAAAATATCAAAGTGGATGTCAGAAGAGACTCTGAAACGTATTCTTAATGGTAGAGTAGCTCAAGCAAACGGAAGAAAGGATGAAGTCAAAGATCTGAATAAAAAATGTCCAAGGGCAGTTCGAGAAGACAAAGCCAGATAGGATAGTGAAATGTGCAAACACCTAGAGCTAAAAAACCAAAAGGGAACATGCTCACATATCTTAAACTTCACGAACTAAAAAACAAATCGAATCCTCAAGTTGGAATATTAAAAAATTCTTTGGGCAAAATATTCAAGAAGCATCCAAAGAAGATGGAACAAATAAGCAAAGTAACTGTACCCAAAAGAACATGCTACCATTTCAGGAGGTAGCCATATAAGCAAGAACCAGAGGTGCTGAAGGAAGCTGCTCAAGCTGCCCTGAAAGCATTGGCCATAAACAAAGTTCAAGGAATTGATGGAATATCAATTGAAATGTTTCAACACGCTGATGAAACACTGAAAGGAATCACTGGTCTATGCCAGGAAATTTGGAAGACAGTTACTGGCCAACTGGATTCATATTTGTGCCCATTCAAAAAAAAAGGGGGTAGGGGGGAGTGAGCAACAGAATGCTCAAACGGAGCCAGTGTGTAAATGGAACAAGGGCATACTGGATGGTTTAAAATCAGGAAAGGTGTGCATCAGGATTGTACACTGTCACCATAGTATTCATTATGTATGCTGAGATAATCAATAGAGAAGCTGCATTATATGAAGAATGTGGCATCAGGGTTAGAGGAAGGCTAATTAACAACCTGTGTTACACAGAAGACGCAACCTTGAGAACTTGAATCACTTGCCGATGAAGATCAAAGGTTGTAGCCTTCGGTGTGAATTATGACTCAAGGTAATGACGTCAAAATATTCACAACTGGAACCATAGATAACAGCATGATAAAGGGAGGAAAAGTTGAAGTTATCAAGGATTTTGTCATGCTTGGGTCCACAGTCAATGCTCATGGAAGCAGCCCTCAAGAAGTCAAAAGATGAGTTGCAATAGGTCAATGTGCTGCACAAAACCTCTTTAGGGTATTGAAAAGCAAGGGCGTTACATTGCACCTAACCCAAGCAATGATATTTTCCATGGTTTCATATGCATGTGAAAGTTGTATCTTGAATAAGGAAGACCAACGAAGAATTGATACATTTGAATTGGGGTGCTGGAGAAGATATTGAACATACCACGGACTGTTAAAAGGACAAGCCAATCTGTCTTGGAAGAAGTGTGGCAAGAGTGCTCCTTAGAGGTAAGAATGGCATGACTTCATCTTACGAACATGACGTATTCTCGGGAGAGACCAGTCCCTGGAGAAGGCCATCATGTTTGGAAAAGTGGAAGGACACGGAAAAAGAGGAAGGCCCTCAATGAGATAGACTGACCCAGTGGCTGCAGCAATGAGCTCAGGCGTGGGAACAGTTACGAGGGTGGCGCAGGACCGGGCAGCATCTCCTTCTGTTGTGCTCAGAAGTATCTGTTGAAAATAGATAATTAAAGAAGGAAGAAATGCTTTAAAGAGAATCCAGAAGGAGAGAGAACTTTGGCTGCAACATCAATCCCCATGATTTTAATCCCTGGAAGTAAATTGAGCATTGTCTCCAGCAATTTAGATTTATATTCCAGTTTACTCTTCCAGAGAATCATTTGTCTCAATTATTGTTTGCTTGCCATTATCCCCCAAAACTGTTGGCATCTTAAGAAGCTTGGAAAATGCGCTCCAACAAAAGCAATCCTAGGAGGACACAGTCCTTGGACAAGAATTAACCAGGACTAATCGTTTCCTTGTTTCCATTCTGTTTCACTGTCTAGTGATCATAGTTCTTCCTTGTATCACAGAGGAATAACAGCCCATTCAACTGAACACCAGCTTCTTATTAGCCAAATGCATGCATTGACCTTTTGTAGTTTCTCTCCATGGTATCATATTTTCTTTGAGGGCTCACATTAGAACATTCTACTTAAAATGGGAAGCCAACTTCAAGCTTCACCACCTTGGTGTAATACAATCCTGGGAGTTCACTGAAGATAGGAGCTCATCTCTCCCCAGGGAAATTGCCCAGAACTCTCTAGTCTAAGAAAGGGTCCCTTGCTATGAGAGCACACAGCACCTGGAAATACCTTTAGCACCCTTTGCCCACATGCTCTTTCCTAGGCATATCCCTGCATGGTCACGGTGTGTGTGTGTGTGTGGTGGGGGGGCAGGGGGGAAATAGGGGGAGGAAGCATCTCATAATTATTTGGCTTAGTAGATAACACATAATTAGAATTTAAAGTAAAAGGAAGAATCCTAGATTAGATCACTATAAGAAAATTATAGCAGACTCAAATTTAACCCACTAAGTGCATTCATAACATTAAAAGCAAATTTCTGTTCACGGCACTCTTGACTTCCACCAGTTGCCATGCTAGATGCTCCACACAGGTAGTGCTTCACTATTGTGCTTCGCAGATGCTGTGCTTTTACAAATTGAGAGTTTGTGTCAATCAGTGACAAGCGAGTCCATAGACACCTTTTTCCAACAGCTTGATCTCAGTTCATGTCTCTGGGTCACATTTTGGTAATCCTCCCAATATTTCAAGGTTTTTGATAAAGCTATTGCACACTTATTAGACTACTGTATACTATAAACATCACTTTTAGATGCACCGGGAAACAAACAAAATATCCCTGTGAGTGACTCACGTTATTGGTATATTCACTGATTTGTGATAGGCTGGAATTAAACGTGTAATGTCTCCATGGTCTACCCTAGAGAGAAGACTATTCTAAAGACTAGAGCATTCATGGGCATGTTTTCTTCTGATGATGCTAACTGTCCCCATTATATCGTTGAACTCTGCCCATGGGTGGTGAAGAATCTCACCAAGATCTCAATAGTGTTCCTTCCCTTTCCCATCACTTGCATTAATTCAGGCTCACACTGGGTAACAAAGACCCAGCCCTTCCAGGTTAAAGTTGTGGACTCACTTTAGACCCAGCTGCTCTTCTCTGCAAGATGGACTTGGGTGCAGAGCAGCTGCTGAGTGGAGGGTGTGGTCACTAGGTGGTTCCTACCGCTTCCTTTTCTCTCTGAGAAAAGGTCCCCGGGGATGGGTAGAATGAGGAAGCGAAGAGGCTGGTTTATTCCTTTCCAATGTCACTGCAGTGTGATGTGCTTCCTGCTCGGCTGGCTGTCTCTGCTCCCCCAAGGGTGACTTCTGGGGGGCAAGTGCCCAGTGCCAACTCTTTCAGGGCGCATTTGTGACTGTTCAGGCTGTCATGGCACAGCTCCTGGCCTAGAAGGTCCGCTTCTGGTGACATTTCTCCTGCCCTTCACCCACCTCACTCCCACCCCCCTTTGATCAGGACTGCCTCCGGAAAGCGAATCACCCCATACTCAGCTCGCTGCCATCAAGTCAAGCTGGCTCATCTGACCCTCTGTGTCAGGGTAGACCTGGCCCTGTGGGTTTCTGAGACGGAAACTTGTTTATAGGAATAGAACGCCTCATCTTTCTTCTGCTGAGTGACTGGTGGTTTTGAACTGCCGATCTGCAGTTAGCATCTCAACATGTAACCACTGTCCTATAAAGAAGACTAATCTAAATCTAAGTTCTAACTTTGGGGGTTCGGGGTCTAGTGATAGAAATATATTTGATGTTCCATTATCATTGCAATCCTTGAAAAGGCTTTTCATGCCATGCATTAGAATGACAGCACTGAACGGATATAAAAGGAACTGTATCCTCAGCAATAAAAGAACGACACTGCTTCCTGTCGAAGCGGCCCGCTTCCACTCGGGTATCGGGAATCAAATGAGGGAGGCCAGGCCCATGAGAAACCCAGGAAGATGTATCGAAACTTCACTTTGCTAAAGCAAAAGAATTTAACTGGACCTCAGATAGATGTATCTGTTAATCTTACAAGAGAATTTAATATTTAAACTTTAAATCCTGGGATAAGTGGATAGAAAAACACATGCATCTCATTTTCCTCCCTCTCATTGTCGAACCAAAGTGATTTTTCATGGCAAGCTTCATTCTAAAAATAATTTTACAGAGACAGAAAACTTGCAAAGGTAGTACAGTTTTCCTATGTACCCCTCCCTCGGCCTATGCTACTATTAATATGGGTAGTTAGCATAATTATAGTACATCTGTGAACGTTAGAAATGAACACTAACGCAATCCGACTGTGTAAACTGCAGACTCCATTCGGGTTTCACTGATGTCTTTTCTGTGTTTGAGGATCAGCGCAGGGTCCCATGTGGCATTTAATCACCATGTCACTTTAGTGTCCTCGGCTCTGTGACATTTTCTCAATAGTAAAAGGATTTTTAAAAACAGATATAAATCCACAAGAACGCAAGAAATGGTAGAGGAGATTATAGTAATGTAAAAAATGGAATCTGAATTCCACAGCAGCAGGAGGAAAAATAGACGACTGATTCATGCTGTAGATTGTCTGAAATGAGGCTTTTGTACAAAAGTCGGGGTGGGAGGAGGGGGGCAAAAAAATGATTTGGTGGGGAAACTATCGGAGAAGCACATGTCCCTATATCCTTCTCTTGCATCACACCCCTGGCTAACCGGCCCTTTCCCATAGTTTGAATACTTTATCATTGTGAAAGACATATAACTAACAGACAAACAAAGGTTGCCACGTTTCAAATGGACAACTCCGTGACATTAATTACATTCACTGTGGTATGCCACCATTGCCACCGTCTACTTTCTAGTTTCCATCACCCCCGCCCACTCTGGCCGAGGCCCGGAGGTGCACAGTTTACATTGAGATCGGTGGTCTGAGGGTACCAGGTACAGGTGCTATGAAGCATTCAAGGGACGGTTCTGTTTAATGGTTTGGCTGCAAGGAAGAGCATTGAGCATTGAACTTTCGCCTGGTAATTCTTCAAATGAATAAACTATTTTGTGCTTGTGACCATCTGACCGAAAGCACAGATGATCATTCCATAGTGTTCATTTGTATATTTGATTCCCTGCTGACCTTGAGTAATTTAATGTATGGCTTCTTTCCATGTAGGAACGATCTTTGATCACAGCAAAAATTCTGACTTGCATTAACGAACATGCAATCTCGAGAGAAATGGTTTTATGGATTTTAACCTGGTCTTCGTATCTCCTTGGAGTCTTACCATCTTTGCCCTTAGACTGACATGTTGCACAATCCTCTCCAGCCCAGCTCAGGACTCACCCTTCCACAGCATTTAATATTTTAAAATCATACTTGTCCTCTTCTCTCACTCCTTTATCATTCAGTCACCTTAATAACATTGCATCCCTTAATTTAGTTCTGCCCCGTGTTATTTTCTGCATCTTACATCATACATTTCATTCCGCTCAACACAGTGGGGATTCTCTGGTGCCCGGATGGCTGTGAGTGGAAAGTGACTTATCGGCACCTGACAAGAACACGTCACACGAGCCTTTGGTTTGCTGTTCCTCCAAGATTGAACTGCTTGGATCCAAGAAGCAAGTTTCATACTACATGTTTTAACACAGGTCACACCAGATCGATATTTTGTAAACATCATGGGACTTCGCTGCCTCCGAATTGCCTATTTGTTTTAAAAGATAGATCACTAGGCCCCACCATTTGATAAATAACCAGGGAATCTGCATTTTCAACATTCTTCCCCAGGACTATCTTATGCAACCTCATTTGAAACCCCATAGCATGGGCAGTCCGTGAGTATGAGCAGTTTGTCTGTGTGCTTATTATACAGCTAGATGCAACGTCGACTTATGAGTTCAAAAGGTCTGGGAGCTAGGTAAAGGCCCAAGACAAAAAGTTTTACCTCCACTCTCTGGAAATATTAACTCTTTACAATAACTTTTACAGCAACAACAAACTCCCTTTCGGGAAAAGAGCTTCTTGTATATATTCTTGACTTCATAAAGAGTTTAGGAGGGCTGGTAGAAGAAGCACACACCCTATAAAATGATGCTGCAACATCAGTGATCAGCAGCATGGCCACGGGTCCCTGACATGCTCCCGCGCAACTTTTCCAAGTTCATCAACCTTCAAATGGTCACGGGGAATGTTCTCAGTAGGAACAAAGCTATTCTCAAGCACTCTCATCACTCAAATGGCTATCATGAGTGCCACAGAAGCAGTGGTTTGTTGAATTGAATGATCATAAGCAGGGGGGTGCGGAATTGAATGATTCAAGGTTTTCTGAATATGCCTGATGGAGATTGACGACCATAGCGAACCTAGTATCTATTTCAAATGATTGAAAACCCTGACACGGTGGCCGAGACCCATATTATTCTCCATCAAGCATATAGTCAGGCAGGCTTCCATATGCTTAACCTTCTACTAGGCTGAACTGCTTCTCACTGTTGAAGAGACTCATCTGCCTGTCAAAGAGTAGCTGCAAGTCAGAGCGTCCATCTCTGAGGGAGGCTGAGAGCCTAGGGCTCCAAATGAGAAGTTTTCCAATGTCACACAGGAAAATATGCTCGAAGTCGAAAGCAAGTTGTCACTGAGAGGGAGGCTGTAGGCAGAGTTAAAATGCTGTTTCTAAAAGCAAAATGATGAGAATACCCAAAACTTACGTAAAACTAGACTGTGTTTCTCAACACGCATGATACAGTCAGTGCTCAAGACCAAACAAGGCAACGAGGTGGACAGAGAGATCAACGACAGACAGCAGGACATGGTCAGGAGGTGATGCCTTCCGGAGAAAAACAATAAGCTTGCATTTTGACTTAAGAACAACAATCTGTTCACAAGGCACTCCCAAAGTTGACTCTATCAAATCTATCATCTATTAACTTAGTCTACCTATTCTTCTCTAATTAGGCAACATATCTATCAGTAAAATTTTAACAAGCTAGGTAGAGTAAAAGAATGTCTATTATATTAGTTTTGCAACTGTTCTATAGACTCGGAATTTTTCAAAAAAAATACTTGGTACAAGGAATGTATTGCTCATGTACCTTACCTGTAAAATTTTCAGAATAGATATGCATATTCATTGTTAATTATATAGACAAGCCCTCCTACATAATATTTTCTGTAGACTATAAAACATCTATAAATTAGGAACATTATAAGGATGAACTAAATGTCAATTTTTAAGATTTAAAAAAGGGATAATGTTGGGAGGATATCATCTTAAAGATCTTCCTCTTCCACAACTTAACATTTCAAAGGTTAGTCTTAACTTCAAAATATAACCCAAACCAAATCCAGAATCAGTAAGTGGAGAACAGAACCACTCCTTTGGCTTTCGGAGAGTGTGAATCTCCGTGGGAGCCGATAGCCTCATCCTTTCCTGCAGAGCAGCTGGTGGGTTGGAACTGCCAATCTTGTGGACAGTAGTCCAATGACTCGCCCACAGTACTATCAGAGCTCTTTAATATCAGAGCTCTTTAATATCAAAAATATAGCTCTGACAAATAGACAACTTTATTGAATTGTAAGCTGACAGGAATAAACACTTAAAGAAAGAAATTGATTCTCATCATCTAAAAATATGGGGTGCTTCAAAAAGTTGATAGAAAAATTACATTCTTCCACAAACTTTTCAACCCCCCCCCCCAATGTACACAGCATCATACACAGTCAAAAGCATGGGCACACACTGAGTAACATAGGCTAGGTCATATCTGATGAACAATAGACCCTGTCCTGAAAACACTTAAAAGCTCATACAATTAAATATAACTTTTCACCACTTTTCTGGCCAATAGTTGTCCTGATAAATAGTTTAAGTTGGTCTGAAATGAGAAGGAAGCCCCTGGAGACTGATTAACTCTCTCAACCACCTCATTCTCACGTGACACAGATGCCTGGCTTCAAAAGTCCCCATAGTTCTGGAGATGGGTTGACCCGGTGGCTGCAGCAGTGGGCTCAGGCATAGCCATTGTGAGACTGGAGTAGGACCAGCCAGTGCTCTGTCGGACTTAGGGTCAATGCGTGGCAGAACGGACCCAATGGCCCCGAACAACAATATTTCAAATATGTGAAGGCGCTCAACCAAAAATGATGGGTATTTTATATCTTTTTCACTCAACATAATATCCACCCATGCCTTACTAGATTCTACAATATGGATGAGCCTTAAAGATATTATATTTGGATGAAATAAATGAGACCCAAAAGAATAAATCTTATAGGAGATCATTTACATAAAACTAGCAACTAGCAAAGGCACAGAGACAAAAAGAACTGTGGGGCTATGAGGTAGGGCTGTGGGCCAAGGGGTGGGGAGCAGACATCATTGCTTAAAAGGTACTAAATTTCTATCTAGGGTGTTGGAAAAAAAATTGTAAATGGATAGTGATGGTAGTTACACAAAAAGGTGAATATAATTAAAAGCACTGAATTATTATTTTTTTAAAAAAGCTCAAAATTCATTGCTATCTAGTCAGTTCTGACTTGTAGCAACCCTATAAAACAGAGTAGAACTGTTCCTTTGGGTTTCAGAAGCTGTAAATCTTTACGGAAGGAGAAGGCCTCATCTGGGGTGTTAAAGGCTTGAAGATAAACAAGCAGCCATCTAGCTGAGAACAACAAAGCCCACATGGAAGAAGCACACCAACTTGTGTGATCATGAGGTGTCGATAGGATCAGGTATCAGGCATCAAAGACCCAGAACAAAAAAATCATATAATTATGAATGAAGGGGAGTGCAGAGTGGAGACCCAAAGCCCATCTGTAGGCAACTGGACATCCCCTTACAGAAGGGTTGTGGGGAGGAGACGAGCCAGCCAGGGTCCTGTGTAGCACTGAGGAAACATACAACTTTCCTCTAGTTCTTTAATACTTCCTCCCCCACCCCCACCCCCACTCTCATGACCCCAATTCTACGTACAAATCTGGCTAGACCAGAGCATGTACATGGGTACAGATAAGAGCTGGAAACACAGGGAATCCAGGACAGATAAACCTCTCGAGACCAATATTGAAAGTAGCAGTACCAGGAGGGGGTGGGGAAGGTGTGGGGAGAAAGGAGGAAACTATCACAAGGATCTACCTATCACCCCCTCTCAGAGGGATGGACAACAGAAAACTGGGTAAAAGGAGACATCAGTCAGTGTAAGCTATGAAAAAATAATAATAGTTTATAAGTTATCAAGGGTTCATGAGAGAGGGAGGGTGTAAGAGGGAGGGAAAACATGAGGAGCTGAAACCAAGGGCTCAAGTAGAAAGAAAATGTTTTGAGAATGATGATGGCAACAAATGTACAAATGTGCTTGACACGATGGGATAGATGTATGGATTATGATAAGAGTGGTACAAGCACCCAATAAAATTATTTTTTTTAAAAAGGATTGTGGAATGCTTCTTACTAAAGAATAGATGGTAGCCAAAGGACGTCTCTATTTGAATGACTAAGCAAGTATAAAAACTAAGAAGCTGTGAACTGAAATGACTGCCTATCGTTTTAGAATTATTAATGCTCATCTTATGCTCGAAAACCACAAAGTTCCCCAACTCAGAGAAGGGAACTTTAAGAATTGACATGTGACAGATGTGAGCTCCCTCTGAGAGAAAGCTGTCTTACACTGTAATCAGTAACACTTCCTGTTGGACAAAGTCTATAGCCGGTGGGAGCCTGGCTTGATAATTCAGCCCTTAGTGGGACTGCAGAACCTTAAATGAGACCTTCGGCTTTGTCCCCCTTGAGTATGAAATGGCAACATGTGCAGTTTCAGGGGCAGAAGAGATGGACAAATGAAAAGATCTGAATGGAGACCTGGTCAACGCTTCCAAGGAGCTAAGATTATTCCACGTCAGAATTATCAGATAAAAGTGATCATGTCTAACCTAACTAGAGGGATGTGATCTTTGACCATATATGCTTTTTATAGGCATCCCCTGGATGCATGAATGTTTAAGTGTTAAACTGCGAGGCAAGAGTTTCAGGATTCAAACTCAAATACCCGTACAAGCATCTTGGAAGGCAGGCCTGGTGGTCCACTGCTGAAAGGTCAAAGTCCTGAAAACCCGACTGAGTGGTTCTCCTCTGCACAAGGGAGCCCATAAACCAGAATCAACTCTATGGCAACTAACAGCAACTGTTCTACCTGCTAGAAGGATGTGGCCAGGAGAGTGTGTAGTGGGTTCTTCCTAAGGAGTGATCAATAGGTGCTTGCAAAGGGATGGGGAGAAAGGCAAAAGTTTGCAGAGAAATGCTGCACGTGCCCCTCCCAAGAGTAAGTACAACCCAACTATTTGCATTACTACCCTCCACACATGGATTCCCGTCCCCGCTGTCACTCAGCACTGCTAAGAAGCACTACTACAATGGCTTGGTACTTTTTAGGTAAAGAAGAGGGTTGGACAATAGCTAAGTTCAAACCCCACAGCCATTGCATCAATCCCAACTCATAGCGACCCTATACATAGGGTTTCTGAGACTGTAGATCTTTACAGGAGCACACAGCCTCATCTTCCTCCTGAAAGAGCATCTGGAGGATTTGAACCACATCTTGCTGTCAGCAGTCCAACACCTATCCCAGGGTACCACAAGGGCTCCTTAAAAGCTCAGTTATGATGAAAGCAGAATGTCAATCTTGTTTAAATGACATGGGACTTATTTTAGATCAGCTGGTTTGGGTAGAAGCGCAGAAGGATATAACTGATAACTCTGAGTCGACCGAAACATGTTGTCAGAATGCATACATTTTCCTGAGTGAGACGTTACATTTGTTGACCAATCTTGTGGTGGCACTGCTGGGTACGTGCTGGACTATTAATATAAAGGCTGAGGGTTCACTCCCACAAGCTCCTCTAAGGGATAAAGATGAGACTGTTTGCTTCCCTGCTGATCTCCAGCCTCAGAAACCCTAGATAGGGCCACTATGAGTTGGAATTGACTCAATGTCAGAGGAATTTATTTATTAATTTGTGATCTTATAGATCTACTTACAATTGATCTTCTAAATTAACTGTGAATATTTGTCAGAGTAAAAGAAATTTCTAAACCTCTTTCAAATTAGCATGCCAATAAAAATAAATTGGCAGTTTTAATGCATTTATTCTTTTTGTTTGTTTGTTTTTGTTTTTCTCCCTCTCGCCCTTTTTTAACTTTTTAAAATTTATTCTTTAAGTAAAATGTAAATTTTCACTTTTTTAACTTTCCCAAATCACCAGAAACTCCTAATTGCTGCATAAAATGAGTACTTCTCAGTCATGTATCTACTTGAAATAGCTACAGTACTTGGTTCCCTTGGGGCTTGACCACTTATTATTTTTGTTCTGTTTTATGAATCAGTCTTGACCTGCAGTCTCCACAGTCACTTGTTTAGTTTTGGTTTATACACTATTTACCAAAGGTGAAGACGGTGACTATAAAAAGATTGGTAGGTTCAAAGTAAAATCATGGAAAAAGGCACCATGCAAAACATTCAGTGTAAGAAATCTGCTGTGCTTCCTGATTATATAAAGTAGATTTCAAGGCAAGGAGTATTAACATAGAAATAAAGAGGGGTATATCTTATGCATAAGTATAAAACCAGTTTTACACATAAAGTGTAAAAAAGTCACGCAATTTGTTACACATTTACCAAAATAAAAAGATTTTTAAAATACATAAAGAAAAGAGAAAATAGCAATGTCATGCAAATATGCTCTAAGAACTTTACATTTAAAATTCAGCTTCAAAAAAACTCATCTTTGCTTTCGCATCTTTTTTTAAGATCATTTTATTGGGGGCTCTTACAGCTCTTATAACAATCCATACATCAATTGTATCAAGCATATTTGCACATATGTTGCCATCATCATTTTCTAAATATATACTTTCTATTTGAGCCTTTGTTATGAGCTCCTCTTTTTGCCTCCCCAGCCCCCGACCCTTGTGACCCCTTGATAAAGCATAAAGTATTATTACTTTCATATTTTACGCCGACCGCTGTCACCCTTCACCCACGTTTCTGTTGTTCAGTCAGTCCCCTGGGGCGGTGGGAGGAGGCGGGGTATGCACCCATCATTGCAATCGGTTCCCCTTCCTCCCCTCCCCCCCCCCCCCCCCCCCCCCCCCCCCCCCCACCTTCCCCCTACCTTCGTGGCATAGCTACTCCATTTCTGACCTGGACTCCATGTGTCATGAGCTCTTATCTGTACCAGTGTACACACCACAGTCTAGCCACAACTGAAAGGCAGGACTGGAGTCATGATAGTGGGGGGTGAGGAAGTTTCAAAGAAACAGAGGAATAATGTGCGTTTCATCAATGCTATACTGTGCCCTGGTTGTCTCGATCCTTCCTTATGACCCTTCTGTGAGAGTATGTCCTATTGTCTATTGATGGGTTGGGGGTCTCTTCTCTGATCCCCCTAGTTTTCAACAATATGTTGTTTTGTGTCTTCTGATGCCTGTTACCTGACCCCATAGGACACCTCATGATCGCACAGGCTGGTGTGCTTCTTCCAAGTGGGCTTGTTGCTTCTCTGCTAGGTGGCCGCTTATTTAACTTCAAGCCTTTACGAGCCCTGGACACTATATCTTTTAATAGCCGGGTACCATCAGCTTTCTTCACCACATTTGCATATGCACCCATTTTTGTTTTCAGTGATTGTGCCAGGAGGGTAAGCATCACATAATGCTTTTGTGTCTTATAACAAAACAAAACCTATATAATTTTTCAGCGAATCCTAAACATATAAGGGCTGTCTCCCTTGTAACAACAAGCAGACATAAGTCAGCATCTCCACATAAAACATCTTCCAGATCAGCCTTCCTTCCTTTTCCAAAATCACCAGCCTTGTACTAGCACATTGCATCTTATTTTTAATTTGGAATAATGTGTCTTTCAACCCCATTTATTTTATATGATCTGCTAAGAACATCAGTATCATCAAACTAATTATCAGAGGCAAATGGCTTACCATAAAATTAATGTACCCAGCCCCCCTTCAAGTTAGTTATTTTTTAAGGCCATCAATTCTTTTTCTTCATGTATAATTACTTTTAGATATGTGAATGAAGATTATTAACAATAAGTAAAGAATTAAGTTATGAAATTGATTCCTATGCTATACTTTTCAGTTTCATTAAATATTTCTTAATGTCTCCAGAACTAAAAAGACTGCTATACAATGATTTCACAGATGCCAAAGGGCTAGCCCAATGTAAATGACCTTCAAACTCACCTTACAAGCTCTTTGCTCCATTCTTGGTTCCCCTCTTCCACTTCTCCTTCTCAGATGCCTCAGTTCTTCCATGGAACCTCAGCTTCTGGTGTGGACATGTCAGAGAAGGAGGAGAGCATCCACTCCATTCAGAATAGAGGATCTGGGTAGTGGTTTTACTTATTGCTCAATATTTCACATCTATGAAGAGTTGTGACTAGCTCACTATGAAGATATTCCCAGAAAGACAGATGCTAGTTTCCCTGCCACAATTCAGCTAATTGACTGTGCCAATTCATTTAGCCCATCATCATCTACTCTTACTCACTAATGGTTGATTGAAGACAATATAAGTTGAATGATTAATCATGAGGAAAACCTCATGAAAATGTAAAACTTGCATTATACGGCAAAGGAATATAAGTATATAACCCCATTATTCAAAAAGTTAAAGGTCATTACTATGTAACTGAGATTGTTGCCTGACGTCTTTGTGTCCAATGTGGATTCAATGGAAGGAGATGAAATTGCAGTGAGCCAGACTTGGGCTTGAATCCCAATTCTGATTAACCAGAGTTGCCTTTTATAAAAGAAAAGAAATTACCCCAAACTTCCAAATTTGTTCCAAAGATAACACAGACTATCAGGGATGAAATATCCAGCCAAAGGTCTAGACAACACTAGGTTTTGAATAAATAATAGTCCCTAATACTGTTCTCATTTATTCTCTTTCAACAACTAGAAAGTTGGCAAAAACAGTAAGTATATCTTAGTTTTCTTTGAATACCCTTCAAAGCCTAAAAACTTACAAAGACCACACTTGACCTGAGGTAAATTATAATGGAAAAAATGGAGAGAGAAAACATTGATCTGGAAAATTAATTTGCTCTAAGACAATAATGACTAGAATGTAAATACAGGATAAAAGCTGAGGCAGAAACAAAGGGGTGGGGGTGTGGGAGAGTCCAAAAGATTTATTTGATTCTAACTTTCTCTTTCTAAAAACAGAAAATAGAAAAATAAAGATAGATGCTGATATTTGATTGGGTTTCTCCTTAAAAATCAAACCAAAAGAAATTTTTTAGTCCTAACTTTCTTGTTATTTTCCTTTTATGGATGAGATATAGCTTTTAGCATCTCTGTCAGGGCCTGATGTTTTATTCTGACAAAAGGGGGTTCTTTTCTTTTTTCTTTCTGTTCTTTTTTTGTTCAAACATAGCAATCTTTAATAAACATCAGAACAATTTTTCCCTGGTCTTCATAAATCTATTCCTTATTTCCATTGCCTAAGGTGGACCCCAGGTGACATTTTACACCTTGTGGCTCTTACACAAGTGTTTTTATTAGCACAATGAACCTGCAGCTAACCACTTTGCAACATAAAGTAGTAATCTGCAAGTGTCTAAAAAAATATTTTTTCATCAAGTTGTAGGTTACAGAAGCTCAGCCTATACCCCATGGTATCAGCAGAACCTATTAAAAATGGAGGAATAATTTTCTTCCTCCAAACAGAAGCCAAGTAGAGTTGCTCTTTGTCACCAGTCTTATTGACTATAGTCCTGGAAATCTTAGCCAGAGCTTTCAAACATCAAAAAGATACTAAAGGCATCCAAATTGTCAAGGTAGAAGTAAAACTATTTGCAGATGACATGATTTTATATACAGAAACTCTCAAAAATTCCATTAAAAATGCTGGATCTAATTTATCTTAATTTGGCAACATATCAAGCTATAAAATTGACATACAAAAATTAACTGGATTCTTGTATAATAGAGGACTGTGAAATGGAAACTAAAAAGAACAATTCCACGTACAATAATGGCCCCAAAAGTAAAGTACTTAGCAATAAATCTAACCAGAGAAATAAGACTTCTACAAAGAAAATTATAAAACATTTCCACTAGAAACTAATTGAGACTTACATAATGGAAGCATGGTCCATGCTCATGGATAGGAAGATATAATATAGTGAAAATTTCATTATTACCAAAAACCTTCTATAAATTCAATGCAATTCTGACCCAAGACCTAGCACAATGCTTCAAATAAGTGAAAAAATTAATCACCAATTTCATATGGAAAGGAAATAAACCCAGGATAAACAAAATACTACTGAAAAACAAAGTAGGAGGCCTCTCACTTGCCAATTTCAAAACTATTATGTAGTCACGATAATAAAAATTGGTACAAAGGTAGATATGTAGACTAATAGATTAAAACAGAAAACCATAAATACAATCAAGCTCCTGCAGACAACTGATTTTTTTTTAATGTTTGGAAATGGACTTGATTGTCATTAAAGACTCCAAGTCTGTTTCAGTTTTACTTTTCCTCTTTTCAGAAACTCAGATCAATATTTAGATCTGAGGGGTAAGGAATCAGGAGATGCAAACAATGGATTTTTAACAAAGGATTAAAACACTTTAACTGGAGAAGAGATCATCTTTTCAATAAACAGTGCTGGAAGAAAAATGTAGCTCCATCTGCCAAAGAATGAAACAGGACCCATACCTCAAACCATGTACAAAAAAATAACTCAAGATGGATTAAAGACCTAAATATAAACCTCAGAACTATAACGACCACACTGGGGGAAAAACGGGGACAAGAGAAAGAAATGAGAACTCATACATTGGGGGGAAAAGGTATTTGGCAACAATATCGCAAATAAAGGGATAAACTCTAAAATCTTTAGAAAACTCCAACACCTTAATAACAAAATCACAAATATCCGATCAAAAAATGAACACACAACATGAATGGCAGTTCACTAAAGATGGCATCTAACAATCTTATGAAGAAATGCTTGTGGTCATTAGCTAAGAGATAAACACAAATTAAAACAACAATGAGCGATCACCTCACACCAACATTGATTGCAAAATTTTTAAACAGAAAACAAATGCTGGAGATGTTATGGAGAGACTGGAATCCCCCTATACTGCTAGTGGGATTGCAGAATTGTACAGCCACTATGGAGAACAGCTTGGTGCTTCCTTAAACAAATGCTAACAGAAATACCATAGGACCCTGCAATCTCTGTCCTCCGTGTGCACCAAGAAACAAAGGACCGAAAACCAACAGATAAGTGTGCCCTCGTGTTTTTACCGCAGCTCAGCTCTTTCCATAATAGCAAATAAGTGAAACAACCCAAGCCCCATCTTCAGAGTAATAGATCAACTCTGATGCATGCACACGATGGAATATTATGCATGTCTGAAACCCATTCATGAAACGCTCAAGCACCTCATGACAGAGACAAATCTGGAAGACATTATGTTTAGCAAAATTAGCCAATGCCATAAAGATAACTGTTTTATTATACCATTATTATGAAGGAGGAAAAAACTAAGAAAAATTGTTTTCATACCAAAAATAACAGACTTTGAAGGTTATGGTGTGATGGGAGGGAAGGAGGCAAGATGGGGGGCAGGGCAAGCAAAAAAGAGCCACATACCAGAGGGGGTGAGGGGCAGAGGGAGCCAGGTGGGTCATTACTGGAATCCTGCCATTGTTCTAGTGTGATGGGATGTGAGGTGCACCTGGCATAGCACCTTTTCTTTGTATGTGTTATAGCCCACAAATCAAAAGGAAAGGAAAGGAAATAGGCTTTTTTTTTAAAAAACGGAGCGAGAGAAGTGTCTCAACCTTGAAAAGCTCCCATTTTACCGATCAGCTCTCAGCACCGTCGAGTGGTAATAGAGAGAGGAAAAAGTAAACCTGAAACTGACCTCTAAGCTTCATGACACGTAAGCTAGTTTCAAACAATTAAAAAAAAAATAAGTATGGAGAAACTGATTACACTGGTTATTCGTAGAATAAATGATGACCACCCCACTCCACCCTGCCATGCTATCCAAAATAAATGATCAACTGAATTCAAATGCTAATTAATAAATTCAAACATAATTATTGTGAAGATGAGACAGGATCGGCAATGTTTTGTTTGGATGAACGTAGGGTCACTAAGCTTTGGAACCGACTCCAAGGTCTCTAGCAACAACAAAACAACTTCAGGTCCTAATTTCACACACACACAACTTCTTTTCCAAAAGATCCATGCCATCTACCAGTCCAAATTCCAGGGTGTTGTGAAAGACCAGCAATGCCCTAATGCAAAAACTTGCAAGCCTATGGTTGCTTTCTCCCATGTGAGAAATTCCTATTAAAAAGCAAAAGTCGTTGAGAGAGATGGTATTTTGAATCATTTATTAAATAAGTGGTTTCTCAACTTATCATGCCTAATATCTATTTGAGAACTTTGATAACCGGCAGATTTCCAGGCTCTGCTGCCAGATGGACCTGGGGAACCGACATTTGTAATAAACTTCTCAGGTAACTTCTGTAACTTGCCAACTGGTGCCATTTTGAGAAAGAAGCCATACTGAGATTTGAAGACGATTGTGTTCTGGATGGCGGCAATGGGCCAGGGGATAGCAGAGGGAGCACGGAATCTCTGAGAGCAGGGGGGAAAGAAAAGAACCTATAAGAGGGTAAGATAGTTCAGAGTTTTGAGCCTGGATTAATACATAAAAGAAATATCACCTCGTTCATAAGCTACACTACAAATGCGGAGTGTGCCAAAATTCCCAGTGACTAAGTCTTAGCCATCACCGGATACTCCTTCCACACCACATCTGCCAAGTCTAAAACCTGAAACATCCTAGGTGTCTGAAATCTGGTACCAAGTTCCAACCTCAGCAAAACAGAATTTATCATGCTTTGGCTTCTTACATAAGAGTTTAGCACCACAGACAAGCTGGGGTTCTGGGAAGGCGTCTTATTTATGAAGAAAAATATAGATAAACATGGGAACCAAAGTCGTGGCCAAGACAGTTTCCCAGTAAGATTTATTTGTGGAGGGCACTGAATCTACCTTAAGTTATTGTTCTCTAAGCACGACAATATTTATACCACTACTCATGTTCTGCAACTAATCAAAATGGCCTAGGAAAGCATTCTGCACAAAACCTTATATTCCCGTAAAGTTATGGGTGAAAAACACAGTGCAAATTCGTTAAGAAATCCGATGTTATGCAATAGCCCTGGCAACAGCTAGAACAAATGTGTTGTCCCTTTGATAGGTGGTGGTAGGAATACGTGTGCTGGGTACCTCGAGAGAGATTGTGCATCCTCTGAAGGTAATTGTGAGTGATTGCCAAAGGGAAGCATAAATTCAGTAGACACTTGGACAGGTATGAAGCAAGGACTGTAAATCTGAACTTCCTGACATCTAAGGTTGAATTCTCAGCCTTTGTATTTCATAGATAATTTCAGGAAGGAAGAAATTTTCTTAAAGTATCTTTATTCATTAAGCACTATAAATTAATACAATAACACGGTAGCACTCTGGCCTGGCAAATGACTTACTCCAAAACACAAAACCAAAGAGACAATTAGAATGCCAAGGAAAAAATTAAGAAAAGAAAGGAAAAGAAAAAGAATGCCAAGGAACCGGTATAGAGATTCTGGTGGGCTTGTTTTTCTCGTGTAGATGAATGAGCCGAGAAATGAAGGGGTCCTGGAGAAAATGAGGGGTCTCTTCCACCATCAAACCCTGACAGTGATATATATCCATGGGGCTTCATTTGCTAGGGGCAATACTGCATTCCTCATTCAAAAGTTAAAATAGCTACTAGTTAGGGGGCACCTACTATTTGCCCAACTCAGTGCTAAGAGCTTTATATGATTTAATTCTGTTAATGCTTGTGCTATTGCTAGAAGGTAGGAGGTACTATTCATTGCCTTCTCTTTACAAATTAGACATTGGGCTTCTAAAGGTTAAGTAACCAAGTCACTCAGAGAGTTAGTAAGTGATTCAATTAGGTTTCACACCTCATTTCAAATGATGCTAAACTATTGTTTAGGAAAAGTATCATACTTCCTTAGGTGAGAGAAACCAATTCATTGTAAACTTCATTAATCATTTAAATCACTGTTCAGGAAGAAGAAGAGGGGGGCAAGAAAAATAACTAATAAATAGACACAAGAACAATCAAAAACTGCACACAGGCCTAAGAAACATTCAAAAGTGAAATGAGTGTGTGTCTTAAAATGAACAACGCTCGCACTCATCCTCCTTTGTTGGAGGCTTTATACTCTTTCAAAAGGATTCGACTCATCCACAGTCATCGTCCTGAGTAATTGCATTGTCCACATGGACGGCTCCACAGTGTATTCACTCAACCTTCTCGTCCCCAGTGATCTCCACTGCTAGCCTCAGTCCTTCATTCCTATGGTCACATGCATAAAGGCTTCAACTCCAGATAAAGCCAAGAAGTCTTATTCATGGACCTTACCTCTTCTCCTACTTCGATCTCTAGAGGAGTGTTTCCTAAAGTGCTTCAGCATCTCTAAGGGTGCTGAAATGATCTGGGGGGCTCGTGGGGGGGGGCACTTAAAAAGCAAATACCTACATTTATCCCAGATTATGGGCTACAGTATAAACATTTTTAGTTACCAAGAAGGTGCTGAGCAGTAGGACAAATACGTTTGGAAGCCTTTGTCAGGGGAAAATAAAAATCACTCATCATACCCCTGGTAATTAAAAACTTTTGTACTCTAAACCATAATCCACAATAAAGTGTAGGTATCTGCTTTTGCTGGATAGTTCCAGTATCACCTATCACCCATTCCGAGAAGCACTGCTCGAGCGCTTTGACCTCTCCTCCTCCCCTCAATCCATAAGCTATCTCTTCTCTTCACTCTCCTCCTTACCTTGCTTAGACTCACTGTAAATGTCTTTGATAATACCCTTGACCTTACACTAAGCACCCTGGACCCTCTGTTTATCATTTCATTCATCTGGCCGCCACTCCAAGGTGAACACAAGTATCCACTTGAATGACAGCTAAACCCAAGAAATGGAATGCTGCTGAAAATGTTCCACACAAGGTAAGTCAATTCTTCTATAAATGCATGAATAATGAACTGAAAAAGAGTCTCAACTCTACTGATAAATCTTGCGATGCTGCTCTTGATATGCTTAGAACGGTCAGTCAAAAACTACTGCTACAAAATCGTAGAACCATTTATTAAACAACAATATCAAAATATGAAACTGTTGCTTCTTGACATCAATTCCTTCTAGGTGTACACACTTCTGATGGTGGCGTTTGCATATTTCTATCCTGTACATGAAGAATTCTGTGTTTGTTGGCAGTTTGAACACCCTCAAGGGATTCCAATTGTTTTCCTTTGAAATGGTCTTTGAGTTGGGAGAACAGAAACTGTCTGAAGGAGCAAGAACAGCATGATAGGATAGATGGGGTAAGGTTACCCAATAAAATCGCCCCGTGGCAATGCTTGCCACCCTTGAAGAATGAGCAGATGTATTGTAGTGATGGAAAAATAAACATTATTTGGTCAACTTTCTTCTTCTCATGCACTCCCATACTTTTCAGCATATGATTCACCTTCTACTTTGCAGACAAAAACATATCAAAGGAACCCACACGCTAATATTCACACTCGCATGTGTATAAATATGCACACATATTTCACAGTTCTGCTCAATAAAAGATGGAGAAGCAGTGACATCCCAGTATTGGCAAGCATGTCCAATCCATATTTTAGTTTTTAAATACAATTCTCCACTAACAGGAACCAGGGTACCTGATCCTGGAACTAGGGTCAGGCCAGGAAAAGCACAGACACAACTGGCATATATTTTTGTACAAGAAAGTAAGGAAGTGCTACAAGAATGATAGGTACATGTCAAAGGGATACAGAAACCAGCTTTGAGGAGCATCCACTGACCAAATCGGGGGCAAAACAAGCATCAAAGTAAACAACGCTGATAACAGATCACAACCGATTGAATAAAACAGAAAGGCATGCTCTGGGTGAAGACCTACTTCATGGTAGAATCCAAACAAACGTTACTTGTTTCTGTAATGCAGTGACTTCCTTGATGCAGTTCTAACTATAGTCTTTGTAACTCCCACCAAACAAGTAGATACCCATGCAGATTGGGTACCTCTTTTCCAGATGAGTCTGGGGAAAAGAAGGTAAGGGTAGGGAAGATGCTGAGAGGATTACAGGTTGTAGTTGTGAGTGATTGTTAACAGGGTTAACAGTGATTGTAAAAACTTGGCTATTGGTCAATGTTGCCATTGCACTGGGTATATAACAAGCCACCTCAGAAGCAGATATGGGGTCTCACTGCCATCACGAAAGGAGAGCCGAGGTGGACCATGTTCTTTGGACCTCAAGATCCAAGTGCACTGACTGTTCTCGATCCAGGAGGGAGTTGTGGTACCAGAGGAGCAGCAAGAAGTGGCAGCAGCAGAAGCAAGAGCCAGGGCATGAAACGGAGTCAGAGGAAAGATGAGTACCTTGGGGCAGGAAGTTTGTTTCCAAGTGGGGTGCCTTCACACACCTCAGTGGGTGAGCTCCTTGTGCTAACCATGGGAGCTAGAGCTGAGCTCCGTTGAGCTGATGTTGGTGGAATGAAGTCCCCTTTGGAAGTTTATAGATAGCACTAAAGTAACTTTACGTCACTTGCCTGAGTAGGGAAGAGGGCAAGGGGTCTTGTGACTGAGAGGTCAGGGGTCAAATAGAGGTATGCCTGCAAGCATGCTTGGGAAGAGGCACGCCTGACTAGGAAATCTTTATCCTTGGAACTTCTGATTCTGAATTGTAACCTGTTCGCTTCCTTAATAAATCCCATAATTGTGACCGTTGTCTGAATGTAGTTCGTGGCCATTGCAACAGATGACTAATCACCGATGAGAAGGTGGATGCTGGGGGAGGAATGGGTTGGTGCCAGAATGGTCAAGAAGGTCGGCAGGCAGAGGCACACCTGACTGCACCTCACGGCAATCAGTCCTGGGCTGAGGTGAGTGTGGTTTTCCTTCCCTCTTTGAAAGCAGAAGAGGTGAGATGCCGACTCTGTGCCATTTTTATAATCTGTATTAATTAACAACGACAAAGTATTTATTAGCTTTACCAGGGTGTAGCCTTGAAGATACACCTTAACAAATGGTAGAGCTTAATATCACCGGAAATGCAACATCCTGCGTCTCCCGAAATGGTGCAAAATACAGCATTTTATCTGAAGTGTTCCTGACAAGAATGCATAAACTCACTCATGAAGAAAAACCTGATGGAACCAAGTTGACATACTCTATGACTCAACTGATCTCTGCTCTTAAGAGGGAAAAAAATTTTAAAGGATGAGATTATGATAGACAAGGAAAAATTGAGGAGTTGCTCTAATTTAAAGAATTAAGACAGCACAGATGAATGAGTCACGTGTCGGACTTTGGCCAGGCTGGGACAATTAGAGACACCGGATGAGATCTCTAGATCAGAGAGTAACCATGTATCAATGTAATGTTGGAGTTTGATGGCTGCATCGTAGTATTGTGGTAGTTACAAAATTCCATGTCAACTTGAAGTGGGCCAGTAGATTCTAACCTGTCAATCAGGTCACAGCCTGATGGTGTCACTTTGTGGGATGACTATCTCATAAAGGAAGGGGTGATCCTGAAAACCTCCACCTTTCCCTCTGCCTTCACCTCCATTCTGGCAAGCCACACTGAGACCTGCATGCCCTGAGATGCATCCACCGCCATTGGATCCACAAGAGTTTGCACCCACCTGCCTGTGATCTCCTTACATTCTGCATCTTTGCATGTGGCTGTGTAAGACTGAAGTTGAACTGATGGACTAGTATCAGACTTATGGACTGGATCTGGACTGGGTTGGGATGTTTGCTTGATATAGAATTACTTCTTGATATAAAGCTCTTTCTTATACATAGATGAGTGTCTCTGGATTTGTTTCTCTAGTCAACTCAGGCCTAACACAGTTAGGCGTCCTTGTTTGTAGAAATTTTTAGGGGGATGATGGTTAGGAATTTTGTCAACTAGGCACTACTGGGGCAGGGTAGGAGTGGGGTCCAATTTATCAATTGGGTCGCAGCCAGGGACACCTTCTTAGTATAAAGGCTTGGTGTAAGCCTTTTTGTATAAGAGTGAGAAACACTGGGAACTATCTCTTTCTCTCTCTCTCCCACTTGCTGGGACTCTACTTGCCTCTAGAGGTAGCCCCCTAAGAGCTGTAAGCACCCCACCATGTTTCCACTGACCTTGGATTCACGAGACTCTGCACCCATAGACCTGGGATCTTCCAGCATCCTGCCTCACCTTTCTGCATCATCTGCCGGCAGCTACCTGAGTCTGAAAAGGTCCCCACCTTACATCAAACTTATGGACGTGAGTTGGATTGGGCTGGGATGCTTTCTTGATATAAAAGCATTTCTTGACATAAAGCTCTTCCTTACCCATAGCCACGTGCCACTGGATTGGTTTCTCTAGACAACCTGACTGAATTCAAGGGGTGAGGTGCAGCATGCCTGCAACTTCTTCTCAAAAGACTACAGAAAAAGAAGAAAAAAAGCATCATAGCCATAGGTATCCGTATCTAAAGAGAAAGTCTGAATTACAAAGCAAAAGTAAAACAGAAAAGAAGGACAATGAGTTGGGTGCGTGAGTGGAGAGTATCCCAGAGTTCTTCTCTGTCAAGTTTGAAATGATTATGACATTTTAAAAGCTAAAACAATCCAAAAGATATGAGTAGAAATGTCCACCCCTCATTTGTTTTAAGTTGGATGCCTTGTTCTTGACCTGGGATTATGCTGAAAGACACTTTAAAGGGCAGAACGGCGCTGGGGTCTGACCTTGACCTCTCCTAGGGGAGGTGTGTTTTCAGCAGAATCCTGATGCAAACTTGATTTCTTTTCATCATGGACTGATCCCTTTGTACCTGGATTTCTTTCAGACCGAGCAGTAATGGTATTTGTGTCATTAACATTTAAATGCTTACTCTTTCCGACTGTAAGTCATAATTTGGAAGACATTTCCCCCTTATGAACACGGTAGTTTTGTAGCAGAGCATGAAACATGTCGCAGACAGATGGAGAAGTCATTGTCCCTGTGGGCAGAGAAAGCACCTACTCTTCTCTCATTTGGGGCAATGTTAGCCTCTGGGTTTGTTTTTTCCTTTCCCTTTGAGGTGAAAGAAATATGCTTCTGAGAAACAACCCCAAAATGCACACCCTGCCAACTTCTCTGTATCTTGATGATTTGCTGGAGTTTTCTCCTAATCGTGTAGACAAATTTGTTCATTCTGCTTGCCAAAATACAGGTTTATTATGACTTGTAATGTAGTAACTTTCCTCAAAAAAAAAAAAAAATTTAAAGCCTTGCCCAACCAGACATCTTTATGCCCCCAGCAACAACATACATCACTGTCTAGAAAGGCACTGCATAAACAGAGATGGCAGCATAAGGGGTCACAGATGCAATTGACTTAAATATTCCTGTGCTTCTTCACCTTTCAGATGCAACCCTCCTTCTTCCGTCCTCCTGTCCTCCGACCACATCTGCACATGCACCTGGCAGCACGCGCTCAGGAGTAAAGCCTGATGCTGTGTCACTGGAAGTGACTGGCATTGCATCTCAGTCTGGAATATTTTTCCTTGTCATGATTGTTCTCACTGCTACTCTTCTTTGTCTGCGAGGATTTGGTTTTGCGCACACCACGCACCGGGACTTACCGGAGCGCTGGAGGCAGCGCCCATGCCTCAGAACATGTTCTCTACTTCTGACCCCATCGCTCAAATATTAAGAAGTCACGTTGGTGATTTTTGAGAAGATAGGGAGAGAAATGCGGGCTTTTTTATGAAGCCTGGGTTCTAGCCATAGAGTTACTCTTTATAGGATTTTTTTTTTTTATTCTATACTTATAGACTAATTAAGAATCTGAAAAGTGCGATTTTCCATTGATATTTGACTGTGTTTCCTGGAATCCTATTGGAAAGAGAGAAATTTTTCTGAAGCATTTGAGGATTTGTAAAGATCTCTGGATACATCTTTAATGGGTGTCAAGAGCTTACAATAAAGTGATACCAACTTGGGAATAACCAGAAAATTCTCCCCAACGGAATAGTGACAATCAGTACTCAGGAACAGTATCATAAATATCAAAATCCTGTGTTACACAGTTCATCTTAATAAACATGTAAACCATAGTTGATATAGAAGGAAACACCACCCTGTTTTATTCGCTGGTCAATACGCATGACCTTCTTTCTTGACCTTCACCCAGCTCACCAGCCTGTGCCCTGATACCAGCAAGCTCTACTTTGTGGGTGATATAAGCAGAAGTGCTGACCAAACTTGTCTTTGATTGCCACATATTCTGTTGGCTAATATACTGATCCCTAAAAGTTCATTTCACTAGGTCAAAAGTCACATCCTTAAGGTCTCAGGCATCACATAGACATCTTGATAAGGTCTTACCTGGAGCACTTGAGCCACAGTCTGGTCCACACTGACACTGTCTTTTTGTAAGTCTTCCTTAAGTGACTTGGCCTATAAAAGCAGAGGGCTGTACTGAATGTTGGCGTGAGCAATCTCCACAATGTCTCCCAGTGTGATGTGTGGATATACTTTGGGGTTCACAACTAGCCCATAATTCCTACCCCCAAATCTATTCTTTTGGGTGATGAATTTGTTGATCTTTTTGGTCTCATCCTGTCTCTTTGACTCCTTCATCTGTCTAAATCCATGAGGAGAGAAGTCATCTTACCTCCCTGAGAGCCCACCATTGTTCTTCATAAGAGGGTGTTGGTATGTGCTGTCCAGTAGATTTCTACTCACAGAGACCCTACACAACAGAGTGGAACTGCCCCACAGGCTTTTCTAGGTTGTAACTGTAATAGGAGCACATATACAAGTCTCTTCCCATTGCGCCACTAGTGGATTTGAACCGCCAACCTTTTGGCTACCAGTCAAGTGTTTAATCACTGCACCACTAGGGCTCCTCATTTTTAAGCTAGTTTACATTTAATATATTCATGGTACTTAATACATGCTGTGGCTTTTTGAGGATCCCTGGTGTAGTGGTTACCCATTGGGCTTCTAAACCCAAGGTCAGCAGTTCGTAACCACTAGCCACTCCTCTTCAATGATGCTTCTACCCCTTATCACCAAGCCCAGTCCTCTTACCCAGTTTGAAATCACATCATCTTCTAAACCATATCAATGTTGCATTCCACATCTGAATTATAACACCCATAACAGTACCTGGGATATATTAGTCATTCAACAAATGTGTGAAAAGTTCATTAATTCTGGATTCAAAGTTTAAACTAGATGTTTTATCAATGACACCAATCCTGGTTAGAAACACATAGAGTGACTATTCCAAGCCTGCTAAAGATGTTCATCAAAGTCCTCACAGGACACTTCAACCAGAACTCACAACATTTAGGAATAACAATTGAGAAGTTTCAAATCAGGGATGTAAAGCCAGAAACAATCACTAAGACTTTTACCAGACAGAAAATCAAAGGAGAGAGCCGGTGAAACAGAAAGTAAGGTGCATGCAAAAGGCAAATGCAAAGGAGGACACCAACTAGAGTGGATGGCCTGGCCATCTGATAGTTGAAGACCAAGCATGGGATGGGACCAGGAACCCTGAAGCCAAGAACCAGGAAATGAATTAGAAGAGGTGGCCACAGGCAGTCAAGAGGACAGGGAATCTACCTACAAAGGCTCCTTTAACAGTGGCACCGCGCAGTCAATCCTGCCCAAGCCCTTGACTCAAAACCACTTCACCTCAATGTGGCCCGGAAAGCAAATGACTTTCAACATCACCCTTGAAAACTCATCTTTTGAAAGCTTGATTGCGTTAGTTCAACGGTATTTAGTGGCAAGTCTGGTGAATGAGATGGGTAAGCAAGTTCACAGATACTCTTTTGGGTCTGAAACAAGATGGGATTATAAAGTACAAAGACTGATTTTCCTCGGCCGCCACTCTGAATCAAACAGGATTCCAAGAGTTGCAGACAACATTCAGGCATCTGAAGAGTTATAACAATAACAGTGGAATAAATATACAGCCTCCCAAGACTACTTCTTCCAAGTGGAACTAAATATATATTTCAGATTATACCATCGAGAGCATTTCTCAACATATGTACCACTGAATATTAGCTTTAAGGATATTTGGCAAGCAGAATGTCCTGTTAGTTTCAAAGTCTGAGTTTTAAGGATGCTATGTCACAAAGCCTGGGTCAAAATTTGAGAAGGACCAAATTTGTATAGCACATTTCTCTGTGCTTCATTTTCTCATTAGGGAAATTGAGATAAGAATGCCTCATTCTGAGATGTACTCATCATTACATGAGTTGAGTTCATATAACAAGCACAGTGCCTGAAACATAGCATTTGAAGGTGTATGTTTACTAACACAAAGGAACACTGAAAACTCAAATTTGGAGTCCGCTTGAGAAAGTCCATTGGGGGAAAGCTGAAAAGGGAAGAGATGCATACATGCAGGCCAGGGAGGAAAAGCACTGGTGGGGGTCTTCAACCATGGTTGTAGCTGCCATCACGCTGGTCCCTGAGTTACAGGGTAGACTTGTACTTCATAGGTGTTCTTAGCTGTAATCTTGACAAAAGCAATTCACCAGACCTTTTTTTCCATGGTACCCATGGGTGGGTTCAAACCACCAACCTTTAGGTTAGCAGCCAATCACTGGTTTCTTGCACCACCCAGGCTCATCGGGGCATTCTGGAAGCATGAATTGGGAAAAGCAAGAGAGATCAATCTGCTCCATTCCTGGACTCAGAATCACATCACCACAGAGGTGAGCGAGGACGGAGGAAAGGGCACCCACCCAACCAGCCAACACCTGGCATTATAAATGAAGTGCCTACTCCGCATTTGAAGCAGTCCTTAAGACTTAACCCCAAAGTATCCTTTGGCCTGTTTCAGCGTGAGTGGCATAGAAAACCTTCATTTGGTAGAAGCTGTGTGAGCGCAGGAATCATTGACAGCTGGCAGGAAAGCGCCATTGAGGGTCCTCTACCACAGCAGGCTAGGTTTTCGGGGGATGAAAAAGTGTCAAGCCCGGAAAGGAAATGACTAGAGGCCTGTGGGGCATTTGTCATGCTCTTGGCATCTACAGTTGATTTAGCTGACGTGGGCGTGATCGTAAAGATTCTTTTCCTTCATCTATCTTCATGCATGTCTTTACCCAGGGAGTAGTAATGCATTTTCTCCACGTAGAAATATAATTCTTTGGCCAAAGCTATGGGCCAAAGTCAGTCCTGTTAGGACTGCCCAGTAAATCTTCAAACCCATTTTCTAGACTCTATAACAGAGACTTTCTACTCCTATAAATAATTACAGTCTTGGAAAACCACAGAAGCAATTCTACCCTGTCCTGTAGGGTCGCTGTTGAGTTGTAATTGACTCAAGGGTAGTGAGGGTGTTTTGGTTTCTATCTTTCTAATAGAAACCCCTAACCGGTTTGACTTTCATGAGTACCTATGCCATGTGTTATACACCTCAGCTCCCTGATCAAAAGAACACCTGGCATGACTTCCATTTTTATATTGGGAAACAAGGAAAAGAAATTGGGCAAATCTAAAGCAAAAATATCCCCTGATGTCTTCTTAAAGTCAAACAATAGTTTAACTCAACTAGGACAAAGCTGTCTGCCTTGAGCATTAGGCTCTTTTAAAAAACGATCTCTATGGAGCCCAAGTGACAACAGCAACTTGAAAGATGAGGTTGGAATGGAACGTTAGCTGGCAGTGACTTTATGTCCATGGAGGAATAATGATTACAACAAAGGGTAAAAATGGCTGCACACATTGAAAAAAGTAATCCATAGCCCTTCCCTGTACTCGTGCAAATGACTGACCTAGAGGGTGTTTGGCTGTGTAAATTCTCTACTACCAGAACAGCAACAACAAACTAAAATTAAAACCCTGTGGAGCACACTTCTCCTCTGATAACTCAAGAAGTTCCTATGGTTCAAAGTCAATGTGACAGCAGCTACCAGCAAGAACAGTTGAACCACATGATAAGTATGAATGGGCTTCAAATAGCTGTGGAAAATTCTGATTATCTTTGAATTCCATTCTCTCATGAAATTTTTGGAGCATCTTCGTTTAACTGTCATTGAATTGGACACATGAAAAAATGTTGAAAGGACAAGTGCTCTGTTAGCCATATATTTGCCCCAGTGGTTAATCGTTGTCGTGTTGCTAGGGGCCACTGAGTCCATTTCAAGCCTTGAAGAGAAGCCTCCGGACCCTGAGGCATCCTCACAACTGGTGCAGCCACGTGTCCATCCATCTCCTTGAGGGCCTTCCTCTTTTTTGCCGCCCCTCTACTTCACCAAGCATGATGTCCTTCTTCAGGGACTGGTCCTTCCTGACAGCATGTCCAAAGGATGGAAGACGAAATCTCACCATCCTTCCCTCTAAGGAACATACTGACTGTACTTCTTCCAAGACAGATTTGTTGGTACATTGACAGTCCATGGTACTTTCAATATTCTTTGCCAGTACCATGATTCAATTTTTTAAAAGCATTGAAAACTGCCACCATTGATATGGCTCCCAAGGGTATCTGTCTGTGGTGTATACTGGCGGCAGCTGGGATCACTCACAGAGTGGCAGGGTCAAGTGCAGTTCTACTAGGATGGGGTCAGCAGGGATGACTGCACCCACAGGGCCCCCTTCACCTGTCTCATCCTCCAGAAGTTCTGACTTGAAGGCAGAAAATAAAGACAGAAAACAGATGTGTGCTTTTGGTTAATCCACTGCCAGTATCTAGGCCAGTTACGTGACTAAACCCAGAGGGAACAAAGAAGAAATGAGATTCCAGTTATATGAAGGGGTACCCAAAAGAAACAGAATTTTTTTCAAAGCTATGTATTTACATTTTTTTACAAAACAACCTCATCACCTTCCAAGATTCTCCATGACACTTTTGTTCACCTAGTGGAAAAATGCCTACTTCAAGCGTTCTACCTAGCAGAGCTGTGTCTGTTGGTTTGTTTGTTGTTTGTTTGTTTGATTTTTTGTTTGTTTCTTTGTTTCAGGAAGGGGGGTTAACCCCACATACAATGATGGGAACAGCAAAACCACACATGGCAAGGGTCATGTGTACAAGAAAGGTGAAGAATTGATTACCTCTAATGGACTGGATCTACTGCAAGGGCTAAAAAAGGGTTTATTTCCATGGGCTATATAACCATAACTCAGCAGCTCCAACTTCAGAGACTAAGCCTGGTGTATTGGAGGAGTTTGTTAGGACACAGGGTCCACATTTAATATCTGGAAGCAAAAATGCTACAAGTGGATCACTAGCAGTAATAGTGAGTGGTACCACTCCAGCTCCCCCCCCCCCCTTGGTTCTTAGACCCAGGATTCCTTCTGTGAGTTTGTGGTGTGCAGGGCACTATGCTAATCTCCTCACACATCATTCTCAAAGCTACACTATGATGGCACGAACATTGTCCCATGTTACAGAGGAGGAAAATGAGGTTCAGAGAGATGAATTATGCAGCCGCTGTTAGTAAATGACAAAGTCTAATTGAAACACTGACATATCTGACATGTGTGTGTTTTAGTTTGAATTTATGAGAAACGAAATGAAAGTCATGATTAAAAAAAAAACTAACGTGAAAATCGGTTTTAAGACCAATGAAAATTTGTAATATATTCCAAGCATACGTGTTACGTTTTAACTACTTAGAAAATTATTCTTTTTGAAACAGTTTTATTGGCATATAATTCACACATCATAGAATTCAATAGTTCAGTCACATTAAGGGAAGCAGTCCAGTCATCACCACAATCAATTTTGGAACATTTTCTTCTCGCAAGTAGTCATTATTATTAGTTCCTCACGTCCCCCTGCCCCCCACACCTCCCACCATCTCCCCTGCGGAAACCTCAAGAAACCATTAATCTAGTTACTGTTTCTATGGATGTACCGATCCTGGATTCCGTACACAGAAAAAACCTAAACAATAGCTTATCCTCTAGTAGCATTTGATCAATAGAGGAAGCCATTGAACACCATATCCAGTGCACGTGCCTCATCTAACTTGATAACCTTCCTGAGGATTCACAAAAAACAACAGCAAATCTTGCGTAAATACCAAGTTTGGGGCTTAGAAGTTAAGAAATACTTTCATATTTATAGGTTGGACAAATAATTTAAAATACTATATTTTACACCAATAATCAGCACAGCAAGCTTTTTGTGAACCACACCCTCCCCCCAGGTATTTTCTCTCTCTCTCTTTATTTGACAATTTCTTTGCTATATAATTCACATATCACACAAGGCAATACTACAATCAGTCTGTAGTCCAATTATTCTCCAATCATGACCACAATCAAGTTTAGAACATTTTCCTCGTTCTTGTCCTCATTGTTAATAACTCCCCATTTCCCTCCAACCCCCCCTGCCAGACCCCAAGGAACCATGAAGTCCATTAACTCTAAAGATTTACCTATTGGATTTCAAATGCAGAAAAAATATACCCAAAACAGCAATAGCAATAACAAAGCAAACCAGATCTTAAAATCTCAATCAAAAAGAAAGCCAAAAAGTATTAAAAACTAAAACAAACTTAAAATGAGTCAAAGGGAGATCAAATGATAAGGTATTAAATTTTACCCTAACTGAATCTGTAAAAATCCATTTTCCAACTCATTCTTCCTGACCGCAAGGCTATTCACATCCCTGACCCAGAAGGATTCACAGGAAGCTTAATCCATGCATATTTCCCCCTTTTTTTAACTAAAACAACTTTAAATTTTTTCAAAAGGTAGGTCAAATGATGAGATATTACACTTTAACCTAACTGCGCTTGCCATAATCAACTTTATAATGCTCTCTGTCTGATAACAGGGTTGTTCATGTCCTTCGACTATGGTTAGAGGGATTCCCATCATCCAGGTGTGGACCCTGAAAAGAAATGGATTCGGGGCTTCCACTGTCATCCACAGCCTTCTGCGAACCAGCTGTTCACAATTTCAGCTCTGATATCATTCCCTCCTTTGGATTTGGACTATATTATTTACAATCCTTGGATAACACAGGCTCGTAGATCCATATACATGGACTTAGTTTATGCCTCATTTAAATGGCTACTTGTTTGAAGACAAGCTTTTAAGAACCCAGACACGATTCTTTCTGATCGCTGAGAAGCATCTAGTTTCTTCCACACACTTTGCTATAACTCTCACAGCGTCAGCGATCTCTTCCCTGAGCAGGGCTACGTCATAAGAACAAATTGGTCATAGATTGGGGCTAGAATTAAGTGTGAGCCCAAAATCTATTCATACAAATGTGTTTTTTATATATGGTTCCATTTAGAAACATCATTATCATTTTATGAGAGAGATCATTATCAATCTTCACCCTGGGGCATAAGGTAATTCCATTGATAGTGTCATTAATTTAGCTAATGGTATAGAATTGAAAACAGTGTTGAGAAAAGGACATAATGCAAGTGTAGGTCAGCTATGAGCTAAATTACATAAGTTGTTGACTTGTACAGATTAAATTCTTAAGTGACGGGACACTATTTACATAAAAAATGGGTGTTTGTGATAGGGAAAACTTTCAATAGTATTCATTCATAACAGCAGAGCCATGCCTAACCAGATTAATACATGTCATAATAAAGTAAGGAGAGAATTAAAATACCAAATAGATGGTAGTTCTCAGGCCACCATTGATTGGGCACCCTTCATTCATCAAAGGAACAGATTGGAACCAAAGTCTTACAGCCACCAGTTCTATTCCCTTGGGAAGCAGTCACCTGCTTCTTCTCATTCTAGGGAGTGTCAGCCTTTAGTCCATGGGCTCCAAGTGAGTTGGGGGCAAAGTGCAGTTCACTTGGCGGGGTTTCCACATCAAGTCCTTCCGATGTGGCCTACGGAGGATGCTGTGCACCTCGAAAGAACAGTCTAAAGTCCCACACACCCTGGCTCACCAAGAACTGGATAGAAACTACACACACAGTGTCCAATTAGGGGGCATGAACAACAGAAATGTGGGTGAAGGGAAACAGCGGTCAGTGTAAGACATGAAAATTATAATAACATCGTGTATCAGGGGGCCACAGGGCTGGGAGGGGGTGGAGAGGAACTGATACCAAGGGCTCAAATAGAAAGTAAATGTTTAGAAATGATGATGATGTACATATGCACAAATATGACCGATACAATTGATGTGTAGATTGTTGTTATAAGAGCTGTAAGAGCCCCCCATAAAATTATCTTTTTTCAAAAAAAGTGTCCAGTTAGGAACAGAGTACTGAGCTTACTTTCCCTTGGATTCCATAGAAGTTTAAGAGTTTGTTTTTTTCCTGAGGAGAGATTGCTCCCCCACCCCCACCCCCACCACCACTTTAGCCACCAACCGAAATATAAATCACCTGAGACAAAAATACCACCTGCCCACATCTTGACTTGAATTACCAGTACGGTTTGATTATCACTGTGGTAGGGGTATCTGTGGATTTGGTGTGACCTTAGCACAACCTAGTGGTCTTCTCCCTCTCCCTGCATCTTCAAACACTGACCCCCGTTGACACGATATCACCCTGTGAGAGGGTTTTTAAGATGTATATACAGAAGGGGTTAAGTGTAGCTCATGGGTACTAGGCAAGCGCTCAGCCTCATTGCTTGTGGGAGCCCAGATGAGATTAAGTGACCTCGAAGCAGAGGCTTGCCTTCATCTTGGTGTTTACCCTTATAATGGTGGAGTCATACAGTATGTGTCCTTTTGTGATTAACTTCACTCGGCACAACGGTTTCCGGGTCCCTCACGTCCTGAGGTGTTTCAGGGTTTCATCAGTGTTTTCTAGAGATGCGCACTATTCCACTGTGTGTATGGACCAGAGTTTCTCTACCCCTTCTTCCACTGATGGGCATTTGGGCTGGGTCCAGTTTCTTGCTATTGTAAACTGCATTGCAGTGACCACGAGGGAGCATATGTCTGCTGGTACTCTGTCTCTCATTTCTTTGAGGTATATGCCCCACAAAGACATATATGGGATTCCTGTGGTCAGTTGTTTTATTATGATGCTATCTATCATCAGAGCGCTTTCCACAACAGTTGTCCATCTCTACCAGCCCATCAGTAGTGTCGAAGAGGTCCAATCTCTCCACACCCTCTTCGGCATTTCTCATTCACTATTTTGTTTTTAGGTTTTGATTTTGGTTTTTGTTTGCTAATTGGGCTATCCTTGTGCATGCAAGGTGATAGCTCATCGTTGTTTTGACTCACATCTCCCAGATGGCTAGTGATCGTGAGCATTTCCCGGTGTGTTTGTTAGTCATTCAAGTGCCACCCTTCATGATTGTCTATTCGTCTCCTTTGACCACCTTGTAATTGTATTATTTGGGGTTGTTTTCTCATTGAGGTGTTGCAAGGATTCTACAGATTTCAGTATTAATCCTTTGTCTGTTGTCATTGCTAGAAACTTTTGTCCCTCTCCCTTCTTTTTGAAAAATTGACCCCAGCTGACGTGGCCCCTTGTTTCACACTTTTGATGAGGTGTTTTGATCTACATCTTAGTGATGTAGTGGTTATCAGTTGGTGTGCTAGTCTGAGTATTTTAGAGAAACAAATCCACAGAAACTCATGTATGAGAGAGAGTTTTATATAAAGGTTAAGTGCGCATCAAGAAAACATCCCAACCCAGTGCTGCCCAAGCCCACAAGTCCAACATTAACCCATATGTCCGAATGTCCAACACCAATCCACAAAGTCCTCCTCCATCTCACAAATCAGACACAATGATGCCGACTGCAGGAGGAAAGCCGACTCAGTGAATGTGTAAACATCTCAGTGCTGGCAGGGGTCTCCACACGGCTGCTCCAGCACCCAGGGCTGCATCGGGGTAGGTCCATGTGGCTATTCCTCAAGGATGTCTTGCAGGAAGTGAGCCTTGCCAGCTGAAGCAGGGAACTGCTAAGGCAGCTGCACCCTGGTGCGACCATCACAAAGCAAGAGACCCGAGAACTAGAAAGATGAGGCTCACCAAGCCATGTATCCCTCCGCCCTTCAAATTAACCCCACCTGTGTTTATCGGCCAGGTTGGCACAATAAAGTAACTACCTCAGTTGGGCTCCCACCAAATAGTCAGCTGTTTGAAACCACCAGACTTTCCACTGCTGCAAACAGTTTACAATCTTGGAAGCTCACAGGGCAGTTCAACCGTCCTCTAGGGTCAGTGTGAGTCAGTGTTGAATTGATGGCAGTGAGCTTGGGGGATTTTGTGGTTGCCTTGATGTATTTTTAATTAGTCTGGGGCATATAGTTTGTCTCCCTCTGTGTGTTCTGCCAACAAGACATTTTCCTAAGCAAGCAGTGTTGCTGTTGTTCTTAGTGGCAGCATGTTAAAAAAAAGTAAATTAGCATGGCTTTCTTTAAAAATCTTCAGGGGAGGGCACAGTAGGAAAGACTGTATAACACACTCATTATCTGTATAAAAATATGGCACTTCAAAAAAAGATGCTATCTGGCATGACTTTATATGTCCAGGTTGAAGCAAGCATTCCAATTTAACTTTTAAAATGAAATTAAAGCTTCTCAAGGAATCAGAATACCATTGCACTGAATTTTAAAAACCTTCAGCAAGACAGTCACAAGTCATGACATCTTCCAATACAGTCCATTACATTGTACTTCATTATCATGGGCCTTTATGACCAAGAGTCATAAATCCCTGAGAACAACAAGGAAATTTGGCCTCTGACACGGGCAGTGGCAAGATTCCAAAGAAGCTGCGATCAAGGACAGTGAGCACCCAACGAGGAGGAAATTGTACCTCACCATTGGCAACAATACATTTGAAGTTCCTTCTGGTCCCTTTTGTTAGAGTGATTGCATCGCCTGGGTTTAGATGACAGACTCCTCCAGCCAACATCATACCGAGGCTAGGGAGATAGGAAAAGAGGAGAATTCCGTGTAGAGGTGCCAGCAAGGAAGGAATAAAAGAACCTTCAAGAAGGGGAGTCTGACATTGATTCCCTGTTGGGACATTCCTTGCTTAGGCAGCATACTGGTTGTGAGGTCCAGCATGTTCCTGAGGAGGTAAAGGCAAACGGAGACAGATAGTACAATAAGACATAGCTGTTGGGGAGCACCCGGCATGCACAGTTGAGCACAGCAAGGAATGTCAATGTCCCATGGGCCCAGAGGACTCTTCAGGTTGTAATGGGCTTGGGTATCTTGTGAATGTCCCACCTACGAGCTCTGATCATCAGGTAAAGAGGCCCGATGACGAGAACTTCAGAGCACAGCACCAGCCTCAGGAGTGGAAAGTGTGGAGAACCCACAGCTGGATCTCACAGACTTATCCTAAATCTTCCAAAGAACTCTACAAGTCCACGGGAGTCAGCATTTGAACACCTATCCCAGAGCCATCGCTAAGCAGCAATTCTCAACACTCAAGTACAAGCCCGTGTCCGGTTAAGTAAAAAACTCCTTTTCCCCCCATCTCCCCGGCCATCTCCAATTCAGAGGAGCTAGACACACAGCTGAGTGAAGATTAACCACGGTCTCCCCATTCCACCCTTCAGAACCAAGTCTGGCCTAGGCTAGGAGGAGGGGAGGTCAACAAGCAAAGTGCACTACCATTAGCATTGTAGGCCCAGCCTGGATTGGTGACTGAAGTGGAAAGCTGGGGGAAGCAACCTGGTGTCATCAAAAGACAAACCAAACCCACTGTCATAATGTCGATTCCAACTCGTAATAGCACTCTAGGGCACCGTGGAACTGCACCCAGAAGGTATCCACAGCTGTAATCGCTACCAAGTGAGCACTGGTAGTGCAGTGGTGAAGCATGCCCTGCCCAGTGGCTAACTGAAAGGTCAGCCATTGGAAGCCACCAGCTGCTCTCCAAGGGAGAAGATGTCGCCGTCTGCGTCTGGAAATATTGCGTCTTGGAAACCCCATGGGGCAGTTCTGCTCCATCCTACAGGGTCGCTAGGAGTCAGGATGGACTTCACAGCCACAGGTGTGGTTTGGAATTGATTGGTTTTTAATCGGCCTAGTTAACAACGTTACTCAGCAGAGAGGCTGAAAAGGAAGATTTAGCTGAGTATGGTCAAGGGCAATGATTAGAGAAAAATAAAATTATTTCGTCCATGGTGTCTACCTAAATGTGATCCTTCAATAAACTGTTTACTCTTGCCAGGATCGGACAGGGCTCCTCTGAAAACCGGTGTCCTGCAAGCTCTAACAGTCTCTAAGAGGCCTGGCCTGTTGCAGGGCCAGCTTGTTCACGTAGAACTGGCTCTTCGAGTGCTGTGCACCATTGCTTTGAGTCAGCTATTAAAATATCCTCCTCTCTTCCATTTCAGGGAATGACTGCTTTAGTCAACAACCCCCCTAAATAACTATATCCAAAACTACCCGTGGTGGGTAATGAAACTTCAGCCATGTTGACAGCCTCCTCGACCTCATTCCCTCCCATGTGAGGTACTAGCCCAGAGGACAACACAGGATTACCTGTGCCCGAGTTAGGCTAAAATTAGGTTTCTTCGTTTCTCCTTCTCTCTCTTCAACCCAATGTGTAGTCAGACTGCTGACCATAATTTTACATATGTAGTAGACTTTACATTGTTCTGTTAATAATACCTCTGTGTTCATTTCATTTTTTTTTCCCTTTTGGAGGTGTTTTCTGCTTTCCATGGATGGCAAAAGTGGGTCACTAGTGTCTCACTCATCCTGAACAGGTTACCTGATGGCGTCCCTTAGGACTATTTTACCCGCATCAAACACTCACAGCAGAAACCATTCTTAATTCTGACGGACTCCTTCCACTGTTGGGAGTAGACAGCTTTTAGGAGACGTCTAGCTAATTTACTGGTGAATCAAATACGTACATTCATCCCTCTGGTCCAAAGGGATGGCATGTGAAATTATTTTATACAGCAAACCATCTCTAACTTATTTTTGGAGCCCTGGGGCTGTAGTAGCTGATCAAAGTCAGAAATTCAAAACCAACCGCCACACCGAGTAAGGAAGACAAGGCTCCGCACTCCTGCAGAGAGCCTGGCAAACCCACAGGGACGTTCTCCCCTCTCCTGTAGGGTCCCTGTACGTAACAATCGACTCAGTGGCAAGGAGCCGGAGTTTCTTTTCA
>NW_022111300.1:40391148-40407410 GCF_000313985.2 Echinops telfairi
CAGCTGATTTTTAATGCGGTGTTATTTGTTGGACTATCCGGAGACAGTCCACCATCCAAAAACCAAGCACTTGGGAAACAGGAAAGGATGAGCCTGAATTGTATTTACTTTCCCCAAACTGAAACCTAAGAGCTGATAAGGAGGCAGAGATTCCTGTGGTAGGTCAGCTTTTGAGAAAAATAACTGAAGAGGGTATCCTGGGAGTGAACATTCGACCAAGTAGATCAATCTCGCATTTAGACATCAGAGAGTACAGGGTTAGGCCAGGAAGAAACTCATAGAGCCTGGGGCTAGAAAGGCCCTTGTTTTCACACAGATATAAGCATTACCATCCAGCTGAAATGGGCTCTTCCCAACCCTGGAGGAGAGGAGACCTCCCTGAGGGGGCTTTCCAGGCTGTAGATCTTTATGGAAGAAGACTGCCTCATCTTTTGCCCAAGGAGGGGCTGGCAGTTTCAAATTGCTGATGTTTCCGTCCACAGCTAAGTGCTTAACCCCTGCACCCCCAAGGCTCTCTACTGTACGATGCAGAGTAACCCGGTTTATTGGGGAAGGGGAAGATAATATTCTATACTAGGGAGATGTTGTCGATAGGTGCCCTGAAGTCAGTTCCAACCCAAAGCGACCGGCTATGCACAACAGAAGGAAATCTTGCCCGGCCCCGCCATCCGCACAAGCGTCCCTGCGCTTGAGCCCATTGTTGCAGCCACAGTGTCATCCCTCTGCTTGAGGGTCTTCCTCTCTCTCCCGCCCCTCCGCTGTAGCAAACATGATGTCCTTCTCCAGGGACAGGTTTCTTCTGACAAGCTGGCCAAAGGCAGTAAGATGCAGTCTCTAAGGAGCTCTCTGACCACGTTCCCTCCAAGACAGACCCATTTGTGCTTTCAGGGGCCCACGGGACTTTCCATCGTTTTCTCCAGCCCCACGGTTCCAAGGCATCGATTCTTCCTCAGTTTCTCTTCTGAGTCTGGAAGCTCCGCTGAGACCTGTTCACGTTGGGTGACCCTGCTGGCATTGGGCACACCAGTGACATCACCTCCAGTCTCACAGCAACCCACATGCCACCCCCTTGTGACCAACGGACAGGCAAGGGGTGGATGAAAAGAGTCGCAAAACTCAAAAGGGGGAGTGGGCCCCGGGCAAGCCATGGGGAGGTTCGGGAAGTTGTTGAAAGGCACTCTGTTGATCAGCTGCTCTACATCTGCTACTTTACAATTCCAATCTAAAATATAAGTGGACTCTGGTTCGAATTCCTACCATTTAAAGCAGCGGTTCTCCACCTGTGGGTCGTGACCCTTTTGAGGGCCGAATGACCCTTTCACAGGGGTTACCTAATGCATCCTGCCTATCAGATATTTACATGATGATTGATAACAGTAGCAAACTTACAGTGATGAAGTAGCAACGAAAATAATTTTCTGGTTGGGGGTCACCACAACATGAGGAACTGTATTAAAGGGTTGTGGCATTAGGGAGGTTGAGATCCACTGATTTAAAGAAACAGAAATAAGTAAACTCTTCCCATATGTATTGAATGGATAGCTCACCCTAGCCCGGGATCATGGGCCCAAAGTCTTTTGCAGTAGTCATTGAGAACTCCAAGGAGGTTCCAAAAAAATGAGAATAAAATAGAAGTGAAAGATAATGGAAATTTACCACAAAGTTGTTGAAGTCCCCTCATATAAAAAACTGCTTCCCGCCTAGTGGCACCTCTGGGAAGCTGGGCTCCCATGTCCTTATGCCCAATGATCTCAGGGAAAAATTGGCCTAACCACCAGTGGTCAATTTAGGCAAGAAAACCATGTGGCTTGGTGAGCTCCAAACATATTTCAAACATAGAGCAACAAGCAGGTCAAAAACAAACAAACAAAAAGGACAAACAAACCAAATTCAATATGAGCATGGTACCTGGCTCCTTAATGAGAAAGAGTTCAAGCAGGGTGGACAGTTTTTAAAAAGAGAGAAAGAAATCAATAAATATGACACACCTTTCCAGTGACCACTGTAAACCTGAAGGATCTATTTTCATCCAAGGACACCAGAGGGGATCAGCTTGAGGCTCTCCTTTGAATGGCGGGGTTTTGTTTTGGTTTTTTGTTTTGGTTTGTTTTTTCAGTTTCCTTAGTTGGCTCTCAAGAGATGCATTAGCACATCATTTAGCCCACGGTCTTCAGGAGCTGGTTTCCAATTACCATGAATGAGGCTCAGTCCATTGAGAGCAGGTGGACGAACAAGCAGAAAGGAAGGAGACCGTGAACACAAAGAGAGTCAAGGAAATATTGTCTCCTTAAAAATAAAAGTAAGCGAGGCAAGATTAGAGAAACTAGCAATCAAGACAGCTGCTAGACAGCCAGGAACCTACCAGATGACTGCTCCCAGGAAGGTGCGGGATCATGAAGGCCAGTCCGCACTCCTGCCAGCGCCCCTTTGCTCTGAATGCAGCCACAGCCCCATCTAGTGGCCCTCCACGCACACTGTTGGACGATGTGCTTCTTGCCTGCCTAGTGAGGACTGGCACTGCCCCAGAGACAATAGATCAGCTGCGGTCTGGAAAGCGCTCTCCCTTTCCAGCCAATCGTGTGTCTACTCCCTGACCCTCCAGCTCTCTGGAAACAGGTGTTCTCTAAATGTTAATTTACACAGCATTTGCCAAAGCTTTTCGTTGGTTTTTCCAAGTAAAACGCAAAGAAGAAGCAGTCAACCCTTCAGTCACCTCTGAAGGAGCACGGCATCTCCTTTGGGTGAAGGGCACACTTTGGTGGCATGTGGTGTCGATGTCCACAAAATGGAATCCAGTTTTAGCACTGGAGAGGACATCCCTATCTCACGGGTGAGCAAGCTGCTTTCTGGAAAGGTAACGAGGCTCAGGCACTGAGGGTGTTACACAGCTCCAACTGGCACTGCCATTTGTGTTGTTCTCCCCGAAGTCCCCGCCGCCTTGTTAGCAGGGCTCCCCCTGTTCTCGGTTAAAGACTACCCCTTGCTAACCAGGATGTCAATCAATCCTTTAAGCAACTCCACCCTGCTCCACAACATACGTTCCACTGCCATGCCACCGATGTGACTCGTAGGGACCCTCCCACGCACACACACACCCACTCCCGTGGACTTCTGAGGCTATAACTGCTTACTGGAGTAGAAAGCCCATTCTTTCTCCCATGGAGCTACTGGTGGTTTCAAACTGCTGACCTTGCGGATCCAGCCTGAAATGTGACCCTACTCCACCAGGGCTCCTGCAGCAGAAAGTAAGAGCCACATGATAGAGAATCCCCTGCTCCATTTCTAATACTTCCAGTTTGATGTCAGTCAGCTAAGTGATTCAAATCAGAATGGGGTCTCATCCCTCGTGCCTTATCTGGACTCGCCATATTCTCCAGAACTTGGTGATTTATCAATGGCTTGATGGGGTCTCCTTCTCAGCTCCTGGATTTAGTGACTACACACGATTTCCCCAATGGAGCGCTGGTTCCACAAGGATCTTACAGCCTTTCCACAAGCTGCCTCAGGTCACACTCCTCACAGACTGACCCTGGCAGGGTGTCCTCTGCCTGATTTTCCAGGGATGCGGTTGGTTGTCGGTCCCCATTTCTGAGCTGGTCTGTGCATCTCAGTGGCTGTGAGTGTTGGCAGCTAGAGGCTCATAGTTCCTTGTCCCTGTCTCTGTGTCTACCAACAGAAGCCACTGGTACAGGGCAGGGGGGAGGCCATCCAAAACCAATCATTGAAGGACATAGTGAACACCCCAGGCCAGCCCATTTCCTCAAAGAGCAACACCGCGGTGTGTGATGTATGTTGTGTTCTTCCCGCCCTCTGGATTGAAAGACTGGAAATGCCCCGAGGCCACATCCCTGCTTGGTCCCTTCCTCTTCCTCGCCTGCTTGCCTCATTTCCTTGCAGGGTTCCTTGTTTTCCTGAAGAATACTAGCATTTGCTTTTAAATCCTTGTCTCAGACTCAGCTTCTAGAGAACTCGACCAAAGACACTGAGCTTTGGAGGCCAGCTCACGTCAGAGACCAACACCGGGTGTGGTTGATCCCTCATATTGTGAGCCTTGAAGGTATTTGGATTCAGATCCAAATTCTGGGGTGAGCTAGCTCCCTAACTTGTCCACTGCCCTGGAGTCAATTCCGAAGGCTGTCAGTCTTTTATGGAAACAGATCGCCTCATCTTCCTCCCGCATCGTGACTGATGCGCTTGAATCCCAGACACGGCAGTTAGCAGCCCAATGCTTGCCCGACAGCCCCATCCATCCATGAGTAGGAATCCACTAGAGGTGGAGAAATTAGAACCTTGTCCATCACTGGTAGGATTATAAAATGGTGCTTCTGCTATAGGAAACAGCACAATTTAACCAAGTACTGTTAAATAACCCAGTCATGCCATTCCTAGATAGACACCCCCTGAACTTGAACGCAGGAGCTCAAGCTGGTACTTGTATACAATGGGTTTTTGCAACATTATTCCTAGTAGCTACGGATAGAAATAACCCATGCATCTATCAAAAAATGAATGGATAAATAAAATTTCATACAACAGAGAGTATTCTACATAATAGGACACTATTCAACTGTAATGACAAATAAAGCTCTGGTGCCTGCTGTGACTTACGTGCACCTTGAGAGCATTATGCTGAGTCAAAAGCGAGATACAAAAGGACAAATACTTTCGATCTCGGGTACATGCATATAGGCTGAAGTTTATTAGTGTTTACCAGGGGCTGGTGGGAGGGAGAAATGGGAAGGCATTTATTGCTTGAGAAGTACTAAGTTTCTGGTAAGGGTGATGAAAAAATGTTGGAAACAGATAATGGTGACGATAAACATAAATAAGCCACCGATTTATAAATAAAAATAGTTGAAATAATAAATGTTTCGTTGTGTATATTTTACCACAATTTCAAAAATAAGAAAATTCCTAAGCTCACGCTGACACCTTTTCTCCAATATATTAATAGTAGTATTATCCAAAAAATTCATTTTTTCACTGACTCTCTACTGCACTAAGACTAACGTCCTTCTCTCGGTGTTAGCCTTTCCTGATAACATGTCAAAGAGCAGGAGGGAAACCTCACCAGCTGCACTTCTAGGGAGTAGTGTGGCTGCATGTCTTCCAAGACAGACTGGTCCTTCTTCCGAAATTCTGTGCTCCATTCAAGTTATATTATAATATTAATAATAGCAGCTAGTATTGATTGGACACTTAGAGCTATAATCAGCGTGTTCTATGATTTGTTGTTATTTAAACTAAATTCTTTATTTTGCCTGACTGATCATTTTGCAGTAATTATTGGATATCACTTTATCTCCAGCACTTAAATTTTTTTAAAATTTTAAAAAAACTTTTATTTTAAATTAGGTGAGCGTTGGCATCTCAGATCATCATCTTTGTACTCAGCAAGCTTATCAAACCTCCCAATCACTTGCCCTGCCTTCCCCCGCTGTTTACCCCATCACCCAGTTTAATAAACCTGTCTACTCTCTAGCTGACCGTTTCCCATGGCCAAACAGCACACAGGTTTATTTCATTCCTGCACCAGCCCTTTGAGAGAGGGCCCACTGGTGCCCCACCTGAAGAAACGGAGACCAGGCCTTGACGAAAGGCTTCCACTGCCGGAGTCCCAGCGCTCAGACATGAACCCAGGCAGTGTGACTCCACAGAGCGGGGCTACATGCTGTCGTTGGTAGCGTTCGATACTTGCCTGTTGCCAGGTTTTCCTTCTCACCCCCATTCTAATCCCCTCCCTTCCTGCTGCTCTAAGCCGTCTCACGTGGCCCTTCGCAATTACAGACCCCAGGTATTCAGTCTCCATTTTCCAGGCAAACTTAACACCCGCTCCTTCTCCTTTCCTGCAATAGCTGCCTCTGATGGTCCAGGCTCACCCAATGACGATATGAGTGAAGACAATCGTTTTTGTAGAACCAGGGCCCCATAACCTTTGTGCGTTACACTCATCCTCAGCAAGAAGCACACAGTGCCATCATCTCAGGCATCGTTGGTGGAGCAGTAGGGAAAAAAATATTTGCGAGCAGTGAGTTTATTCCCAAATATCACATAATGCCTCCCACATGGGTGGTGGCCTCTTTCTGTCTGTAAAGCATTCAGAGACCAGCCCCCGCCCCAGGAGGATTACCCGCACCATCATTGAGGGATCAATTTTCCATTAGCACGACGGGACAGCTGTCATTCCGTCATCTCTGCCATCGCAAACATTATGCATTCCATTTTTTTTAAGACAGAAAACATGTTCCAATTTCTGAAACGTGTCAGGGTCAGCTACAATATCTTCCTTAAAATAGGGGGCAACGAGCTAGAGAGAGATGGAGAACAAAGATTAGATACGATCCTCTCTTTTCTAATATGTCTCATTTTCCGTTTGTTCCCTTGCACGCTTGCTAGCGGATGCCTAAGCAGCGGAGCATCCTCTGCAGACTGCTGCAGGCTTTTGCCTTCGGTCGAGGGAAGAGAGGGTAAGGAGAAGTTCCCCTGAACAAATGAGCCTGCCCACCAAACTTCTCATTAGGCACACAGCTCGTTGAATCTAAACGGGAAGATTCCAACGAGGCTCACACTTGACCTCAGCCCTTTTCCACTGGGGTGGGTGGTGGGAGCTCAGGCTGGCCCTCGGTTTCTGAGTGTCAATTAGAGCAGAAGAATCCAGAAGACAGGCTTATGTGGATGATGCATCATGAAATGGAGCCTCTAAATTGTTGGGGGTTTTTTTCTTTCTTTTTTATCCCCACAGGGAACCCAGCGAGTTTCCTTAATAATCAGGAAATATGTTTAGCAATTCAAGAGAGCATTACAGGATCTCATTTCAGATATAATGGCTAGAAAACACAGTAAATAAGCCTGAATAAAAGAGTTGCAAAATGAAACAAAGGAATCATATAATAAAGTTAATCACCTTAGATCATTAACTAAAAAAATTTTTTTAAATCACTTTTCTACAATATCACATCCATTATAACCTCATTTGAGTAAAAAGAATAAAAGTATATGTATATTTCTAGACTACATATAGGATTGGACTTGAAAATTACTAGAAAAATAGATGTAAGGGTTGTTGGAATTATTCCATGGACTTTTTGAAAGTAGCGTGAGTGTGTGTGTGTGTGTGTGTGTGTGTGTGTGTACGCGCGCTGCATGTGTGTACACCATCATCCTTATTGTTTGGTGTCATTGAATCAGTTGCTGCTTATAGAGACACTGGGTAAAACAGATGGAAACGTTGTTGCTATGTTTCAGCCCATTGTTGCAGCCACTGTGTCAATCCATCTTGTTGAGGGTCTTCTTTTTCAATGACCTGCTCCTTTCTCAATCATAACATCTGTCTCCAGAGACTGGTCCATTTTAATAATGTGTCCAAAATACCTGAGTCAAAGCCTTGCCATCCTCACTTCTAAGGAACATTCCAAGTGTACTTCTTTCAAGACAGATTTCTGTGTTCGTCTGGCTGCCCATGGTAAATTCAACCTTCTTGGCCAGGACCATCATTCAAAAGCATCACTCCTTCTGTCTGCCTCGTCCACGGCCCAACTTTCACGTGCATATGAAGCAACTGCAAACAGTAAGGTTTGGATCAGGTGCACCTTAGTCCTTAGAGTGACATATAGAGTGAGCAGATTTGTCAATGCGATACGTCATTTTATTTCTTACTGCTACTTTCATGTGCACTGGTTGTGAATCCAAGCGAATGAAACTCTTGACAATGTCACTATTTCCTCAATTGACCAAGAGGGTGTTCGTCCTGGTCCTGTGGGGAGGATGTTCTTCAGGTTGAAGTCTGCAGAAGGCTGTGGATGCTAGTGGGAGCCCAGGTTACATTTGTGGGACCTACGAAGATAAGCTTCTAGTGATTTCCCTCTTTCATAATAGAGGGATGGGAGAGATGACGATAAAAGAGCTAAAGGATAAACCTGACTTGAACGATTAAAACCTTATCAGTTGATTCCCCCCTCGGATGCACATTAGGCCTGATCTGTTTTCAACATTTTCTGTATTTTTTTTGGGGGGGGGTTGCTTTTTGTTTGTTCATATTGGGGTTTATCTCAGATGGGTTATGTCACTGGGGGTCACCCTCTTGAATTTTTGTGATATGTTTTTTCTGGTTTTGGGGATCTGGAACCCAGGGTTGATGAACCTGGAGGGACAGCAAGTAGATGAGGGTTTCTCGGGTATAGGGGAGGGGTGCAGAAGGGAGCTGATGTCAAGGAGTTGAGGAAGGAAAAGAATGTTTTGAAACTGATTGTGGTATCAATTGTACAATACTGCTTGATGTGATTGAAATATGGAATGATATGATATCTGTATAAGCTCCCAATAAAAATGTTTTTTTTCTTGGAGGGGGTGCTTTCAGACGTCGTCACGTTCTATGTGCAAGGCATCTGGCAGGTTGTTCATGAGTTTCCTTCCAATCCTGATGCTATAATCTTCTTCAGAATGTCCAGCTTCTTCCATTCCTGCTCAGTACCCAGACTGTAGAAGAGGCAAACAATACAAGCCTGACACAGACCACTCCTGACTTTAAACCATGCACTATCCCCTTGTTGTGTTCAAATGACTTTCGATATGCATGTTCCCCGTGAGCACAGGAAGTGTTCTGGAATTCCCCCTTGTCACAAGGTTACCCGTATTTGTTAGAAACCACACAGTCAAGAGTCTTTGCATAGTCATTAGAGCACAGGTAAACATCTTTCTGTTATTCACTGCTTTAAGATAAGATCTATTTGGGATCATCAAAGATATGCCTCATTCCTTCTCTTCTGAATCTGGTGTGAATCAGTTCTTTTGTCATAGGAGCTGTTGAGTAACTATTGGACTACTAAATGCAAGGTCAATGGTTCAAACCTACCAGTTGCTCTCAGTGCGAAAGATGAGGTTATATTTTCCTATGAAGGTCTATTGCAAGTTGGAACTATATATGATGAAGTGTTACCAGTGGTTTATCTGTGAGTGGTAGGACCATTGTGATTTTTGAACTTTTGCTTCTCTGTAAGTTTTAACTTTAAACAATGGGCATATACTAATTTTCTAAATTTGGAAAAATTTAACTTAAAAAGAAGGAAGCCATGTCAAGAGGAAGGAAGGGGAAAAAGGGAGGAAAATAGTGAGACTGGTTTCTTACTTTTGCTTTTTCATTCTTAATCATCTTGGATGGTGTCATGGAACGTATTTAATAAAAGAAGAATGGAAATCTGAGCATCACTGAGATACCAGTGAGGCAGGTGATGGGATCTCTGTATCTCTTCCCCGCCCACCCCCCATCTTGTTTCATTTTTAGCAACTAGATATAGTGTTGTCACCATGATTTGGGGGTTTTGTTTGTTTGTTTTTATGAAAAGATCACTTCATTGGGGGGGATCTTACAACTCTTATTACAATCCATACATCAATTGTATCAGGCATATTTGTACATATGTTGCCCTCATTCTTTTCTAGATGTCTGCTTTCTATTGAGGCCTTTGGTCTCAGCTCCTCTTTTCTTCCTTCCCTCCTACCCCCACCCTCCTGACCCCTTGATGGATTATAAATTATTATTATTTTCATATCTCATACTGACCACTGTCTCCCTTCCCCCATGGTTTCTTGTTCTTCCCCCTGGAGAGGGGTGTGTGGTTATATGTCAATCATCAGTTCCCCCTTCCTCCCCTCCTCTCCCCTGCTTCCCCATACCCTTCTGGTATCACTGTTTCCGTTCCTGTCCTGGATTCCATGTGTCGTGAGCTCTTATCTCTTATCCATACCTGTCTACATGCTCCAGTCTAGTCCGAAGTGAGAAGCAGCACAGGGGTCATGATAGTGGGGGGTGAGGAAGCCTCAAGGAACCAGAGGCACAAACCAACAATGAAAACATATCACTGAGAATGAGGGGAGTCGGAGCAGAGACCCAAAGCCCATCTGTAGACAATGGAACACACACACACAGAGTGGTCACAGGGAAGGGATGAGTCAACTAGGGATCTCTATATCTCTTGATCAATCTGTTTGTCATACAGAGTCCTTGAGTGAGACTGGCAACCTATTTCCAAAAAGTTAGTCATTGAAAACCCTGGGAAGAAAAATACTACTGGAGTACATGGGTCACCCTGAGCTGAAATCAAATGGACAACAACTAGTGAAATTCCTCCAGCTACTGAGAAAATGCCCCTTTGCTGCCACCCAGGTCCCCTTGCTTCCGTCCAGTGAGCCTGCATTCTCTGCCCCATTACCCCAGGGCCGACTCTCTGTGGGACACCCTTTTAATTTATGAAAGCATCAGTCATCTACTGAGCACTCCTCTGGGCCAGGCAATGGGCTGGAAATGTAAAAAAAAAAACAAATATATAAACAAATAAGACTGAATTCTTGTGCAAACAGAGTTCATATGTCTCGTGGAGCAGCAAGACAAGAAACAGAACATTCCAGTCAAACGGTGGGAAATGCAGAACAGAGCTTCAGATAATCGTGGATCCAGACCTTCTGGGCCCTGGGAGGGTGACTGAACCACTGAAAGTAATGCCCTGAGATGATCTTGACATTTAAACCAAAAATAGTCCCTGAAGTCTTCTTAAAACCAAACAATGACTTGGTTTCACTAGTTTAAAGGAAAAACCTGTCTACGTGGAATCAAATTGACAACCCCAAAGATTAGATGGGAAACACGCAGGCTCATGCGTTTATGTTAATGAAGGAAGACCCACTCAGACCAGGAGGGCAAAAGTGCACCACTCAAAGATGTAATTCATGTCACCGAATTGTACCCATAGACAAGGTTGCATTGTTGTGTGTTCGGCTGTGCATAGTCTCAACAGCAACAAAAATAAAATAAATGATATAAAAAAGAAAACCTAAACTTAAAAATAAAAGTGGAAAATGTCATGAAAGAGTTAGAAGAGCCTCCGTAGGCAGCCCTGGCGGCACGGCTGTTAAACACTCAATTACTAGCCTAAAGGATGGGGGCCTTGGACCCACCCAGCGGCTCTTCAGGGAAAAGAGCTGGCCATCTGCTCCCATCAAGATCACAACCTAGGAAAAGCAATGGGGGCCCATGTCCTCTACAACATGGGGCAGGTCATCTCGGCCGGACTCGGCAATGGGCCTTGGCAGGGAGAGGTTGGCGTGGGTGGGAGGAGTAAAAAGGATTGTGAATCATGGAAAGAGCCACCTCCTCCAGGCTTGAAAGGGAGTAGGCTACGAGGAGCTAAATGTCAGAGGGTAAGTAAAAACAAATGAAAAAGAACAGAAGCAAAGGGGAAATTGGAAGCCAGGCAAATAATTGATAAAGAGTCAACCCTGCTAAAACTGTGCAGCCCCTTAACAAGGAAAGACAGAGGCTGCGGTAAATGTGCAGAAACTGGAGATGCCGCTAGAGAACAGTGAACTGTCCGTTGCACTGATAACTGGCCTGGTCACAGAGCAACTGAGGAACGAACAGAAGAGCTCTACATTTGACACCTCGAAGAGAAGAACTTCAAAAGGGGAGAAACCCCCAAACCAAACTATGGAATCGATTCTGACTGATAGTGACCCTATGGGACAGGGTAGAACTGCCCCCTATTGGTTACTATGGGAATCGAAAACCCTTCTGAAAGTCTTTCTCCCATGTGATGGGGAGAATGGGTCCAAAATGTTTGAAGATAGAGCTATCCCTCAAAAGACATCTATGGGCAGCCAAATACCCCCTGTGGAGAGTAGTGTATCTTTATTTCCAGCGTACCCATAGTAAAAGTCATGCCAGCGGGTGTTGTCACCGTTAGTTGCTATTGAGGGGATTCTAACTCGCGGCGAGCGCCCGCGCGTGTGCAGGGTGCGACTGTTCCACAGGCTTTTCAAGGCTGTGATCGTCCTGGAGAAAATCACGTGGCCTGTCCTCCAAATTACCTCTGAAGAGGTTCAGCCGTCAACCGTCCAGCTCAACGTGATAGTGTTGGGACCATTTGCACCCCTAGGTGCCCCTCTGCCGCAGTAGGAGTCGCTGGCACTCGTTGTGTGCTCACTGTGTGCCGTCTGCTACTCCACAAGCTGGACAGGCATCACCCACGTTACGCTCAGAACAGGAGCATCATCTGCACTTCACAAATGTGGACACGGAGGCTCTGAGATCCGGGCTAGTGTGACTTCCTCCTTGACCTGTCACGGTGGCTCTCGAGAGGCATTAGACAAACCCAATTCCCAAGTCACTACAGCCACTCACTCCTCCGAGCACGGGGCAACTCTGGGCTGCGGAGGCCCCTGGGCTTCTTCCTAAAGGTCAGGGTTTTCAGCACCCAGAGCACAGCTCCATCATCACTTGATAGAAATGCTTCTTCTGACTTGGTTCGCTGGCAGCACTTCGCTGGCACCCATTCCTGGCAGCTGATGGAACCCATTAAATCAGCTCACAGGAATAAGTCAAACTCTATTAGTCACTCTGTAAAGATGCTAAGTCTATTTATTTATTATGAGTTATTCATAAACATCAAGACTAGACTCTATAATTTAATACCACCTGCAATGATTCCTGAAAGTGGCAATATTTTACCACTACGATCTGATTAATTGACCTGTTCAAACAGAGCTCGGAATCAAGCATAGCTTCCCTTTGACACAAGTGTATTCATCTCCGTCTCAAAGCCAGCCGTCTGGACTCCGCAGGAAAGGACAAAACATCTGCCTCTCAGGGAATCCATTCACATCATCTGAGACCATGTGTATGCTCCACTGAAGAACTATTTATCAGTTCCTACCACTTCCCCTTTTGAAGCGCATACAGAGAATTACGCATTTTATGATTCCAGTTTTATAAAATTACAAAGCTGGTGACAGGAGAGGGGCCAGAAGGGGTTCTCTTCAGCAGCGTCGGTGACTGTGGGGAGCAGAGACCTATCGCGAGGGTGGGGGGCTTATGAGAAGGGCCTCTAGGGGACTGGAAATATTCTGGGTGCCGGCTCATGCCCATGGCCTCTTTTTGAAAATTCATCATCTGTAAGTCTCTCTTTAAACATACTGTACTTCGATTTTAGAAAGTTTATCAAAAAAGAAAAGTGGGGGTGGGGGATGTTATTCCTACTTACGTAGCAACAGTTCCCGGCCAGATGTTTAACTGCAGATAGTGCTACCTCCTCTTCTACATCCTAGACAGAGACAAGTCATGCTAAATGAGCCTCAATTTGTTCACGTGTGTGTTAGACAGGGTTCTCTAGAGAAACAAAACCAGAACGCTAATACTTTTATATATATTTATACAAATAGATAGATAATAACATAAGAAATAAAGAATTAATTAAATTATAAAGCAGTACAAATGGCTCAGTGCAACCCACTCCCGTGAGACAGTTGTGAGACACTGGCAGTCCTTCAAGTCTTGAGAGCAGCCAGGAAGTCCTCTGTAGAGCAATTCAGGCTCTCCGGGCACAGGCAGCAAACAGCAAGGCAGGTCACCAACAGTCAGCCAGATGACAGGGTCCAACAGTCCCCAGCTCAAGAGATGTAAATTCCAATGGTGTGGCAAAGCAGGTCTTGAAGGAATCTCAAATTACAGTGACACGGTCCACTGGTTAGATGTTCCACAGGTAGTGTAGCTTGCAAATGGGAGCACAGAACAAGCAAGGCAGCCGCACACTAGTCCAATGATCAAAGAGCAAGAGACAAGAAAGGCGAGGCTCGCTGAGCCATTTATCTCTCCGTCCTTCAATTAATCCTACATGTGTTTATCGGCCAGTTTGACACAATAAACTAACTACCTCAACGTGCAAAATAAGAATGATAACTACTTCACCCAGAGACACTGCCATTCTCTCAGCTCAGGCGGCTCACAGTGACTTTCTAGGACAGAAGAGAACTGCTCTGTGGGCTTCTGAAGATGTCCATCTTTAGGGGAGCAAGAAGCCTCATCTGTCTTCCTCTGAGTAGCTGGTGGTTCAAGCTGCTGAGTTCGTGGTCAGCAGCTCAACACGAAGCCCATTACGTCATCAGGCCTCCATGATTACTTCATAGATATATTAAATATACACCTACACAAATATAGATACATATATATGTACATATACACATACACAGTATGTGTATCTGTATGAGAGGGTACCCAAAAAATGGATTTTTTTCGAAGCTATGTATTTAATTTTTTTTTACAAAACAAGTTTATCACCTTCAAAGTACTTCAATTTCCATTGAAATTGCCATCAGATGGACAGTACATAAAAAAATAATGATTTTTCCCCCCCAATGAATCCTTTAAATCTGTCTACATGGGAATCAGAATGATGTTTAGGGGCAATGAATCTGAGGGGGGCATTGCAAGAATTCAACTTGAATGTACCAGGCTGGTTCAATACATCTCTCTCCTGTAGTAGAAGCATCAGCACTCAAAGCCCATTACCAGCGTCCCCGAGACTAAACTCCAAGAGGACGTCGCCCTGTCCCAGGGGACTCGTCCTCACGTGCTGAAACTCTCACAGGGACTTGCTATTGTTCACTGTTAAGACTCCACACTTTCCAGGTATTTTCTAAGCCTTCAGATTGGCTCAATCATCTATTTTTCTTTTAAGAATACTTTATTGGGTTTTCTGTGAGAACTTACACAACAAATAAGGTTCTCATTTAATAATTTCTACACGAATGACTCCATGACAGGGTAACATTGCAACATTCTCAATAATGGCGGCTGTTCCATTTCCAGTATTTTCATCAGGTGCACCTGACCCAACCCATGATATTTTCAATTGCCTCGTCTGCATGTGAAAGTTGGACACTGAATACAAAGACCAAAGAACGGATGCACTTGAATGATGGTGTTTGTGAAGAATATTGAAAATACCATGGATTGCCAGAAGAACAACTCTTTCCAAGAAGGAAGCACAACCAGAATGTTCCTTTGAGGGTGGTGAGACTGTGTCTCACAGACTTCGGACAGGTTTTCAGAAGGGACCCATGCCTGGAGAAGGATATCCTGTTCGGTATTGCAAAAGGTCCCCCCAAAAGAGGAAGACCACCAAGGCCCTGGAGTGACACAGTGGCTGTACCAATGGGCTCAACGTAGCGAATGATAGTGAGGACGGTGCGGGCCTGGGCGGCCTTTCTTTCTGTGTGGCACAGGGTCTCTCTGAGGTGGAACCAGCTTGCCTGCACCTAACAAGCACAGGAACAGTTTCACTGACCCCTTACCTTCTCACCTGTGCTTTAGGGCAATGATGACCCTTTGGGCTAATATATGTTGTTGTTGTGTGTCATTGAACTGATTCTGACTCACATATTTCATTCTTTTGAATGATCATTCTTTTTAAGGATAGATCAATATAATCACATACGTATCCGGGGCACGAATTATTATGAATATGTGTCAGGTGATGAAGGCACTGTTGAAAAGGACTGATAAGCTCCATGACTTCACCAATAAAGCTGAAGGAGGTTATCAAAGTCTCATCATGGTCAAGCAAGTATGATAAACATGATGTTTCACCTCTCAATGACTAACGGTATTCATTAAGACTAAGTAAAACTCTTAACTGTTTTACCAAGTTGCCGCATTCTTTTTAGATGCTTTTATCATGGCTCGTTTGAGCACATCTCTTCTGAAATCCTGTGAAACAGTGAGGGCAATGAAAATGTCTACAAGGAAAGTAGGAGAGGAGTCAAGACTGGAGGAACGTGGAGGTTTCGTGGAAGAGAGGTCTTGGCTGCTTACCTTTATCTTTGTCCAGTTGGCCCTCCAAGGTCAAGAATGAGTTTTGAGCTTCTCTTCTAAGCAAGCTGGAAACTTAACTCGATCCCCAAGGATCTGTTTGGCCTAAGCCCACCAGCATTCTAACACAAATGCAGAAGGAGTCACTTGGGACCTCAGAGAGTGGAACAAAGCCTTGCAACAGAGTCCTTACAAAGGAGATGGAACAGATTCTACAAACAAATGTCACTAACTTTATGACTTCACCTAGCATTTGACCTAGTGACCAATGGGGTAGCCTCTAGCCCCGTGGACATCCAGTCTTGACACACCTCTTGCCACATCTAACAAAAGAAATCACGACCTCCTGCGGTAGCACTGATTGCTTCCAATATACTGACCAGCCAAACCAAACTCACTGCCATCGAGTCAATGCTCCGGTATAGCGACCCTATACGACAGGGTAGAACTGATCCTGTGAGTTTCCAAGACTGTAACTTTTTTTTATCATGTTACTTGGGGCTCGTACCACTCTTATCACAATCAATACATACATCTATTGTGTCAAGCACATTTGTACATTGTTGCCATCATCATTCTCAAAACATTTGCTTTCTACTTGAGCCCTTGGTATCAGCTCCTCATT
>NW_022111300.1:40408316-40429958 GCF_000313985.2 Echinops telfairi
TTACTTTCCTCTTGTCCCATTATCATGCTCAGCCTTCATTTGGGTTTCATGCCCTACCAGATCTCCTACACCCTCCTCACCACTGATTTTGGATCACTTGTTGTTCCCGACTGTAACTCTTTACAAGGGTAGAAAGTCCTGCCTTTCTCCTGTAGAATAGCTGGTGGTTTCAAACTGCTGGCCTTGCAGTTAGCAGCCCAACATACAGCCACTATACCACTAGAGTTCCTTAATATGCTGAAAAGTCGCATAAACAGGAAAGAGTTATTCATTCCTGGGAAGCAGTATTTCCTTACTTAGTAACTACTTCATGATCTCGTTATTATACTTAGAGACTTTCCTCACCAAAAAAGGCCTTAAAAACTCCAGTGTTTACAACACTGAATTGCAATCCATGAGTGAAAACAATTCAATGAGTTTCAATCAGCCTTTCTCACTAAATGAGACAGAATGGGTAAAAGTGAATAAGTTAAAATTACCACTGTATCAGGCATAGCAAAATTATCTTTTTCTGAAATTTTTATTTATGCTCTACTCACACATGTATATATGTATCTGGGTTATGGTACAAAATTTGTTTTTTACTGTGGGTTGTAACAAAAAATGTTTGAAAGCCAATGATGTAACCTAATGCTCTCACTTTATATATGATACTTAAAGCCCAGGAAAATAAAGGAGCTTTCCCCCCAAAGACCCACAGCTAGGTAATGGCAAAACTATCACTCAAACCCAGCACCACCAACCCCTTCCTGGTTCAGTGTTCTTGATACCACATCAACTATCCTAAAAAAAATTTTAATTACCAATCATTTCCACTTTTGAGAACAGCTACTTCCTATCTGTAAGGCTTGTTTATAGTTGCATTTTTAGTAATCCTCAACTCATTACATAAAACAAAACCTTCAACAGAATAGTAATATTGCCTTTTGCTGAGTTCTATGCCAGACAGAACTAGAGCCACGGGCAAAACCTGAAGATATTTACTTTATTCGACTTGCAAATGCCCTTCCTAAATATGACAGGAGGGTATATAGCTAGAAGTGCTATGAAATTCCTATTAAAGGATGCATCTCTTAAATAAGTACTGTTTACCAAATAAAACAGAATGTCCCATTTTCTCTTTATGGTCCAGTTTTCTTGTCAGCACTATTTAGATTGCTTCCTCCTGAGGAAAGAAGATTACCTCAGCTCTAGTAGTGACCTCTGTGCTCCCTCCACTGAGAACTTTTTGTAAATAATGTGATCCTAGAAACATAATAGGACTTACATTGCACAGGGTTCTCTTGAGAAATTTGAGTTAAACACACACACACACACACAGATGAAACTCTCAAAGATCAATTGTGTACCCCCAAAATATATGTCACTGTGGCCACACCACGATTTGGGTTGTTTGGAAGATGTGCGATGATGTAATTATTTTCCATGGCGTGATCTGATGTGATCAACCAACCTTCTCAATTGTAAGAAGATAGGGTGAGATCCAACCCTTACTCGGGGCACAGCTCTGCTCCAATGTAAGAAGAGTTCACTTGACTTGCTTCACTTCTTATCTTGTAAGAAAAAAACCGATGAGGCAAGTTAGCAGAGCACACATCTGAATCTAGGACCCTGCACTGAGAACCTCCTAGGCAGGGAAAGATGGATGCAAGGGTCTTAGAAATCTCCAAAAATGTAAGGAAACAAGGGGGATCTTCCTTTTGAAGCGACAGAGAAAGCCTTTTCCTACAGCTAGCCGCCTGAATTTGGTTTTCTACCTGTGATATAATAAAATTTCTGATTGTGGAAACCACCATTCACAGTATTTTTGTCATAACAGCACTAAATAACTGAGACAGTCATTTTCAAGTAAGCTGAATCCTAGCAAAAGTTGGCCGAGAAGCAGAGGAATGTGAACCTGGGTCTTCTTTGTGTGTGTGTTTCTTTCTTTTTCTTGAGGCTTTTGTAAATAATGATTCGAGGAACCCCAGGTGCCTAAAATTGAACTCTGACCCCACCAAAAATCTGTATGTTCATGCCTCTGAAGAGAAATCCTCTAAAACAATAACTGGCACGTAGAACAATATGTTCTGACAGGTGTTTCAAAGACTTGAACTTTTCTTTTCTTGTTTTCTTTTTTCCCTCAGGCCAAGTTTGTGAGCCATCATTTTTCGTGAAAGATTACTCTCCTCTGAGGTGTTCTCTCTACGTGCTGTTACAATAAAATGAAACAGATGCAATACAAAATGTATGTAAGGGGACAACGAACAAAATAGATTTTTATCGGCCCCCACGGTACTGGCTTGAGTGATAGGAAGGCTTCCCACTGTCCATCTGAGTTGATGTTGTGTTCGGAGTGAAAGGAGCCATCCCCTGTGGTAGTTGCACAATTTCATGTCACCTTGGTAAATAAGAATGAAGGGGTGTTTAGCCTATCAATCAGGTTGCAGCTTGATGACCTCATTTGGAGGCATGCTGGAAATAGATAGCTCACTGGAGGTGGGACACTCTCTGTGTCTGTTTCCCCTTCCTGTTGACAAGCCACATGGAGCCATGCTGATGGCAGCCAGAGCCCTGGAGATGCGTCCACTGCCATTGGATCCACAGGACTTTCTACCCACTGGCCGGTGATCTTCCTGCATTCATTGCATGTGCTGCATGAATCTGAAGAGAAATGCATGGGCTAATATTGGACTTATGGGCTAATATCAAATGTATGGACTTGATCTGGACTGGGCTGGGATGTTTTATTGATGCATAATTACTTCTTGATATAAAGTTCTCTCTTACAGATATGAGTGTCTCTAGATTTGTTCTGCTAGTCAACCTGGTCTAACACATCCCCCTTAATAGCTATCCAATACCTGGTCCATTCACCCACAGAGAAATTGGTTTCATTACTATGCATAATAACATATTACAAACAAGCCATAGGGATCAAGCAAAGTTCTGATAAGAGTGGGTCCTAGCTTACCAACGTTTTTTGTCTCAAGTGTTTGTTTGTAATTCATTTTCCCATTAAGAAAAAGAGGGCTGTCAATGATGAGAAATACAACTTTCCTCTAGTTCCTAAATGTTTCCTCCCCGCTCCCACTACCATGACTCGAATGCGATCTTGCAAGTCTGGCTAGACCAGAGGAAGTACACTGGTACAGATAGGAACTGAAAATACAGGGAATCCAGGACGGATGAGCCCTACAGGACCAGTGGTGTGAGTGGCAAAACAGGGAGGGTAAAGGGAGAATGGGTAGGAAAGAGGGAACCGATTACATGGAACTGTGTGTGACCTCCTCCCTGGGGGACAGACAACTGAAAAGTGGATGAAGGGAGACGTCGGACAGGGCAAGATATGACAAAATACCCATTTATAAACTATCAAGGGCTCATGCGGGAGGGGGGAGCGGGGAGGGAGGGGAAAAATGAGGACCTAATGTCAGGGGTTTAAATGGAGAGAAAATGTTTTGAGAAACGATGTACAAATGCGCTTTACACAATTGATGTGTGTATGGATTGGGATAACAGTTGTATGAGCCCCTAATAAAATGTAAAAAAAAAAATAGTGTAAAAAAATAAATAAAAGAAAAAGAGGGCTGTGCGCATAAAAATTATAATAACAGAACAATAGTACAGTTAATATTTATTAAATACTGGGTTCAAACACACCCTGAGAAAGGTCTGGGGGTCAATTCCTGTAAAGATCACAGCCTAGAAAACCCTCTGAGGAAGTTCTTGGTCAACTGCGGTTGTCAGACGTGGATAAGAGGTGTGATGGCACCCAGCAACGACGACGACGACAGGAAAGCTGGGGAAATTGCAGGGCTGTGTTTCCATGTGCTCATCGCCCTTCAGAGAGCCTTGCGGGTGACCAGCCTATGCATACGACACTGAGAGCAACTGTCAAAGGCAGAGACAGTCACGAAGCCCAAAAGCTCAAAGGTCACTGACCAGACTAACCTAGAAGAACTAAACTTGGATGGTCAAATCACAAGGAAACTGCATCTCAATTGAGCTGTGTGCAGCAATAAAGGACACGCACGATGAGGCTAACAAGCAAATAACCGACAAGGGAATCCATCTGGTGGCCATCGATTTTTTTTTCATTTTCACCACTATCGGGAAATTTTTCCCCAGAGAAGTCAAGTGAGTCCTTCAAGATTTTGAGTTGCTTAATGATTTTGTCACTGAACTAAGGTGCTCCAAAGTTTTCTGCTATTCTTCTGTCCTCTCGATGTCTTTAATAATAATTCCACCTGGTTTCCTTATCTGAGGCAACTCATATTTAAGAATCACCGTTTGGTCTACCTTGAAGTTTAAAATCGGAAGTGTGCTAGTCACTGCCAAGACGCGCATTCTCAGTCATAGCAACTGTATAGGACAGAGTCCAACTGCTGCTCCTTGGGGTTTCTGAGAAGATACATCTTTAAGAGGCAGACAGCGCCACCTTTCTCCCACTAAGGCAGCGGTTCTCAACCGGTGAGTTGCTACCCCTTTGGGGATCTAAAGACCCTTTCACAGGGGTCACCTGATTCATAAGAGTAGCAAAATGACAGTGATGAAGTAGCAACGAAAATAATTTTATGGTTGGGGGTCACCACAACCCGAGGAAGTGTATGAAAGGGTCACGGCATGAGGAAGGTTGAGAACCCCTGCAAAGGGTTCAGACCATCAATGTTGCTGTTCCTCGCACAACGCTTACCTCACCGTGTCACCTGCTCTTCGTACGACGTCTTATGTCACTCGTGTATTATAATAAGAGTTGGCCTGTGTTAGACCAGATAGACTAGAGAAACAAATTCATAGACACTCATGGGTATAAGAAAGAGCTTTATATAAAAGAGAAACGTATGATGAGAAAACATCCCAGCCCAGTCCAGATCAAGTCAATAAGTCCGATATTAGCCCATATGTCTGATACCAATCTATAAAGTCCTCTTTAGATACACGCAACACATGCAATGATGCCGAATGTGGGAAGACCACAGGCCAGTGGGTGGAAAGTCTTGTGGATCCAGTGGCAGCGTAAGCATCTCAGAGCTGGCAGGGGTCTCTATGTGGCTCCTTCAGCTCCAGGGCACTAGTGTAGCTCCATGTGGCTTGTCAGCAGGAATGTCTCCCAGGGAATGAGCATGTGTCTCACCTCCAGTGAGCTATTTATCTCCTTAGCCCCTCCAAAGGAGGTCATTGAGCTGCGACCTCATTGACAGGCTAAACTCCACCCCTTCACTCTTAAGAGTCTCAGATTGACAACAGATTATATAACTACCACATGGGGTAATTGATATCTTAGGTTCCTTTTGGCACTAATACCCTGTGATTTCAAGATGTTGATTCAATATCCTTATGGGAAAGAATGGGAGTCCTAATATATATGTGCCTTTAAGTATGAAAATATTTAAATCAAAAAGCTTTTTATTGTTTTCTAAATTTTCTACAGTGAGTACTATGAAGAATCGGTACAGAAATTATTGCCGTTGTATGGGGTGTATTTCTTTGGAGCGATTTATATCTCTACGTGTTAGTGGTTATGCATTGGGTGGGGACCCACAGTCAGCAATTCCAAACCACCAGACTGAGCTGTCTACTCCTGGAAACAGTTGCAGTCGAAGAACCCCACAGGGGGTCGATATGAGTCAGCTTTGACTCGATGGCAGTGAGGGTTTTTTTAAAACATATGTGTACAATTATGTAAGTGTGTATATAAATCTATGTACCATTATTTCTAAATATCCACCCAATGTGCTATCTCCCAGCAAATTTGGACATCACCAACCTAATATGTGCCAAACTAGACTGACTATCTTACCTCTACTACACTGGTCTCCCATATCATCCAGAACTCCCCCTCTTCCTCACTGTCTATAGCCCGCAGAGTATCAGATCCTGGATCTAATATTTGGTACATATCTTTGCATCACTTCTCCATTTCTAGGACACTGTCTGAGTGTGGACGGTTATCGCCTCGCCCTTGTCTAACTGTAGAAGTTGCTCAACTCTTTCCCTTCTTCCCCCTGGCTTAGCTCCCGCTAGTCCAGTTTGCAAACGACTGTCGGCGCTTTCTCGCTGCAGCAAACAACAAGCACTCTCATCCATTGATAAGAAGCCTACTGGGACTCTCTACTGCTTACTGGATAATGTCTAGGATACACGGCTCCTCAAAACCGAGGTGAAGGTAGCACAAGGTTTGGGCAACTTTCTGAACCCTGATTTCATTTTGTATATTTATATCTTATGTACATGTGTCACTCTATTAATAGATGGCAAACATTATAAACCATCTCCACAAAATAGATGTTTTGAATGAGATTAAATGAGTGTGAAAGGAAGTGTTAATCTTCTTTACCCACACATCATTGGATCATTACACACTCCTCTTTCTCTTTAGATACTAATGATGCATTGACTGAGTTGGTCCATTTTTAACTGTGTCTGATCTTTTTCACCCATGCCATCTTTTTCTGAAGCATGATAGGAACTGGGTTTGGGTTTGTTTGTTTGTTTGTTTGTTTGTTTGTTTTTCTGTTCACAACGTGTCCTGATTTTGATTTTTTTTTTCCACAATAGAGTCATCATGATAAACAGAAATGAATGAAGCTGTCAACGATTTCATCAGGACTGGATCCACAACCAATGCTCACGGAAGCAGCAGTCAAGAGCTCAAATGGCATGTTGCCCTGGGTAAATCTGCTGCACAAGATCTCTTGAACGTGTCGAGAAACAAGGACGTTATTTTGAGAGCTAAACTGTAAAGCTATGGTATTTCCAATTGCCTCATATGCACGGGAAACTTGGACATTGAATGAGAAAAATGAAGAAGAATCCATGCATTTGAACTGTGGGGCTGGCAAAGAGGATTGACAGTGCCAGGAACTACTCCAAGAACAAACAAATCTGTCTTGAAACAATGCAGTCAGCACGTTTCTTAGAGGCAGCGATGAGGAGACCTCACCTCAGGTACTTTAGATGTGTTGTCAGGAGAGACCAGTCCCTGGAGAAGGGCATCATGTTGGATAAAGGAGCAGGGCAGCACAAAAGGGGGGACCCTTGACAAGACAGATGGACACAGCGGCTTCCACCATGGGCTCCAATGTAAGGAGCAGTGTTTCATTATGTCTTAGTCATGGTGAGTTGGAACTGATTCAACTCACTAACAACAACACAAGTCAGTAGGATGAGAGATATCGAAAATGCTACACTGGGCACCTCCCTCACCACAAGCTCATCCCCCTAAAGCCACGGGAGATTAAGGAGCTTCTCATTTCAAAGCGCACATAAATAAAGAGCTGTGGCCAATTTTTAAAAAAGGGAACAGAAATAGTTCATCAACTCAGGAGAAGAGAAGCCAAAAACAATCTCCAAAAGGAAGAACAAAATGGAAGACTGACAACTCCCAATTCCAAAATGTGTTACAAAGCTACAATATGCAAGACTGTGTCATTGGCCTACGGAGAGAATATACATTAATGGGACAGAACTGAGAGTCCAGAATGAAACCCACACATACATTTATGTCAATTGATTTCCAACAGGATGTCAAGACAATCTCCTAGGGGGAGTAGTCTTTTCAATAAGTGGTGCTGAGACAACTGGATAGCCATCTGTAAAAGAATGAAGTTGGACCCCTGCCTCACACCACATACCAAAATTCATTCAAAATGGATCCAAGATTTAAATGTAAGAGTTAAATATTTAAAATTCTTAGAAATAATTAAAATATGCTTATAATTGCTAATAGTTTAAAAATAGAAATCATGATAATGAGAGCCACGTTTTACCTCTTCAATTGATGAGCATTAAAAACAAAAATTACCAAGGTATATTAAAGGCTGGGTTTGGAGAAACAAACCTGTCTTTATGGTAAATTGGCACCTTCTAGAAAGTAGTGTGACCACGGGAATTAAGATTTAGAATACAGATACCCTTTGATTCAATAATTCTGCTGAAAGGAAATTATCCTTTAAACAATTTAGATAAGGATGCAGTTGTGAAATGCCCATCAAAGCACTCTTGTAAAAAGGAGAATTATGAAAAGCTTATCCATTAAGATGTGGTTAAAAAGAGACATACAATGAAATAATAGGCAGCCATTAAGATCGCTGATAGGTATATTTTCTTGACATAGAAAGCTGTTGACAGTTCATTGTCGTCATTCCTCAGGGTGCACCGGCATTGGTTCCAGGACCTCCCCACAGATACCAAAATCACGTCCTCTATATGAAATGGCCTGGTACCTGCATGTAACCATTCACATCCTCCTGTCTCCTTTAACTCATCCCCAGGTTCCTTACCACACCTAATACAATGTGAATAGCATTTGGCATTCCCTCTTTGTCTTTGAGGGATGGCTTTAGCCGTATCTTGACTTTTCTGTATTCTTCTTCTAGCATTTTCAACCGACTGTTGGTTCAATCACTCGTTGCAGAACTGGCTGGCTTTATTAAGATTTGTTTTTAATTAGGCAGCCAAACATTATGTTTAGTATAATCTAATTTTTATTAAAGGCCTGCTCAACCTCCAAAAGTTGATAATGGTTAGCTCTGGGTGTTGCAATTAGAGGTGATCTTTACTCTCTTCTTTAGCAGGTTGGGTTTCATTTTAGTTCTGTGCAATCAGTATCTGTTATATTTATAATTTTTAAAAATATATCATGGCATTTGGGGAAAAGAGCTCCTTTCCTGAATTGAGCACACAGCCACGGACATACATCCTACTTGTCCTCCCTTGCAAAAGTAACATGCAATTGGAAATGTCTCCCTCCTCCCACAATTCCACTCCTCCCTATTGCTGAGACCAAAATTCCTTTAAGAAGAAATAAGACCCCAGAGCTAGATAAAGCAATACAGTTACATTTTTCTGGCCAAAGCAGCACATATTTCAAGCACCGAGGGCAGGCTTTATCTTATTCCCATCCAACCCCTGTAACATCTTCCACTTATTCTGCTATAGCCCCCCAACACCAGTACACTTGACTCATAAAATGCCCATTGAATGAATTCAGAAGCGACCCTTATACCTTGAAGTAGACAATTTTCTAAAAGTGGATTTTGGCAGGAAAATATGTGGAAAGAGCACAGGGACACGGACACTGTATATTTAACACAAGGAAGAGCAGGCACCACAGACGAGGGAAAAATAACACCCATGGGAAATCCAGAGGTGCTTTCTCCCCATTTTGTCCCGGGTCACACACACCTGGCTGTCACACTCCTCAATAGGCTGCAGTTTTATTTTTCTCTTATGAGTATTTCTAAGAAGGGCATCATGCACTATGAACAACTTCCTGATACACAGCTTCCTAACTAGACACAACTTGAACATTGAGACCAACAATTACGGGCTAATGTGATCATTCTAGAAGGCTGGCAGATGTTGATGAGCCTGGATGCATCGTTAGACAGCTCCTTGCTCTGGCTCTCGCCTGTGGCAAGAGGTTCTGATCTTTGGCTAATTGGGATTGATGGCCCTGAGCTACAGGAAAATCCCAAACGGCTGCAAATCATGTTATGCAAAAGAAAATAATAACATCCTTGGCTTACTGGTAGTGATTGTCTGTAGTTTAAAACATGAACCTGAGCGATCTTTCCATGTTCAGTCTTTGTTAGAACCCTCTGGAGAAAGGGCTTGTCTGACCCAGAGAAGGGAAGTATTTATTCCTCCCAACAAGTTCCCTGAGGACAAGCATCTGTCAATACAACTAAAGCCTAACGCATCCCAAATGGAACAAAAATCAATAGCCTTGTTCCCGACTTCCATTGAGAGAATTCTTAGAGCATAAAAACAGCTTAGAAAAGATGAGAGACCAACTGTTTTACCATTCGCCTGCTGCCCGAGCTGCATCTTGGAACAATGTTGGTCACACCTCCAACAGAGGCAAAAGCGCTCTCTAGACTCATCACATGATACAGGTGCAGAAGAAACGGCAATGGGGGTCATGTGTGACCTGCTGCAGCTCCACAAGCACAAGCGGGGAGAAGCACTACCTCCCTACATGTTAGTCACTTAGCAGCCATCGCAGTTACCGGATCGACTGTGCTGCCGTTGCAGTATTTATGCTCAAATCAGGAGCCCTGGTGGTGTTCTGAGATACACACTGGGCTGCTAACTGCAGGGGCAATGGTTTGAAACAACCTACTGTCAGGGGAGCCAGCCCCTGACAAGTCATCACAGGCCCGGCAGATGCAATTATACAGCGATAATATAGAAAGATTATAGTAAAGTCATAGAGAATATGAGAGATAAGAGAGAAAGTAAAATGAATGAGTCAGACACATTTCATGGTAGCATGCTCACCTCAGCCCCACTTGGTGGTCCACGCAGGGAAGTGGAAGGTGGGAAAGGCAAGGAAGAGAGAGCGTGGGGACGGAGGACAAGGGGAGAGGGGACAGGGCCAGAGAGAGGACTGGAGGAGAAAGGACCCAGGGAGAGGGGTGAGGGCCAGAGGAGAGAGGAACCAGGGACTGGAGGAGAGAGAGAGATTTATTTCTAACCAAGGCTTTTGGGGGCATGCAAGCCCCCTGATTACAGATAAAGACATATGTCACAGGAAGGGGTTGTACTATAGGTAATACCATAATAAGAGGGGGAGATCTAAGGATATACAACAATAGGAAGGGGATAGATTGGAGGTACACATGTGACAAGATGGGCAGATCCTAGATTCAGGATGGCAGCCTAACTTTGGATGTCACTGAGCAGGTTTGACCTGTTCTCTGGCTCTCCAAGGAAACAAGTACTATCCTTCTCAGTAGGGTGTGAGCCCCACTTCAAGTGGACCAGACAGTAGTATGATGGCTGAATGTCTTCAGGGAGAATATCTCTAAGCATCTGACCTCTCACCATGTACTGCCAAACAGCCTCTAATGTTTGGCATATCTTTGGAAGAGAAAAAACTGGGGGAAAGTCTTTTATATCCCACAGCCTACCCCTCCACTGGAGAAAGATGAGGTTTTCTACCCCAGTAAAAAGTGACAGTCTTCGCAGACATTGGGCATCTACTCAAGTCCTCCCTCATTGCAAGAAAACTTTGTTCTAATAACCTGACATTCTGTGATGCTCACCTTCCTGACACGATCACTGAAGACAAAATGGGTGCATAAGCTAATATGGTGAAGAAAACTGATGGTGCCCGGCTATCACAAGATATAGTGTCTGGGGTCTTCAAGGCTTCAAGTTAATTAAGTAGTTATCTAGCAAGGGAGCAACAAAGCCCACGTGAAGGAAGCACACCAACCCATGTGATCACGAAGTGTTGACGTGATCAGGTTTCAGGCATCAGAAGACCCAAAACAAACAACCATTTTGATGCAAACAAAGGGGGTCAGAATGGAGACCCAAAGCCCATCTATAGACAATTGGACATCCCCTCACAAAAGGGTCACAAGGAAGGGATGAGCCAATCAGGGTGTAGTATAGCTCCTAGGAAACATACAACTTTCCTCTAGTTCTTTAATGCTTCCTCTCCCCACCCCCAACTATCATGACCCCAGTTCTACCTGACAAATCTGGCTAGACAGAGCATGTCCACTGGTACAGATAGAGCTCTCGATACATGGAATCCAGGACAGATTCACCCTCAGGAACAATGATGGGAGTGGCAATACCATGAGGGGAGAGGGAAGCCAGGGGGAAAGGGGAAGAAAGGAGAAAACAATCGCAATGATTGATGTCTATCACCCCCCCACTCCCACCTCAGGAGCATGAACAACAAAGATGTGGGTGAAGGGAGACAGGGGACAGTGTAAGATATGAAAATGAAAATAAGTTATTAAGGGTTCATGAGGTGGGTGGTGGGGAGGGAGGGGGCGAAATGGGAGCTAATACCAAGGGCACAAGTAAAAAGAAAAGGTTTTGGAAATTATGATGGCAACATATGTACAAATGTGCTTGATACAATTGATGCATGGATTGTTATAAGAGCTATAAGAGCCTCCAATAAAATTATTTATTAAAAAAGAGAGAGAGAGAGTGACCGCCTCAGAAGCTCACATGGGCAGTCCTGGCTGTCCTATAGGGTTGTTGTGAGTTGCAATCCACTCAAGGGTAGTGAGTCTGGAAGTTTGGAGCTCCAGTAGGCTTTACAGAATAATTGTTCTCCTTTATTATTAGTTATTACTGTTGCTCTCTTCTGGCTCTAACTTGTAAATTACATTTAGTCGTGGATGTCAGGGGAAACACAGGGGAGGGAAGGGTCAGTACTACTCAAGGTTTCAGGCATCCACCCACTGCAAGTCTGAAGACATAGCCCCTGCAGATAAGAAGAGATTGCTCTATCTTTTTTTAGTCGTTGTATGGAATCACGTTAACTGTGTAGAAAACTCGAGTAGCTTCCATTCCAAAGTTTGAGCTTGGTTACTATGAACAAATGAATTTTAATCTTTATAAATTTCCAATGAAAGAACACCTCCATGTAGCAGAATCAGAAGTTATTTGTGTCAGAGCAGGTAGAGTAGAGACAGGACACTCATGCATGTGTAAGAGAGAGCTTTTGATCAGAGCAAGTGTATATTGAGAAAACATCCCAGCCCAGCCCAGATCAAGTCCATAAGTCCAACCTTAGACCATAAGTCCAATACTAGTCCAGAAATTCCTCTTCAGACTCACGCAGCACAAGCAATGATACCAAATGCAGGGAGGTCACAGACCGATGGGTGTAAAGTCGTGTGGATCCAATGCCAGTGGAAGCATCTCCGTGCTGGCTCGGGTCTCCATGTGCCTCCTCCCGTGTGGTTCTCCAACAGAAAGGTGAAGCAGACAGAGAGAGAGAGAGAGAAAGTTTCCAGAACCCTCAGGAGAAGGCCAGGCCCCCAAGGAGGCATCATTAGGCTGTGACCTGATTGAGAGGCTAGACTCTACCCCTTCACTCTTAATATCCTCAAGTTGACACAAGGTCACATAACTACCCCAGTATCTGAGCAGGATGGACTCAAGGAGGGAAACACAAGCTATGTAAAAAGGAAGCATTCCTCTACAGTGGCACCACTTCCTGGGATGTGACCTTGGACCAGGGGTATTCTCTCCGTTTGGTTCAGATGACAGAGGGATGATTCTGGTTCTTCTTTCTGAGCAGGGCTAAGAACAGACAGCCTTTTGTTCTAAACACCTAACCTCCCCACACAAACCCACAGGAGTTCAGGGCTGAAACCCAGGTCTTCCTAGAGATGACCTGAGAAGTGATTCCGTACCACCAGCAGAGTCAGCCGTTAAGATAAACAACCATCTGACTTGTCCAGGAAGCAAGCGGTACTGCTTCGTTTTTGTTTTTATTTTCTCTCTTTTTAAAAAAATGCTTCCAGAACTTTGTTCAAGTAGAGTCGCCATGTCTAAGGCAAATACTAAGCTTCATTAGCTGATGTCCTAGATGATCCTGGACCTGCTGCCTGTGTAAGAGAGAGCAGACGGGCACTTCACCAGCTCTTTGTCGTGACTTTGCTCAGATGTTGGGCTCTGGCTCTTCTCTAAAGGCATCAGGACTCTGCGGTAGATTCCAAAGTCTTTCCTCCAACAAGCCTTGTGTGAAATACTGGTATGCGTTCGGTACCAGAGGCATAAAGATTAGAAAAACTTCATCCCTGCCTTCCAAAACCTCCTGAGGGAAACAGCCAAACACCCAAGAATTGCACGATAGAGGTAAAAGTACCGTAACAGAGATACATACAAAGGTGACGAGAACTCCGGAGAGAGGGTAAGCCAGAGCAGCTGTTCCATGGTGGTCCACCACATACAGAAAATGCGCTGGGCCCAGGGACCATTTCTGGGCTGTTGCTCAGGGTTCCACAGGAAGACATCTGACATCCCTAGGCAGGGTTTTCTCACCAGCCAGGATGCTGCAGGCTCGACTCAAGCATGATACCACTATTCCTGATCCTCAGGCTGAAGGGTCCTTTTGGTCTGGGCATCAGCTTTGGGTGTCTCCTCGGCCTTTGGTTTTGCTGAGATGCAAAGCAATCAAGCTAGATGGGCTGTAGATGAATAAAAAGATGTGATTCCAGACTGGAGACTTAGAGAAATTAGGATGAAATAGGAGGGAGAAATGAAAAGGGTGGTCAAGAGCTCTTTCAGAAATGTATTAATAATGGGCCCCAAACTACTATGTGTGCAATCAGATCTCAATTTATGCATTATAGGCCAGCTTGAAGATTGGGCTGTGAATCAACACTTAAGTCAAATTCTATTTCAAATGTATCCCAGGGCAATTTAAAGGAATAATTTAGTAAATTTCTCTGCAAAGCACAGGCTCTTTTTACAACGTGAATAATCACTTCCTCATCTTAGATCTCATAAATTGGAATTTGGTCAAGTTTGCCTAATAAAAGGCAAACTGAACCTTATATTCTAACAGTAAAAAAAAAAGTATTGAGGAAATGGTAGGGCGCTGGCTGAATTTCTTTTTATATGCATTCTAGCTAATAGAGCCATAAAATCAGTGGTTCCCGTCTGGGTAACCCATCCCAGCTACCTGCACCAGGTAGACCAGTATTTCAGAAAATATATTAAATTAGAAAAAAAAAAGAGGAAGAAGAACATAGCTGTTGAGTCCTCTCCAATTCATCTTGATCATATAAGATAGAATAGCTCAGCCACTTTGGGTTGCCAAGACCTTTAAAGATATCTATGGAAGCAGACAACCTCATATTTCTTCCATGGGGTGCAGTGAGTTTGAACCACCAACCTTGCAGATAGCAGCTCAGTGCATAGCCCACTACACCACCAAAAGTTCATATGTTCCCACTAGAAAGGAATCAGCTCTACTCCCAAGAAATCCTTAAAAAGCAAGAAAATATGATCAACTTTTAATGTGCACGAATCTGGAGTTTTTGTTAAAAGACAGATTCTGATTGAGGATGTCTGAGGTGGGGGCTGAAGATTCTGCATTTTTGACAAATTCCCAGAGGGGGCTGCTGGCCCACGTTTTAAATAGCAAGGATCTAAGTGAAGCTGCTGAGGTAGATAGTTCAAAGCATATGCTGTACAGGGTAGGTTTTTAGCAACTTGAACATCCAGATTAAAAGGCTCTGAGGTCTCCAAATCATATCCATTAGGGGAGAAGAACCAAGAGAAAATGGGGGGCTCGCTGAGATGATAGTTTCTCTTCCTTGAGTTTTCTCATCCCCACATTAGCGAGGGGCTCTGATTGAAGCTAGGAATCAGCTGCACAAGGTGGTCAGCAGTTCTCCTATCTCCTGGTGACAAGGAAAAGGCGTGGCCTACCAGAGAGGGTCCACCGCTGTCATGTTGATCGCACACGGCATCACACCCCGAAACCATCCTTCGCTCACTCTTCCCACCTGTGACTCCTGTTCCTCCTTTCTCTGGAGACGTCTCTGGGACAATTCAGAGGTGCTGGGTGTGCAATGTTTTCCTTTGAACTGAGGCTCAGGGAATGCCCCAGAACACTTTTTGGCTCAAAGCGCTAACTTTGAAACTATGAGATTTTTGTTTTACTTTGTTGGAAAGGCAGGTTTACTGCACATTGTAGATAAGGCCATTGGACCAACTGTTTATAAAAGACGTGGCCCAAATAAAGGCACTCAGAGAGCTTCACAGACTGGGGTCTTTCGAGCCAAAGAGAAAAATCTCTAAGATGCCCCTCAAGTCATTATAAGGCTCCTAGTTCCACATGCTTTATAGAACTCCCTAAAACCACAAGTAGGCCATTCTACTCACCTGGTTTAATTTCCTGTTCAATAAAAGCTGGCAAAAGGGATACTAAAAATCAAAATATTGCCACTTAGAAATTGCACATAGCTTATCTCAAAGATGATTTTTTTTCAATCTTGAAGCTGCAAAGAAACCGTATTCAGAATTGTTGTTTTAAAAATGTTAGGCAAAAGTAAGGAAATAAAACCAAAAATTCTTATAAACATGGCATATCCTGCTAATTAATTCTACATTTATTTCTTAAGCTCACTCTTTCTATGATGCATGTTCGATGTTGCAAATGAAGCAAACGGTAATACAAAACAACTTCTATTGCTAACTACCCTTACCGTGCCTATAAAACCACTATATTTATAAATATATATGTTTTCTAAGGATAGATATCAATATTATATGTACTGAGGTACCCTGTAGGTGCTTGTAAATATTAAAGCTATGCAATGAAAGACACTGAAGCATAATTTTTATGTTGCATTTTTTATTAACCGGGTCTTTATTGTAAAGCATAACTTGCGTTTCAATAGATAATGTGCATCTGCCCTCTGGCGGCAGGATGGGAATACCGCGACAGGCCTAGCTACTGGGGCTCCCGAAATTAAAATGAGCCTGCAATTACAGGGACAGCTTTACTGAACAAGCAAAATAGCTGCATTCCACCCGGAGGGTAAATTCATGCTAGGGACAAGTCACCCTGGGAGTGTCTGGCATATTAGTTGGGTCTCCTCTGCTCGGGAGGTTGAGCCCCAGAGAAAACTCGTCCTTTAGGATGCCCTAGGTCCACGTGCGTAGTCAAATACCAGAGACCTAGAATCCCAGGGGAACCCATTTATGTCCTGCAAGTATCCTTCACTTACTTAGTCTGTCCTCTGGCCCAGGGAGCACTGGCTTACAGTGGGGTCTTTAAAATCCAGGGCTGCTGATAAAAACCTATTTTAAAAATAAATAACGCAAGAAAACTCTATTTCCCCTTTTTGTGTGTGGGTGCAGTGCAAAAGAACGGCCAGAGAGCGCCTCCGAGAGAATTTCGGTCCACGGGGGCCAAGTGCGCCGGGGGGGGGGGGGGCGCGTCCAAGGGAAAGGGGGGAAGCAGGGGGTGCAGGATTTGGAATTTGAATCTGGAATTTAGAATTTGGCTTCATTTGCAACAGTGTTGCGGGGCAACACTGGGGGGGAGGGGGGGAGTCAAGGTCCCAGCCCCCTGCTTCGCATTCTGGAAACCAGGTCCCCCCACACCCGATGTCCCACCGACGGCAGTGTCCCCGCTTCCCGTGGATCCTGCGGTCCAGCCGCGCGCACGCTCGGCCCCGCGGGCTGAGCCCGAACTTCGCGGCGCCCCGTGCGGCCCAGGGGGGCCAGGGCGCCCCCTCCGCGCTCACCTGAGGCCGCCTCCCGGGGCTTCCTGCCCTTCCGCGAACGCGGGGAAAGAAGTCAGGGCTTCTCACAGGTGAAAGGGATCGGCCTATCTCGACAAGGACGCACACGCGCGCACACACACACGCACACTCCCTCCTTTCATTAAAGGGGGTGGGGGGGACCTTTTGGGTGGGGATGAAGCTTCCAAAGGACCGTGCGGAAAAGAAAAGCCTGCCTGCCAGCGCATGCCCGCTGACCCCCAGCGACCCGGCCCCGTTTCATTCTAAGGAGCCCGCCGTCCCGTCGCCGCGGCCGAGCCGGCTCCGGGAGCACTGGCCCCGACGGCCATGTCCCTGGACTAGAAGCCCGAACAGCTGCGACCACAGGCCGGGAGCCCAGCCCGGGCGGCGGCGGCGCGGCCGTTTTTGGCGCTGCACCGACCCCTAGCGGCCTCCGCGGGAAACAGCGAGAAAATAATCACAAGGCTATTGTGCTTTCGTAAAATCCGACGGGATTGTGGAGTACCCGCATTTAACTCCGCGTCGTGGGAGCAAACGTGGCCAGAGGATGGCTCGGGCCCTGACTCCATCCAATCGGCGGGCTGCAATAGCAGGCAGGCTGATTACCGCCAGGCCCCCGCGTTTTAATCAGACATCTTTCATTGCCTGCCCCTCGTCGCCAGCAGCTGAGACCTTAGGCCGGTGGCCAGCCCTTCTGCTTACCGAAGAAGAAAAACCCGTCTGTCTCCCTGGAGCGGCTGTTGGTCTTGAACTGATGACCATGTGGACGGCAGCCCAACGTGTCACCACTACACCCCCCGGGTTCCATGGGTGGATGTAAAGCGATCCACCAGGCCTGCCAGGAGGCCACACCCTCCACCTGTGCGCAGAGGGAGCGGGGTGGAGCCCTGTCCAGGAGTCACGGGAATCTTAGTAGGACACACTACTGGAAAAAGAAGAAGTTTGGTTTTTAACCCACAGGTCACCCAGGGTTCCGCTTTCCTTCCCTGGGGAAGGAAGGAAATTTGGGGTCTCAGGAAGGGAGGCTGGATTCAGAGCTGGCAAGGTGGGCTTGGGGCGGTGGGCAATTTTAAGAGTGAAAGAGCCTCTGGGTGCGTTAAATGGCTCAGCGCTGGACTACTGACCTGAAGGCTGGCGATTGGAAGCCCCCCAGAGGCCCTCTGCAGAAAGCCTGGTCATCTGTTTTGGACAGGACACAGCCCTCTGCAGAGCCCTCTGGGAGAGGGCCACTCTGCTGAGGGGCAGGGCAGGGAGCCCAAGTTAATCCATCTCCAAGCCAGCCACAGGTCCAAAGCAGGCTGGGAGGTGTGTGCAGAAACTCAAAGGATCCACACTGAGAATCCGGAGGGCAGAAGGACACATTTGGAAAACAAGGGCTTGAAAAGAATCGCTTGGTCACTCTCCCAGGACAAGTGAAGGCTGGTTATTCTTGAAGCTGCCTAGGCTTGCCCTTCCCAGGCAATGGCAAGTGGCTTTGCTGGCATCTGGCCTGGTGTCAGGGCTCAGAGCTACATGATTGGAACTGGAGATGCCCCCACAGAGGACATGGACCACCATAAAAATAGGAAGTTCAATTCCACCAGGCACTCTGAAAATGAACAATGAGGCTGTCAGCTCCCGTAAAGATCTACAGTGTTGGACACCCTGTCTAGGGTTGCTATGAGTGAGAACAGACTCAATGGCCGTGTGTGTGTGTGTGTGTGTGTGTGTATTTTAGGTATCGGGTTGCTATGAGTCAAAATCAAGTCCACAGAGGTTTGCTTGTTTGGGGATCCTCATTTCCTGGCCGAGAGATTAAAGCAAAGGGCAGCCCCATCTTGCCTTGGGCTGGGCTGCGGACAGGCATGAGCCAGCCCCAACAGCTGCCCTCTCCTCTTCTTTCCCCTCCCGACCACAGGAGAGAACCCGGAAGGCCGCATCCCTTCAATAACAGGTCCTTAACTGTCATATCCAAACTTAAAAAGAAAGTAAATGTAAATCCTTTCTTTATATAATTTGAAAAGCTTTTTATTGTCCCAGCCTTCCAGAAATTATAGCCATAACTTGTGGTTTTGTGGCAGGCATGTGCTTTGATACTTTTTTGGAAACTCAACCTAGCTCCAGACCGTGGGAGTGGGGTGGGGGTGGGATGGGATATCTCCCACGTATAGAACTAGTTGTGTCAGGATTCTTTCGTAAATGAAAATGAAAGTTGCCAACAGTTGGTCAATAGCACATTCTTTATTTATTCATTTATTTATTTTGCTTAGCTCCTTGGCATACTGTCTGAGATGGAAAGCTTTGAGAAAAAGTATGAAGCGGCAGGAGGTCCTGGTGGGTAAAGGTGGCATGCCAGTGAACTCACCTGTGACAACCGTCAATCCCATCATTTCAGCTCACACGCCCGTCACGTAAGATCACCGCCCAGTCAGTCTGTAACCACAGAGGGATCGTGTCTGGCTCAGTGTATGAGGCACAGCCATCATTTTCATGGAGTGGGCAATGGGTGCAGCAACAGGGCATGGGCTCTTCACTTACTTACATTCCATGTTTTTATTTTTGGGGCCAAATCAAACTGTCTAGAAGAGAAAGTACTCCTTCCCCTTCTAGGTATTTTCTTAAACAGAAAAATCCCACCCACAGATGTACATACTTCAAACTCTCTCACAGTTCAGAAAGATAAGGAGATTGACCTGAGATGATAGTCCTCCGACTCACTACTTCTTTTTATTTTTTATGTTTTACATTTTTATTAGCACCTAATCCACATATCATACAGTTCAATAGTACAGTTGTTCAATCATACCAAGAATATGGTAGTTACATAATCTGGTTTCAGATTGAGGATGTTAAGAGTGAAGGGGTGGAGGTTAGCCTGTCAATCAGGTCACAGCTCGATGACCTCATTTGGAGGCTCCCTGGAGATGAATGCTCACTGGAGGCCAGGCACACTCTCTGCTTTGTCTTCCTGCTGACAAGCCACATGGAGCTACGCTGATGGAGCCAGAGGCCTGGAGCTGGAGGAGCCACATGGAGACCCCTGCCAGTGCTGAGATGCTTCCACCGCCACTGGATCCACAAGACTTTCCTCCCACTGGCTGTGATCTTCCTGCATTAGGTGTCAGTGCATGTGCTGTTTGAGTCTAAAGAGGAATTTATGGACTAAGATCAGACTTCTGGACTGGAATGTTTTTCTTAATATACAATTGCTCTTTTGTATAAAGCTCTTTTTTATACACATATGAGTATCTCTGGATTTGTTTATTTAGTCAACCCAGACTAACACAAGGAAGAATTGTACAATCATCACCATAAGCAATTTTAGAACTCCCCACCCCCACCCCACTGACTGCATGCCTGCTTAAATAGCCTTTAAAATGAGTTGTGGAATCACATTCAGTTCTAGTGCTTCCTCCCCACTCCCACCTTCATTGTGTACTCCTGAAATCCCCTCCCTTTCCCTGTCATGCACCCCCTACATGTACAACCCCTATAAATAAACTTTGTATCAGTTATTATCTCTAGCTACTCCTTCTGTTACTCACAAAACAGGAAACCCAATAGAAACAATAAAAAACAAATATAAATAAAGTGGTACGGATAAAATGATAATAATATAAAGATAAAAATACAAATAATGAATAAGAAAGAAAAGTCCACTCTCAATATTTGAAAAGGCAGAGAAGAAATTTTCGCCATGGAACACGCAAGAGATACTTGCACCTAGAACAAATTCAGGTTGGGTCAGATCAAGTATTAAGTTCAATCCAGCATAATCAAGATTATAATGATCTCTCTCTGATAGGAAGGCTGTTTGAGACCCTTGCCTGTTGCTAGGGGGGATCTGCCAGCAGCTTAACCTAACTAGTTATTCTGCAGATGGGTTTTGGGCTCCCACTGTCCTCCATAGCCTTTTACCAATTGGGTGTCCATAATATTAGTGCTGATTCTTTTCCCTTTGTCATATTTGAATTTTGTCATATTTGAATTTTGCTATTGCTACTTTGGCTCAAACAAGCTGGTGTGCTTCTTCCATGTGGACATACTTGACTCTCCCTCAGATGGCTGCTTGTTTGAATATAAGCCTTTAATACCCAGACACCATTCCGTTGATAGCAGGACACCATCTGCTTTCTTCACCACACTTTGCTGTAGCACCCTTATCTTCAGTGATCTTTTCATGAAGGTGGGTGTCGAGCAGGGCCATGTTATCAGGACTACTGTATATACTCGAGTGTAAGCTGACCCGAATATCAGCCTAGGCACCTAATTTACTACAAAAACTAAATTAAAAATGTGCTGAAAAAAACTTGGCTTAGGGCCGGCCCCATTACCAACTAAGTGGACAGCACCACCCTCCCTCCCCCCAGAAGAATTCATTTCAGAGGACAGCACTGAGCTACAGTTCAAGAAGAGGGACCGGTCTGGTGAGAGCACACAGGAGCCAATGAGGGGGAAAGGGGGAAAAAAAACATCCTGGCTCATCAAGCCCTGAGGACAATGTTCCTGCTCAGAACAGCAATGCACAGAGATGACCACAGGGCCGGCCTCACCACAGGACACAGCGTTCCTCATTGACCCATAGCACCATTGGGGACAACACTAGAGACACACGGCAGGAATTGTGCCCGCCCTGAGCTCACTATGCCAAAGGCAG
>NW_022111300.1:40430058-40439286 GCF_000313985.2 Echinops telfairi
CAGAGCAATGAAGTCCCTGGGGATAGATGTGGTGGTGCCAGGGCATGGAAAGCACTCGTGAAGGACAACAAATAGGCCCTGAACTATTTATATGGGTTTGTTGTTGTTGTTGTTGTTGTTGTTGTAGCTATTGTTTTACTTTCTATTGTTGCTTTGTTGTACTCAGTCTTGTATTGGTACATAGCATGTATACCTGGAAGGGATAGGTGGGATAGACAAGCCAGAAGAGAGAACAACAGGATGACAGTTCCAAGGAGCATGGGAGTAGGGGAGGTGGGGGAAAGGAAGTGGATATTAACAAACCCGGAGACAAGGGAACAACAAGTGATCCAAAATCAGTGGCAAGATTTAAATACAGGCATATACAGATGTAAATATATTTATATATGATAAGGGGGAAATAGATCTACATATATATATTTATAGGTTTAGTATTAAGAAAACAGATGGACAGTGGGCCCCTGCTCCAAGTACTCCCTCAACACAAGAACACTGTGTTCTAACAATTCGGCAGTCTGAGATGCTCACCTTCCTGGCATGATTGCTGAAGACAAAGCAGGTGCACAAGCAAATGCGGTGAAGAAAGATGATGGTGCCCAGCTACCAAAAGATATAGCATCTGAAGTCCTAAAGGCCTAAAGATAAACAAGCAGCCATCTAACTGAGAAACAACAAAGCCCACATGGAAGAAGCACACCAGCCTGTGGGATCACAAGGCGTCGAAGAGATCAGGTATCAGACATCAAAGACCAAAAAAACAAAACATAGCATTGTGAATGAGGGGGAGTGCGGAGTGGGGACCCAGGGCCCATCTGTGGGAAATTGAACATCCCCTTGTAGAAGGCTGCGGGGAGGAGACAAGCCAGTCAGGGTGCAGTGTAGCAATGATGAAATATACAATTTTTCTCTAGTTCTTGAATTCTTCCTCCCCCCAACTATCATGATCCCAATTCTACCTTACAAATCTGGCTGGACCGGATGATGTACACTGGCACAGATAGGAACTGTAAACACAGGGAATCCAGGACAGATGAACCCCTCAGGACCAGTGGTGAGAGTGGCAATACCGGGAGGGTGGAGGGAGGGTGAGGGAGAAAGGGGGAACAGATTACAAGGTCTACATGCAACCTCCTCCCTGAGGGATGGATAGCGGAGAAGTGGGTGAGGGGAGATGATGGATTGTGTAAGATATGACAAAATAATAATAATTTATAAATAATCAAGGGTTCATGGGGGAGAGGGCAGCGGGGAGGGAGGGGAAAATATAAGGAACTGATACCAAGGGCTCAAGTAGAAAGTAAATGTTTTGAGAATGATGATGGCAACATATATACAAATGTGCTCGACACAATTGATGTATGTATGGATTGTGATAAGAGTTGTATGAGCCCCTAATAAAAATGATTTTAAAAAGAAAAAAGAAGTAAAAATTCCTTGTTTAATAACAACAACCAAAAAACTCGGCTTATAATAGAATGTATATGGTAACTGTTCTTGGATTGGGGCTAGGGTTATGTAGGAACCCAGAATCCATCTGCTTCTCCATGGGATATGCCCATTTCAGGTTTACTTTGGCATCCGCAATATGACAAAATCAAAACCCCAAAGACCAACTACACCAATAACAGCAATCAACCAGTAAACAAACAAACAGAAACCAAACAAAACAATTCAAGCTAAAGGCGGGAAAACCAAAGCCCATAGAAAGAAAAATGTACAACGTTGTCAATTATCCCCCTGGTGTGTAAGGTGGTTTGCACTGATAACACCACCAATTTCCCAATGACAGCCCTGCAGACATTGTATGAGGAGTCTTTTTGAGGCTCACTACTTCTTAATACATTCAAGGTCTTCCCAAGTGGCTGATCTGCAGAGGCTGGCTAACAATTCGCAAGGTGGCCACCTTGCAATTGAAACTATTACTCCCAGAGGAAGATCAAAGAGGAGTCTCTTCAGACTTAAACTCTTTCCTGTTCAAAGACAACATGGGAAGATCATGCTTCTTCTCCCAGTGACCTCCTCCTCCCTTGTGGTAGTTACATAATCTGTGGTCAATTTGGGACTGAAGAGTGAAGGGGTGGAGTTTAGCTGGTGAATCAGGTCACAGCTTGATGACCTCACTTGGAGGGGCTAAGGAGATACATAACTCATTGGAGGAGGGACACACACTCACTCCCTGCAAGACATTACTGACTACGAGCCGGATGGAACTATGTTGATGGCCGCCAGAGCTCTGGAGCCGAAGGAGCCACGTGGAGACTCCTGCCAGTACTGAGATGCTTTCCACCCACTGGCTTGCGATCTTCCTGCATTGGGCATCATTGCATGTGTTGTATGAGTCTGAAAAGGACTTTATAGATTGGTATCGGACATATGGGCTAATCTTGGACTTATGGACTTGATCTGGATAGGGCTAGGATGTTTTCTCAATACTCAATTGCTCTTATATATAAAGCTCTTTCTTATACACATATGAGTGTGTCTGTGAATTTGTTTCTCTAGTCCACCTGGACTAACACATCCCTCCACCGCCACCATCGCCACCTCTCCACCTCTATCTCCACCTCCTTGTATGGTGGTCCATGTCCTCTGTGGGGGGCATCTCCAGTTCCAATCATGTAGCCCTGAGCCCTGACTCCAGGCCAGATGCCAACAAAGCCACTTGCCATTGCCTGGGAAGGGCAAGCCTAGGCAGCTTCAAGAATAACCAGCCTTCACTTGTCCTGGGAGAGTGACCAAGCGATTCTTTTCAAGCCCTTGTTTTCCAAATGTGTCCTTCTGCCCTCCGGATTCTCAGTGTGGATCCTTTGAGTTTCTGCACACACCTCCCAGCCTGCTTTGGACCTGTGGCTGGCTTGGAGATGGATTAACTTGGGCTCCCTGCCCTGCCCCTCAGCAGAGTGGCCCTCTCCCAGAGGGCTCTGCAGAGGGCTGGCTGTGTCCTGTTCAAAACAGATCACCAGGCTTTCTGCAGAGGGCCTCTGGGGGGCTTCCAATCACCAGCCTTCAGGTCAATAGTCCTATTTAAGGCGCCCAGAGGCTCTCTTTACACTCTTAAAATTGCCCATCCCCCCAAGCCCACCTTGCCAGCTGTGACACCATATCACAGCGTACACTTGTCCCTCGGGGTTTCCTGGGTTGTAATCTATCCTTGAGCAAACCCCTGTTCAGTTCTCTTCTCAGGTGGAGTCTTTGGGGGCGGGGGGAGGAGGGGCAAGCTCCCATTGCTGCCCAGTCAGCAGCCAAGCATTTAGCCATTGCACCTCCAAGGCTCCATTTCCAGTGATACTGCTGTTGTTCAAGTTCAGAGAAAATAAGCATAGTCTTGAGAATGGTTATTCTTTTTTCTTCAAAATGTTGGGCCAACATAAAGTGATTTTAACATCATAGAAGCCCTGCTGGGATTTTAAAGGTTATTATCCATACTATTAAAATAATCACTGATTGTTATTCCATTTAGAGGCAATTATTCACTGTCCACACATTGCAGGCAAACGAAGAGGTCTACTTACAGAGCGGTCTGGGAATCATTTGTAGGCCCGGCGTAGGTGACAAATGAGGCTGCAGGATGAATGGAGGAAGAAGGCCGTGGTCCTGAACGGTGCCCAACGTGACTGCAGACCAAGCAATAACACCCACCTAACTTTCACCTCCCTCCTCAATGAAAGTTTTGAATTAAATGTAAGTCATCTCAACAGTTTTGAAGACCTCTGATTCTATGGGTATAAATGCCATGGCCCAGGATCTTCAAGCAGAATTGAATGAGAAAGACGTGGATGATGGATGTGGGTAGAACAGGCATGCTTACCGGAATATTGGTTCTGTGACTCACTCACTTTTATGATCGGTGTGACTTGCCCTTGGTATACCTCCGTTTCCTCATCTGGAAATGTTACCGCCCTATACTGTAAAGATTCATTGAGCAGATATTTGTCAAACACTTAGAACAGTATGGATGTGTTTTCAAGGGTGTACTCTGCCACATGTCTGTGTTGTCCACTCAGGGTGGAGGGGTGCTTGTGATCTCTAGCAAAGGTCTTCTGTGAGGGACAACCAAGACACTTTAACATCAGCTGCTGGAATCTACCTCCTACTCATCTCACTGCCCAGCACAATGCCCCGCACCCCCGGAAAAAATAGCCTTAAAGAATATGATGAAAATGTACACTCAGGTCCCAGAAAGGTACTATATACATAACACAGTATTTTGGAATAAATTTCAGTTTTATGGACTTCAAGCTGCCTAGGCTCTAGCCTTAATTCCGTGCAGATCACGTTTACTATGAAAATGCACTGGAATAAGGAGCAGTCATACACACCAGAATCGGTGTCCATATCAAAGGTGAATTACCAAGTACTGGGGGGTAAGAAAAAAGGAAGATGCAATGGAGTCCACAACTCCAATGGGCTGGAAAAACAAAGAACAGCAACATTTATTTCCTTTAACTTTGATGGGCACTTATTGCAGGGAAGAAGAGAATAAAAGCAGTTGTTATTATTCATTTTAATGGACTTGGTTTCAAAATACTACATCCTTTGAAATTCCTAAACTATTACAATGTGGAACTGTATGAGAATGTCCCAAGGAGCTAGCAATGAATACAAAGCTTTTCATAGCCAGAGAAATCCAATTATGTAGTAAGGGGGAAAGTCTTCATAGGTGTGTTACTGTGGGTAGACTGCAGAAACAAATCCAGGGAAACTCACATGTGTACAGAAAAGAACTGTATATCAAAGAGTAATTGAATATTGAGAAAACATCTCAGCCCAGTCCAAATCAAGTCCATACATCCAATATTAGCCCATATATCCAATACCAGGCTATAAATTCCTTCTTCAGACTCATGCAACACATGCAATGACAATGAATGCAGGAAGATCACAGGTCAGTGGGTGGGAGGCCTTGTGGATCCAGTGCTTCCACTGGAAGCACCTCACTGCTGGTGTGGGCCTCCGCGTGGCTCCTCCAGCTCCAGGGCTCTGGCTCCATCAGTGTAGCTCCATGTAGCTTGTCATCAGTAATGTCTCCCAGAGAGAGTGTGTGTCCCACCTCCAGAGAGGAAGACAGGAGGAGTTCCCAGAATCCTCAGGAGAAGGCCATGCCCACACACATTGACACATTGGCTATGACCTGATTGACAGGCTAAACTCCACCCCTTCACAAGTTGACAGATGATGTAACTGGCACAATAGGCAAGTACCTCTGAGCATGAATGATGCAGATGGTTGTCCTTTGTGAAAAGCCTGATTCATGTTTGGCCAGAAGCAGCGATGACAACTCCCCTTACAATGGAAACTGTGCTATCACTCAGGGTCATTGTGGGCCTCCTGCATACCTCAGGAAAAAGGACATGAATGTGAACACAAAGTGTCCGTTTCTGTGAAATAATAGCCCCTTAATATGAGACAGTAGACCTCATGGCATAGTGGGTTATGACCTTGCTAAACGCAAGGCCTGCAGTGGGAACCCACCAGTCACTCTGTGGGAACAAGCTAATGCTGTGTGCGCGAGCCTCAGAAACCCACAAGAGCGATTCTCCTCTGTCCTAGAGGGTCACTACGAGCCAGAATCCACTCGATGGCAGTGCTTTGGTTTAGTTTACTTTGTTTGGATGACTGGTTGGTTGGTTGGTTGGTTGGTTGGTTGGTTGGTTGGTTGGTTGGTTGGTTGGTTGGTTGGTTGTGGTGGTGTTGGTGTGTTCTGTGAGCCAAACCTGGAAGTGCCTTTCCCGTGGCGCCGTTCCCATGTACCCATTGGCTTCCAGGTGAATCTGTCTGGGTATCCTCTGTGGGGTGCAAGCTTGCACCACCATGACTGCTCACAGCCATCAAGGTGATTCCAACTCACAGCAAGCCCATGGGACAGCTGTGGACAGAGACGCCTTTGGGTTTTCAAGCTACTCAACAGAGTGGGGGTTAGTTCAAGACCACCAGTTCAAGCAAGGCCTGGCAGTCCACTTCTGAAAAATCACCCCAGAAAACCCATGAAGCAGAGTTCTACTCCGACACACGTGGAGTCACATGCCCGAGTTCCTTTTCTCTCTGAGGCCAGTCCTCCGAGGAAGCTGCGGGATGGACTGATAGAGGAAGGAGAGAAGAGGAGGGGAAATGAGGAGGCGTGGAAATCCTTCCCATCCCCGGAGGTCTCGCCCAGGTAATAGTTACAGACCAGCTCAGGGGAAGAATTAGGACAGATGACTGAGAGATAGAACCTCCGAAGAGTTCTTTTCGACACCGGGCACTGCCTTTCAAGGCCTGCTTCTCCGTGCGCATTTCATTTGAAGAGTTTCGTGGATATTGATGAATGAGCTTACAATGCACCTCTTAAATTTTCTGGGATGAAGCCAATTCGGAAACTAACTGGCATACGTTTTTATACTATTTTTAGAAAGAAGGTAGCATTCCAGAAAGATGTGAATTTGAGGATTTATTCCTAGGAGAACAGAATGTTTCCCATTTACCCTGCCAGGGTCCTTCATTAGCTCCACGTGGCCCATCTAACCTGAGCTGTCTCTGCAGCCAGGGACAAGAGGGAGGCAATGCGGCTGCCTCTCCAGCCACGGGCTCGCAAAGGGAAGGCCTAAAAGAGGCCATTGAGAATGCTTCGACTTGGGTCAGGGGCACTTAGTCCTCAAACAGAACGACTCCTATAAAAACACTGACATTGCACCGTCGCCATGAAATCCTGTTCCGAGGGGCCCCACGTAACAGATTGGGGTGCCCCAGGGGTGCTACGTGGTCATTTGTATGAACGCTATGGCTCTGAATGAACTGCCCGAGAACAGGTTTAGGCTTAATGGAAGCAGAATGCCAGGCCTTTCCAAAGGAGAGGCTGGTGGGCTCCACCCACGGACCTTCCTGTGACCGGTCCAATGCTTAAACACTGCGCCACCATGCTCCTGGAATGACCCCTCGTACCATGGAACAACTGGGAGTGGTTTACCACAAGCACCGCCCATAACACACTTTGCAGTGAATGGTCTGATCTAGGAATGGAGACCGTGTTGGCGTTGTGCGGAGGTTAATTCCAACACACGGCAACGCACATGGGTCAAAATTCAAAACAGAACCAAAAATGGCGGTTCAAGAAGTGGTAAGAATTCCCCTCCTCACTCAAATGGTTCTGGTCCCTGGAAGAACTCCTGATCGCTAGAGGCCCTGGAAACGGCTCAGACATTAAACCCATCAAGGAAAGACCAAGGAAGGGGCAGCACCACGCTTTCTCGGGGAAGGACCGACATCAACCCTGCCAATATCTTCCATGTTCCTAAACAGGTGGCAGAGCAGGTTTGGGGGGCTTGACCTTCCAAAGGTCAGGTTTGCATCCTGACCTGCTGCAGTGAAGGATTGGCCTAGGGGGGGTGTATTAGTTTAGGTACTTTAGAGAAACAAATCCACAGCAACTCATGTATAAGAGAGGTTTTTGTAAAGAAAGTGTGCATCACGAAAACATCCCAACCCAATGCTGCCCAAGCCCACAAGTCCAACATTAATCCATTAACCCAACACCAGTCCACAAAGTCCCCCACCTCACAAAACAGAGGCAATGATGCCGACTGCAGGAGGAAAGCTGAGTCAGTGAACGAATAAGCATCTCAGCACTAGCAGGGGTCTCCACACGGCTGCATCAGGGTAGGTCCATGTGGCTTCTCCTTGGGGATGTCTTGTAGGAAGTCAATCTTGCAAGCTGAAGCAGGGAACTGCTAAGGCAGCTGCACCCTGGTGCGACCATCACAAAGCAAGAGACCCGAGAACTAGAAAGGCAGGCTCACCACCCATTTATCCCTCCGCCTTTCAATTAGCCCCACATGTGATTATCGGCCAGGTTGGCACAATTAACTAACTCAGGGGGCTTTCTGCAAGGTCAGGCAAGAGAGGAGACTTGCCCTTTTCCTGGCATTTTGTCAAGGTCACAGGACAGCTCAGTTTGAGGTAGGCTGCTATCCAAAAAGTTGGTGGGTCTTACCTATCCAGTGTGCTGAGGAAGTAAAACTTGGCCATCTGCTTTCATAAAGATTATAGAAGATGGCTGGCTGGCTGGCTGGCTGGCTGGCTGATAGATGATGATAGATAGATAGATAGATAGATAAGATAGATGATAGATAGATAGTTAAGATAGATGATAGAAGATAGATAGATAGATAGATAGATAGATAGATAGATAGATAGATAGATAGATAGATAGACCTTGTAGAGTACACTTCTACCCTGTAGCACATGAGGTCGCTATGAGCCTGAATCCAGTGCAGGACAATGGGTTTGCTTTTGATGCCCAGGCCCCTAGAATCAAAGTGTCAGAGCGCCCTTTACTGGAAACAACCACCAGCTGATGGCACAGGAAACACCCTTGATACCCCCACCTTGCAAAATAGCTTGGGCAACAGTCAGATACTGCCGACACAGAACAGCAACCCGTGAAGAGAGGGGGAGCTGGATGTTTTCTGTCTCCCATGGTCGGTTTCCTATCATAAAGGGGGCAGGAAGTTAAAACCTCTGCAGTGGGAAGATGCTACACTGACATCTAAGTTGCACATCTTCTTACCATTGACCAAGATCTTCCCGTGAAATCTGCGCAATCCCAGAGCTTCAGAGGGGTCACACCTGAGAAAGAGCCGCATCCTTCTCCAGCCAGGCAGTGGATCACTGATGACAGATGCTGCAGCCAGAGAGCCTGCCCCACCCTCCACCCCGACCTTCACGCTTGGCCTAATAACAGAAATGTCCTAAGGACTCCTGATCTCGATGGATGAGAGCAGCTGAAGACGAGAGAAAGGCCCGTCAGAATCACTTGGTAGAGAGATGTGACAGTAAAGACCAGGATTAACTTACTGTTCAATCAGAGTATCATTACATTTGTGCTGTTTTCTTTTCTCTTTTGCCCCATAAAGATTCTGATTATCAAGCAACAGCATTCTCATATGATATTAGGTTAGTTCTATCTCATTCTCCAGCAGCTTTTAAAGTGCCACTTAACAATTAGCAAAAGGTGTGTGTGTGTGTGTGTGTGTGTGTGTGTGATATCTCTCCTTACTGTCCACTTAAAAATATCTGCTTTTGGGAGCTAGACGAAGGACCCTGGCCGACCCTCCCCCCAGAAGAATTTATTTCAAAGGACGGCATTGAATCTGCAGCTCCGGAAGAGGAACATATCTGACCGGAGCACACGGGAGCAGATGAAGGGGGAGGAGGAGAGAGTGGAGCACATCCTGGTGCACCAGGCCTTGAGGA
>NW_022111300.1:40441264-40525564 GCF_000313985.2 Echinops telfairi
TGAGAATGATGAGGGCAATGAATGTACAAATGTGCTTTACACAATTGATGTATATATGGATTGTGATAAGAGTTGTATGAGCCCCTAATAAAACGTTAAAAAAGAAAAAGAAACCCTGGCTGAGTGCTGGGCAACAATTGAGCTGCTAGCCTTAAAGCCCACGGGGGTTCAACTCCACCAATTGGTCCACAGGAGAAAGATGAAGCTGTCTGCTCTCGTAAAGATTTAAAGTCTTAGAAATCCAGAGACAGTTCTACTATGTCCTATAGAGTCGCTATGTCAGAAAAGACTCCCTGGCATTGAGTTTGTTTTTTTGCATTTCCAGGGAAATACGGACTCAAGGAGGAGTCCTGTTTGTGTAGTGTTTACAAAGTGGGCTGCTAATCAAGAGGTCACTATTAGAAACCCCCAGTGGCTCTGTGGGAGCAAGACGGGGTTTTCTACTCCCCACGGGAGTCCTGTGAGTCAGCATTGACTCCATGTGATGGCCGTGAGCTTGGTTTATATGGAGAAAGGCCTTAGGGAATTGCTGAGATGTCAACGGGGCTGAAGGGTAAAGACTGTGGAGAGAACAAGAGCAGGAGCCTACGCAGATGGAAAGAAAAGACAGAGAGCAGATTAACTGAGTGTGCTGGTCACTCTAGTTGCCCCCTTGTGCCCCTCTATATTTCTCTAGTTTGTTCCATGGCTTATGATGTTGACCTCGGCAGCTTCAGCATGTGCCCCTGCCCCATTGGGTTCAGCTCATGGGAGGCACCAAGGAGTATGCTGGCAGAAGTAGAGCGAGGTCGAGTTTATGCGGGGTTACCAAAAAATAAACGGAATTTTTTTCAAAGCTATGTATTTATATTTTTTTTACAAAACTACCTCATCGCCTTCACAGTACCCTCCATTACACTGAATACATTTGTCAAATCTGCAATTCCATTCTTGGAAACATTTTTCAGACTCATCTGTTTGGATGACTGACAGCACCCCCCTCGTTTTTTTCTTCACTTCTTCTACGTCATCAATATGTAGTCCTTTCATGTCCCTCTTCATTCTCAGAAACAAAAAGAAGTCACACGGAGCAAGGTCAGGTGAGTCAGATGTGTGTGGGGCAGGAGAGGCATGCTGTTTTTGGCTAAAAACTGACGCACTGAGAAGACTGCGTGAACAGGTGCATTTTCATGTTGGTAAAACCAGTCCCCCATCTGCCACAAATCTGGCCTTTTTTGTCACACAGTGTTATGCAATCTTTTCAGAACCTCTAAATAGAATGCTTGATTAACAGTCTGACCTGGTGGAATGAACTCCAAATGCACTATAAGTCAGCATTTTTGTACATTTGGGAAGTTGCTGGACACCCAGAATGAAGTTTGTCATCAATCGATATTTTACCTTTTTTGAAAGGAGAAATCCACTTTTACACTTGAGTTTTTCACATAGTGCTGTCCTTGTAAGCTGTGTTCAACATCACAACGGTTTCTGTGACATTTTTCCCCCAAGCAGCAAACAAAATTTCACAGCTGCATGCTCTTCTCTTACATTGGCCATCACAATGAGGTTTGAGTGAAACTGCTTTTATGAATGTAATCAACTGTGACTAGAAAGAACATTCCCACACGATGCCACTGAGTGCACTACCTCAGAGAGTGCTTCCCTAGCAGGTAAAATGCATATTGGGAAAGCTCAGCTCTGCCCAGCACAATTCTGGGGGTTTTTGGTACCCCTTCGTTTATCCCCCCTCACAATCTTACTGCCTCACCACACTTCGTAAGTTATTACCCTCTTTGTTGTTTGCAACTTTTGCTAGTGGCCCCCTGTTCAGGGATTCCATGGGTCAGGGCACAATGTCTCCCAGTGTGTCCATTGGGACCAAAGTCATAATGGCCTCTATGTAACTGATCTCACTGTGGGGTTTTGCTAGCATTTGGCTCTAACATTGCCCACCCCTCTGCAACTACCCCCTTCACTGGATTCTCTGCTTTAATTCCTTTGAAGATGACATCCATTGTCTTGGCTGCACACTGATCACTATGCTGGGGTGCTGGCTTTGTGCTTGGAGAGTACCGTATCCAGCATAATCCTAAGTATATGAAAGTACACCTGTGCAACTCTTTGGAGCAAAATGCAGGCTGATTACGAACACAGCCATTGCTTCCTATGGGTATTTGACTTACAGCTGTGAATTTAGAAATTCACTATGCACTGAGTGTGAGGCAGATCTTTTGCTTGATCTGCTCCATAGTAAACAAATCTTTTTTTAATCATTTTATTGGGGGCTCATACAACTCTTATCACAATCCATACATGCATCAATTGTGTCAAGCACATGTGTACATTCATTACCCTCATCATTCTAAAAATATTTGCTCTCCACTTAAGCCCTTGGTATCAGCTCCTCATGTTTTCCCCTCCCTTTCTGCTCCCCCCTCCCTCATGAACCCTTGATAAGTAAACAAATCTTTTAAGATGCATTGAAGTTATAGAGTTGTGGTATGAAGACAGAATGAATAGATAAACCAACAGGGAACGGCCACAGCAATAAAAGGATGAACTCTTGCTACCTGAATGATCCATACTTTCATTTTGCTAAATGTCAGAAGGCAGACACAGAAGGGCACATACTGCCTGACCCCATTTATGACAGCATGGAAAAGGAAAAGGTATAGGGACAGCAGACAGATTAATAGTTGGCAAAAGTTGTGCGCAGGGAAGGGGTTGACTGTCAGTGGTTCTTGTTGCTGTCAGGTGCTGTTTTCCGACTCATAGTAACCCCATATGCAGCTGACCAAAACACTGCCCGGTCCTGCACCATCCTCACCCTCATTGCTATATTGAAGCCATTGTGACAGCCACCATGCCAACCTGTTTTAGCGAGGGTCTTCCTCTGGATGACTTTCTTCAGGGACTGGTCCCTCCTGGTAGCAAAGAGCACAGGCAAAGTCTGGCCACCTTTACTTCTAAGGATCATTTTGGCTGTACTTCATCCAAGACAGACTTGCATCTATGGTGCAGTCAAGATTCTTCTACAACACCATCATTCAAAGGCATCAATTCTTCTTCTGTCTTCTTTATTCATTGTCTCGCTTTCACATGCAACAAAAAAATCGCATGAGGGAATTTTGAGGGTGATGGCAGTGTTCTGTATCAATTGTATGGTGGATGGACGACTCTGCATTTGTTAATACTCATGAAACTAGACAACAAAAGATGAGCTTTACTGTGAATAGTTAAGTCACAGAATGAAACAAAACTCCTCTACCAAGCAGAACGCTTACGAATTCTCTTCTCCCTACCTTCCATTCACGTCTGGAGGCTGAATTTTACCTAAAAATCTAAAGTAAACAGCTAGATATCTCTATATCAACTTTAAAAAGAAATCCCCCTTTACTCCAATGTTTCGGTGTCTGAGATTTGCAGGGCTGCCCTGTTCATCGTGGCGGGGTTGGCAGCATTTCAGACCTCCAATCCCACTTGGGGCAACCAAAAATGAGTCAGTACAGTCAAATGTCCCCAGGAAGAGAAAATTGCCCTCTAATAGAAAATCGCTGATTTGGACATTTTTTTAGAATTGCTGTTTTTATAAAGTCCCGTATGCCAAATTAAAGGAGCCCTGTTGGTACTGTCAAGTAAGCTTTGGACGTGCACCACAGGTGGGTGGTTCAAACCCACCAGCCACTCCTTGAGAGAAAGATGAGGCTGATTGCTCCCTGAAATATTTAAAGCTTCAGAAAACCTTCTAGGGTTGCTATGAGTCAGAACTGACTGAATGGCAGTGACTACCGTGATTGTTGTCATATGCCCAACTATACATGCTATACTTCATAGAAGATACAGACCGCTTTCTAGGGTGATTTGGGATATAGTAGATAGATAGATGATAGATAGATAGATAGATAGATAGATAGATAGATAGATAGATAGATAGATCTATAGATAGCTCTCTATAGAGAGAGAACAGGCGCCCTGCAGGCAGGTCTATTCTGACTTATAGCGACCCTATAAAACAAAGTAGAGCTGTCCCTGTGGATTTCTGAGACTATGGCTCTTTATGGGAGTAGAAGGCCTCGTCTTTCTCCCAAGCAACAGCTGGTGGTTTTGAACGACTGACCTTGTGCTTAGCAGTCATACTCATAACCCACTATGCCACCAGGTTTCCGATACACACACACACACACACACACACACACACACACACACACACACTGGTGTGCACATGTGGGGCTTCCAAAAAGCTTATGAAACAATCTCATTAGTGTTCATTCTAGTTGTGCAATTTTAAAAACTGTGACTTGGGTGAAGGTTTACAGAGCAGATCAGTTTTCCATCCAACAGTTCCTACACATTTTGCTTCACCTCATTGATTGCAATCCCCACAATGTGAGTTCACTTAGTCCACTTCCTCCGTGGGTTTTCTGCTTCCCTTCCTCCTTTCATAGGAGGAACCGTACCCTTGGGCAAATGCTGCCTTCAAGTAGTTGATTGTTCTAAAGTGCTCCCTGAACTTTGTGTACGCATTGTGCACTGTACGTCTACAGGTGCTTACTTTGGAACTTCAAAAACCCACACATGCACACACACACACACATCATAGAGAATGACCTTGGGGTAGACATAAAATGTATCAAAACCTGACCTAGCCCATAGCCTCATTAATGTTTATCCACTTTACTATAGTCAGAGGATTAGAACCAAAAATTTGCTAATATTATGTAGGTAAAGGATAGATTTTAAAAGGTCTGAATGATATTAAATTAAAGATATGAAGGTCCTGTGACATTGTAATTGCTGTAGTTATTAAGTATTGTTGCCAGAACATAATGAAAATCATTGCTTTTACTTCTCAGGAGGTAATGTATTTGCAAAATTACCCCGTCTTCAGCTGTGTTGTTTATTCTTAAATCATTTATTTTATCCAGATTAAAAGAAGGAGAAAAACAATTATGTCTTCATTACCTTATATAATTTTCAAAGAAAGAGCACCCGAGAGTCTCTTGCTCACTTTATGGGATGACCACAGAGAAGCACTCCTGACAGTAAGAGCCCATTGCGAAATACAGCTGTAGTGGAACGGCACTAAATTCTAACTGCTCTTCAAATAATATCGTACTAGAATATCCAAATAGTAGTCGGAATATCACAGAACTTTTCTGGAAGCCCAAGTGACAGCCAAGTTAGCATCTTCTGCCAAAATACTAATTCTTAATTGATGAACTCAGGGCACTCTTTTTAAAAAGGCATTGTCATGTCTTGGAGGAATGAAAGCCTAGTGCAGATGAAAGCCATAGGAAGAAAAGGGCAATCCATGGTCACATACAATGTTACGGTGTGTGGGACACAGTCAAGGTAGGGCGAAGGGCAGCTTGCTGGGAGCCGTGCATTTGGCAAGTCCTCCGAAAAGAGGTGTGATGCTCTTGGATTTAATAAAATATATTAACTTAGATTAATTGTGAGAAAGATTCGACTCTACAGTTACCAGTAAATATGAAAACACAAAGGTAGAGGGGAAGCCTGGCATGAAAGAATAATAAGCAGTTGGGATGGGGTGATGAAGAAAGGCAGAGGAGGAAATTGGGGGAGCCATGTCTGTAGCCTCTGGCTACACAAGGGACAGGAGAAGCCTACTGCCCCCACCAGTCCAAGGCTGACTGCCACGATGTAGAAATCAGACATGCCCCCACCCCCCAGTTTCCTTATCCTACTGTAATAGCAACCATCCCTCCCATGAGATTCTGTTTCTCTGCTGGGTTCGATCACCTGATCTGATGGCCACACAGAATTCCCAGGTGATGCTTACGATTATGGGACTTTATTGGGGGTAGTTAACATGTTATCACAAGTCAGAATCAGAAAACATTAAGGATACAGTTCTGTGGTCTGCAGTGCCTCTTCTGAGCCATGGCAATAGGCACAGCTCTCTCAGGTGCCCAACCTCTCAGCCAGGCAGCCCCTTGATCTCTGCGCTGCTCCAGCCAGTGTTACTCCCTTACTGCTCATGAATGCTCAGAGGGCATCCAGCTTCCTGCAAGCTAGTCTCCTGCCCAGAGAAACTCAGCTTAGCTGGTTCTGTGGACTGAGAAATCCACCCCCTGTCTCCTGGTCTTGGTGCTGCAGGCCCTAGGGCCTCTGCTGCCTCAGTCCCTGCAGGTGGGGATCGCTCATGTGCTCTACTGATGGCTTTTCTTTTGTAATGGCTCTGGAACTCTCTGTTCCAATTTCAGCTATTACTCACTCTTCTCTCCAGCAGGATGACAAAACTGATAAGCACTCCAGTCAGTGTTTTTTGTTTATTTTATAAATAAATAATTTTATTGGGGGCTCTTACGCTTTTATGACAATCCATGTATCAATTGTATCAAGCACATTTGTACATATGTTGCCTTCACCCTTTTCAAAATATTTTCTTTCTGCTTGAACCCTTGGTATCAGCTCATTTTTCCCTCCCTCCCCCACCCTCCCACTCTCATGGACCCCTGATGAATTAAAAATTATTATTATTTTCATATCTTACACTGCCCATTGCCTCCCATCACCCACGTTATTGTTGTTCGTCCCCTTGGGGAGGCAGGAAATTGTGTGCCATTATAATCAGTTCCCCCTTTCTGCCCTCACCTTTCCCCTACCCTCATGGTATTGCTACTCCCATTGCTGTTCCTGAAGGGTTTATGTGTCCTGGATTCCATGTGTTGGGAGCTCTTGTCTGTACCAGTGTATATGCTCTGGTCTAGTGGATTTGAAAGGTAGAACTGTGGGGAGGAGGAATCATTAAAGAACTAGAGGAATGTTGTGTGTTCCATTGGTGCTGTGCTGCACCCTGGCTGTCTCGGTCTTTTCTTGTGACCTTCTCTGAGGGAATGTCCAATTATCTACAGATGAGCTTTGGGTCTCCATTCTGATCCCCATCATTTGCATCGATATATTTGTTTGCTCAGGGTCTTCTGATGCCTGATACCTTATCCCATCGACACCTTGTGATCACACAGCTGGTGTGCTTCCTCCATGTGGGCTATTTTGCTTCCCTGCTAGATGGTCGCTTGTTTAGCTTCAAGCCTTTAAGACCCCAAATGCTATATGATTTAATAGCCAGGCACCATCAGTTTACTTCACCACATTTGCTTATGCACCCATTTTGACTTCAGCGATCCTGTCAGGAAGGTGAGCATCACAGAATGCCAGGTTGTTAGAACAGAGTATTCTTGCATTGAGGGCATACTTGAGTAGAGACCCAATGCCCACCTCCTACCTTAACATTTAAATATATGTACATCTTAACCTAATTTACATGTCCCCACCCCCAACTTATGATTGGATGGGAGTTATAAAAACCATGGACAGAAGAGACACACCAAGTACTTTCACTTCACCATCACTACAAGTAATGACACCACTACTGTGGGTTGATGCCCCAGCAACTGTATCATTCTCAAATGATGAATCCGAGCCCTTTGGCACTGGGTTAGGAATGGCAATGTTGCCCAGTCTGAGCCAGTGAGCGAAGTACAAGGGAAAGTGTTCAGGAAAATTCTAAAAAGCACTCCGTAGAAGAAAGAGTCTTCTCCTTTGGCCATTATGACATCTGGACATGTCACCTGGACCTCTGACAGATATCTTGCTACTGAGCTGAGGATGAATCAAATACATACAGGAGCAGTCAGAGACTGAGGACAGTGGAGAAACAAAGCTGGCAGCCAGGGGATCTGCACTGGGGGACTGCCCTACACTAGAATTATCTTTTACATAAAGTCACCAAAAAATCTTCCGTATTGCTTGAGTCATGTAAGACTACTTTCTTACAGCTGTGTGCATTCAGAATGGCACCCTAAAAATTGTCCATGGAGCCTCTAAATACATTAGGTTACATGGCTAACAGGCCTGGCAGATGCCAGTGAATTTAGAGACCTTGAAACAGAAAGACGATTCTGGGTGACCCTAATTTAATCTCTGAACCCATCAAAGCAGAGAAGTTCCTCTGAGTGGAGTGAAGATGAATCAGAAGAAGGAGTCAGAGAGACTGGAAGCCTAAGGAGGCGCCGCCCACTCCTGCTGCCTGGAAAGATGAACAAGGCCACAAGCCAGGACTGTAGGCAGCCCTGGAAGGTGAGAGCAGTGCCCACCTGGCGGTCCAGGTCAGAGTGGGGACCTCAGCCCTGCTGGTGCATGAACCTAAATTCTGCCAACAAGCTGAGTGTGCCTGGAAGTAGCTTCTCCCCCAACCAGCCAGCACCTGCACTTCAGCCCAATGGAGAGGACCAGCTTGGTCACACAGTGCCAGGACTTTTGACCTTTGAAAAACCATGGCATAATGGATGGGTGGTTTTTTTTCCCAAGGCAACAAATAAGCGTCTTTATTATAATTCTTGGAACAAATGCAAATGTCTTAATAGTAGTTACTAGTGGCCTCATACTTCTATATGAAATTTCATAATACACATGCCGTAAAACGTAAATCGCAAATTTAAGACTTAGAAATAACAATGAATGGTTTTTTAATATTTTACTTGATTCTTTGGTGTGGAGAATGAAAATATTTCCTGAATTTAAAATTTATTTATATTAATAAAATGTGAGTAAGAGTCCTTCAGAGGGGGAAAATACATAATTATGGATATTTTTTAAAACATTATAAACTACTCTTATTAATATGGGAAAAACAATAATTGATCTTGGTTTCAACTGGAGTATATTTATTTTTCTTTCAGAAAACTATATTTTATATTATTCTAATTTTAAATATATATTTATAGAAAGCTTTTGTTTTATTCTCCTTAAAGCACATACATAACCTCTGATCACACTTAAAGGACGTCAATAGCTTTGTTGTCAAAGAACGATGTAAAGTTGATGTATCTATGACAGACGTAGGTTAAAATATAATATCTTATCACTTGATAACCCTTTGGACCCATTTTAAAGTTGTCTCGGTTAAAAAAAAGTGCAGGGGAAATATACCTGGATTAAACTGTTGGTGATGTGAATAGCCTTAAGGTAATACAAAATTCATTGGAAAGTGATCATTGCAGATTCAGTTAGGTTAAAATTTAACAGCTTATCATTTGCTCTCCTTTTTGATCCATTTTCAACTTGTTCTAGTTTTTAATAGTTTCTGTGATGGGTGTTCTTCTAAGCCACAACATTTGTGGTGATTTGTTATAGCAACGATGGAAAATTAATGTACAGTTTCTAAATGGAGAAAGTTGGACTCTGAATAAGGAAGGCCAAAGAAGAATCGATACATTTGCACTGTGGTGCTAAGAAGAACATTGAAAGTACCATGGACCGCTAGGAGGACAAACCAATCTGTCTTGGAAGAAGTAGGGCCTTCGGGGCAAGAATGGTGCGACCTCATCTCACATACTTTGGACATGTTGTCGGAAGCGAACAGCCCCTGGAGAAGGACATCGAGTTTGGGAAAGTAGAGGGGCAGTGAAGGCGAGGAAGGCCTTCAAGGAGATGGATTGACAAGGGGCTTAAACATGGAAAGAAAGGTGAGGACGGCACAAGACCAGGCAGTATTTCATGCTGTTGCGCATAGGGTCGCTATGGGGCGGAGGCATTTCAACGGCATCTAACAACATCTGAATGGATTGATGGGTTTAGTTGTAAAAGATCTGAAAGGAAGGCATGTAGGTGAAGGCCTATGAGTGCCATTTGAGGAACTCTGACTTATTCCAGAAAGACAAAACTCACTGCCAGTAAGTGGATGCCACCTCTTAGGGACTCTAGATGTGGGAGTGGCGCAGCCTCCGCGAGTTTCTGAGACCGTAACTCTTCATGCAAGTAGACAGTCCCGTCTACTGTAAAGGTGATCCAGACTACCAGACTATCTAAGAGGTGCATGAGAAACAGCTGGTGATAATACAAAATGGGATCGAAAATCCATTTCTGACCTGGGGTGACCCAGTAGGATAGCGTGGACCTGCCCCCCAAAGGTTCTGAGGCTGTAAATTATTTTTGGAAGGAGACTAAGGGGCGAAAAGAGAGTGGTGAGTTCAGACCATGGATCTTTGGGTTAGCAGCCCAATGCTTAATCCACTGCATCACCACCCAGTATCTCCAAAACCGGCTGTGCCCACAGGATTCCTTAAATAGAATGGAGCCTGGCAAAACGAGGGATGGGCAAAGTGGGCAGAAATCATGGTAGGAACGCAGGCAGGGTTAATGAAATTCTGTGCTCCAGTAGCAGCAGGTAATGCCGGGACAGTGTCAAGAGACGGTCAGCAAGGTTTCCTGTGACTCATGAAACAGGTTTGGTCAAAGCTGAGTCTCATTTGGGGAATGTAGCAGTTTGGAGTAGCTGTAAAATTAAACCAATGTATTCATGCCTTGTTCATTTCACAGCCAGCCCGGGGAGAGGCTTTATTAGAGTTGGTCCAAGAACTTGGCGCCATCGAGAACCAGGCCGTGTGCACTGTCCTGGTCCTGCTGGCCTTGCGTCCTCCTGCTTGTCTCTTCAGGGCCCCAGGGTGCTGCTAAAGGTCCAGGCATCAACTCTTCAGGGACATACGGGTGGTGCCAGGGCATCTGTGAGTGACTGTTGGGTTTCCCAACCTTCTATGTCCGTTCCACAGTAGAGGTTGAAATAAAGACATGGGAAATATAAGGCTGTCACTTTTCATCTGAGGGGATGAGCTCAGTTCCTTTGGGAATGAACAAGAGTGCCAGTGAGAAAGTGCACAGGCTTGTGGGTCTAATGTCCTTCATCACCACATGTGGTTGTTATATTATTGTCAATTTGAGAGGATTATGAGTGAAGGGATGGAGTCTAGTCTGTCAATCAGGTCATAGCCAATGAAGCTTCTGTGTGGGCATAGTTTTCTCCTGAGGATTCTGGGAAATCTGGTATTTCCTCCTTGGAGGTGGGAGACTCTGCTCACACCCTGGAAGACATAGCAGCTGACAAGACACATGGACCCACCCTGATACAGAGACCCCTGCCAGCGCTGAGATATTTCCAATGACACTGGATCCAAAGACTTTCTACCCAATGCAATGCCTTCTACATTCGGCATCAATCATGTGTTTCATGGGTCTGAAGAGGACTTTATAGACTGGTATCAGACATATGAGCTAATATCAGACTTATGGACTTGATCTGGACTGGGCTGGGATGTTTTCTCAATGTTCAATTGCTCTTGTATATAAATCTCTTTCTTATATATATATGTGTCTCCATGGATTTGTTTCTCTAGTCTACTCAGACTGACACACCACAGTTCTTTCTTCCCCACATATCCACTGAAGCACCAGTTTTGGCCCAAGGAGAAATCTCCTTGAATCGTTTGAATTTTCTCCCTTCCTTTACTCTCCATCTTAGCACCTCTCTACTCTTTCTGGTGATGCTGAACTTTAAGGATGCGGCCGGAGAACCTATGGAATTCCATTTATTTAAAAAAAAAAAAACACAGAGAAGGACAAAGAGTGGGACTATTCCGAGAATGAATCTGACATTCTGGACAAGCTGAGCGAGTCTCTGACTCATGGAGATTTCCTGCAGCCCCACCCCACCCCACTCTCCCCACCCCAGGTGTTAAGAATTTTCAGGGCTAGGTGACTCATTCCTTCCTTTCTCAGAGCAGCTACTGATAAAGCCAACCTTTTCTTCACTCCAAAATGTCACGATTGTTCATATTGTGTTTTGTTTTTTAATAAGAATCCCAGCTGGAAGGTCATGGTTGTCTCAGTTACAACACTGTCCTATGTGACTGTGTTGAAGGGGAGACACAGGGATGACTATTTTAAGACAGAGGTTTTGAGAAAGAAACCATTCCTCTCCATCATAAATAGTGCATTGACCCTGTGCATTGTGGGATTCCCCCAGGAAGTGTCCGAATGGTTCTGTTTTCACACAACTAGGTGTTGTTGAGGGAGCCGTGGTGGTGTCATGGGCTGCTAACCCAAAGGGCAGCAATTTGTACCCACCAATGGCTCTATGGGGGACGATGATGCGGCTTTCTACTCCCATAAAGAGTGATAGAGTCGCTGGAAGTCAGAATGGATTCGATGGCAGTGAGTTTGGTTTGGTTGAGAACCGTTATTGGGCCTAAGACCTGTTGTTGGAAGTCATGCTGTGTTCAACAGCACGCACGTCGGTTCTCCTCTAGGGAGAGGAGTCCAGTCAGCGACAATTCAAGTTACCCTTTACCCCCGACATACACACACAAACAGATTCAAATCCCTAAAAAATCATCAGGATTATTCTGAGGGAGAGACTTGCTGATCAGAACTGATGACAGCAACCCCATTGTCTCTCTTCTTTCCCGTATACCAGGTACTTGGTACCATTTCACTGAATTAAGCTACAGGTTGCCTGGATTTCAATGTGCAAGCCCAAATAGCATCAGCCTTGGTGATTGAAAATTAGACCAGTGGTTCTTAAAGTTTTGGGGATGTAAAATTCCCTCACAGTGGTTCACTCTTGTTGGTGATATATTCCCTATTGAGAATTCCATAGACACTTTGAACACCACCCCAGGAAAAGGGTACATAGTCCCAAGAATTTGCACAACATAACCAACAGGGTCCCGGAGGTGTTTGGCCTCCAGATAAGGAGCCCTACCCTGGAGGAGTGGTCTCAAAACTCTTTGAATAATACACCTTGACAAAGCGAAAACACATACCCCAAATTGGTGACTATCTATAGGTTAATATCTTTCTTGACAGAAATACAGGCCAAATTCTCTTTAGAAGCAAGGGTAGTAAGACTTCGTTTCAGGAGCATGTTTTCAGGAGAGGCCAGTCCCTGGAAAAAGGACATGATGCTTGGTAAAGCAGAGGGGCAGCAGAAAAGAGGAAGATCCTCAGAGAGATGGATTGATGCAGTGGCTGCAACCACGGGCTCAAATACACGAACAACTGTGGGGCTGGCACAGGAGCGGCCAGTGTTTCCTTCTGTTGGACACAGGGTCCCTCACTATGAGTCAGAACAATGCCATGGTGCCTAAGAGCAACAATACTGATAGACTGTATGCATGCCTGGCTCTATTAACACACTATGTGCATAACAAAGCACTCAACAACTCAAATCACAGAGGAGGTGAGAAACCGATCTCAATAGGTCCCATGCTTCCTATCCCTCCCCTGAACAGTTTTGCAGATCCCCGGAGGTGCAGGCACCCGCTTTTGAAGATGCATGCACTCCACCACATTCCAGTCACGTCTTGTTTCCAGGAGTTCGCTGAACATCAAGTTCAAGAAGCCAAACTCTGAAAGTACTACGGCAGAAAGAAAATTCTAGCCCCCAGATAAAAATAACTCCCAGCATTCTGTGATTAAGAAGCTGCACCTGTACCCACCTCTTATATAAGATAAATAATCTGACTAAAGATTTCTCGGCAGAAAGGTTCGCTGGAAGAGCTTTGACTATTCACACATGAAAAAAAACACACACGTTGCCTCTGAAGACTCTCTCTGCTCCTTACCAGCCTCAAGGCCACATCAGACTGTGCTTGATCAATCTGAAGGTTTATTGAGTGTGCTCAGAAACGCAGTGTGAGGGCTGAGAGGGCAGTAGGCGTGAAAGGTTGCATGGTGTTCTAGAAAATACAGCAAACCTTGACCCAGAAGACCTCCATATTCCAGTCCCCCTCTGGACCTTACTAGATTGGGGAAGTCACTTAACCTGCCAGCTTCTTAAGAATCCTCCACTCTTAGCCCGGGATAATAACAATAGGTGCATATTCCATGGTTGATATGTGGGCTGAAATTGAAAAGAGGCCATGAGTGGAGTGTGGTGGTTACATAATTTCATGTCAACTTGATAAATAGAATCAAGGGGTGGACGCTAGCCTGTCAGTCAGATCACAGCCTTAAGATGTCTCCTGTGATCATGAGGATTCTGGGAACTCCTTTTCTTCTACCCTGGTGGCAGCACACACACACTCTCTCTCTTTGTCTCTTTCACTGCTTCACATTCCTGTTGACAAGTCACATGGAGCCATGTGGATGGCAGCCAAAGCCCTGCAGATGCATCTCCCACCATTGGACTCACAGGACTTTCCACCCACCGGCTTACTATCTTCCTGTATTCAGCATCATTGAATGTGCTGTGTGAGTCAGAAGAGGAATTCATCGACTAATATCGCACTTTTGGCTAATATTGAACTTATGGACTTAATCTGGACTGGGCTAGGATGTTTTATTGATGCATAATTATTTCTTGATATAAAGTTCTCTCTTACATATATATGTGTGTGTGTCTCTGGGATTGTTTCTCTAATCAATCTGGACTAATATATGGAGGTATAACACATGGAGGTAAAAAAATCAAATCCATTGTCATGAAGTCGATTCCTACTCAGATTGACCCTAAATAATGTTTCCAAGGATGTAAATATTTATGGGAGCTAGTAGCCTCATCTTTCTTCCATGGAGAAAGTAAGTAGGTTTGAACCCCTGACCTTGAGGTTAGCAGTACAATGCTTACCTGGCAGTGCCACCAGGGATCCTTAATGGTGGTGAACGTGTTCTATACATCAGGAAATGCTATATAAATGAGAGGAAACGTAACACGCTGTCCTCACCATGAAAACAAAAAGATCAGAGTGCAATTTAACATTTCAAAATCGGCCCTGTCCCTCTGAGCTGTGCAGGCAGATTGTCCCTTGTTCCATTCCCAGTCCCACAGCCCTTCCCAACCTCCTCCTGTGGCAACTTCCTGCTGATCCCTGCCCCACCCAGGGACTGGCCGAGGGAGAGCAGGAGGTTTTGAAGAGGTTCCGTCCCCCATCCCAGACAAGAAAACGGGAGACAGAGGAACCTATGGGTGTGGGCTGTGGAGACTCTCCAGTGAGCCTCATGAGATCTAGCATGGCTTCTTCCAGACTCGGTAAGGGACCTTTGCCCTCTCCACGTCCTCAAAATGCTGGCCCAATCATCTCAGAAATGAGCAAGAGGCTTGTCACTGCATCGCCTCGGGCTGTTTGGGAATCCTACACCCTTGTATCTGGGAAACATAGACCAGAGACATCCCTCACGGATGAAGTCATTGAAGATGACTTACACAGGCATTTTTAAAGCTTCAAAATTTATTGCTGTACATCTTTCTCATAGCATGTACTCAGGAAACACTAATAGTGCAAATATTGAGTTTGGACTTTGAGTTAGCATCACAAAGCTTTTTGACGTCTTTTGCGGTCATTTTACGAAGGTCTATAGTATTCCATTTATGATTCTTAAACTTCAAACAAGTAATCTTAGAGTCAAAGAGATTACATAACGCTGTCTAGATCTCTCCCCTAGAACAACAACAACAAAAATATTCCGGAAGTCTTCAGGGCATTCCCTTTCTGGATAACACTTACACCGTGCAACATTTTCCTAACGCAGCAACTCCACGGACTCGGGAACTCATTCAACAAGTAGCTACTGACAAGCTAGTAGGTGTCAGACACTGCGCGAGGTGCCGGGCACATTAGGGCACATGACAGTCTCTGCTGTCATGGTGCATACAGTCTAATCATAGAAACGGACATGCAACAAATTATCATTTTACAATGCAATATAGTAAAGTGCTTCCACGGAGGTATTTACAAAGTGCAACCTGAACTGAGAAGAGGGAGAAGTCCATCTGCCTGGACAATCCAGAGGCAACTTCTCAGAGGCGGTAGCCATTGCACTAAGACTTGACCAACGCGCTGGCGACTGGCAAGCGGAGGCGGTTTCAGGCAAAGGCTCGGGGGTGGAGCTCGGTGGACACTGCAGGAGGAGCAGGTAGTTTTTCCTCGAGCCAAAGGTAAGATGGGAACAGTGACAGGGTGCGACCAACTAGGTAGGTAGAAGAACACGAGGAGGGGCCTTTTGATCTATTTTCCATTCAGTCAACCGATACTCAGTACTTCCTATTCTTCTCAGGCCCCAGGCTAAACGCTGGGGTGAGAGGTGGCAGGGAGGCGGACAGACACAGCCTTGCTCCCTGGGAGCTTACATTCTAGTGGTGGGATGGGCGACGTGTCAACAAGCAATAAAACACAGACTTTTGAAATACAGACTTCATTCTGCTGTGACCGGAAGTAGAGTTGGGGATAGAGCTTGAGGGTCATCGGTGACAGGTGGTCTCTTGGAGGTGACGTGTGGGCCCTCGGGACGCCTCAGGCGGTACGCTGGAGAACTTAGTGTCCCACGCAGTCCTCATGACAGCTCTGAGGTAGGTATTGTCATTCCTGTTTCACTGAAGAGGAACAGGCTCAAAGAGACCATGTCACCATCACTGGAAGAGTCACACAAATGGCCAAACCACGACTCAAACACAGCTTCCCCTAACTTCAAAGTGTTTGCTGCTCAGAGTCATTCTAAGGCCACCAGCCCAGGAGGGCAGGGCAGGGGTGGGGCAGGGCAGTGGTAAGGGAGCAAGCACGCGCCTGTAGAGAGAAGCACTGGGAGGAGGGCGGAGGAGGGTTCGAGAGGGAACCGGAATGGAAAGAGGGACAACGGGCAGGGAGAAACGGGGAGCCCCTGAGGAAGCCACTGCCATGTCCAGAGATGAAAGGAGGTCCCCCGAGGGCAGTGCTTCTGGGGAAGGAGAAGACAGAGCTTGGTGAGATGTGCAGTCAGCCGATCTACCAGGAATGACAGGATGTCTGAGGGAGCCCCCTGGGCGAGTCCTGCCTTGGGCCGCTGGAAAGGATGGTGGCTCGTGTTCACCTGAGTCAGGGAATGTAAAAGAGCGGGAGGCTGGCGGGGCTAACCTGACGAACGAATGTCATTTGGGGGCATATTCTCCCAGGGCATATTAGGGACACTGAGGGTTTACAGAGTAGCCCCAGGTGGACACCATGTAAGGGCTTTTATACCTTGTTCTCCACCTGAGAACAGGATAGGAGGCAGGGAGTCCATTTTCTGTACGTGGTCTCTGTTTTAACAAAAGCTTCTGCTATGAGCGTGGGTGTCTGGGTTGGATGGTTTTGTAAAAATCAATCTACAGCCATCAAGATGCAGTGACTCCCAAGCCTGGTGACAAACAAAGAGTCATGGCCTTGAGCGAAGTGGGGGAGGATAACCATTCTAGCTCGTCACACAGTCTTAAAGGAAACTCAGACGATCCCCCTACCTCAGCCCAACAGGAACAGCGGGCTGGGCACCAGTACAATCCGGGCCGTTGCTCTCCCAGCTCACAAATGTTCCTCTTGATGGGCAACAGACGGCTCCCAGGAAGTGGGTGGCCTGCAGCCCATGGATCGGAGTTGAATGTAAACGGGGAGTTCCTAGAAGGGCCAATTTATGTTGTTTGATACAGACGGATGGCAGCAGCCCAACCCTAGCCAGTCAGCGACTACTGGGACTCTGTCCCTCTTTCCCTTCCTTGGGGACGAGAAGGGTGTTGGGGGGAGGAGCCATAAAATGCACAGATGACACTCAGGTGGAATTGGCCACCTCCCTGACCACATCCCTTCTGGATGTAATTGTAAGAACTAAGAATTCCTATAAAAGGAAGACATTATTTGGGATCTCAAAATTTGCATATAACTACCTCCCCACCTTCCCTGGTGCAGATTCATTTAAGTGTGTTTTGATTAAAAACAAACTCTTTTTTTTTTTAATGCTGTGCCAGTTTTAGTAATTAAACAGCAAGGAATTTTACGTGGTGATGGAGACTTTTGAATTTCAATAGAAAAATAAGTTAATACATTGGAGGCTGCATACTGACGAGTAAGCGTTCCAAGCTGAGACATCAAGGAACTAGGCCTCGGGGCTGCCTCTCTTTGTGGCCTGGGGTCTGAGCCTCACCTGTTAACTCAGTCAGCTCATGAACATTAATACAAAGTCCACTGCCATCAAATCATTTCCAACTCAGAAGGCGCCTACAGGGCAGAGTAGAACTGCCCCCAAGGGGTTTCTAAGGCTGTAAATCATTACAAAGGCAGACAGCCTCATCCTGAATGGAGAGGCGGGTGGGTGAGTTTGAACCACAGACATTTTGCTTGGCAGGTAAGCAATCAACCAGCAGGACTCCTGTGAGTGAACATTAACTCACTGCCAAGGAGTTGAAGCCAACTCCCAAGGTCCCTGCCGAGGGATTTCTGAGACTAAATCTTCAAGGGAGCCAACAGATTAGTCTGTGTCCCAAGGAGCAGCGGAGGGTGGCTGATGTGGACCCTTAGGTTAGCAGTCCAAAGCCTAACCTGCTATGCTGCCGGGCTCTTCGGTGATACTTAGAAAGCGAGAAATCTTCAAGGGAAAAACAATAAACACGAACTTCTGGTAGCATCAGACTCGTGTCCAAGCAAAGAAAGAAGTTTATTCGTAGAGCACTTTCAGAAGTACACAGGAGCCCTCGCAGCGCAGTGGTCATGACTTGGTCAGCAGTCCAAAGGGGCCAGCCGCTGCACAGGGGAAACTTGGGAAGGCTTTCTGCTCCCATACACTCAGAAACCCACACGGGCTAGTTCTACCCCGTTCCATGGGGGTCGCTATGAGCTGGAATCAACTGGATGACAGTGAGTTTGGGTTTTGGGGGTCGTTTTTAGTTTTTGTTTGTTTTGTTTTGTTTCTCAGAAGTACTAATCACACACAGGCTAGATGGCAATGGAGAAATTCTAGTGACGGCAACACAATTTCGGTGACTTCTCTTCTGAGGCATACTGCACTGCAAAAGTCTCAGTTCTTTCCACCACCACATTCTCAAAGATCCAAGAATCAAAGTGGAATGTAAACCAGGAATTTAGAGGGGAGGGGGAGTCGGTGAGGAGTGGCTCTTTATTGTGTGTGCTTTTTAACAGAAAGAATTCCAATCCATCTGTGAATATAATCATTTATTTGTCTTTACAGTGATGATGGAAGAATGTACAGGTGTCCTTTTCAATAGAAGTATAAAAATCTGTTTATATACAATGAAGTCACAATAATCTTTCATTGGGAAATTTATTTGGTACTCCTGATCCATCCATATTAAAACTGCAGGGGGGGTGAGGGGGAGACAAGGATTCCGTGTAAGTGCTGCATCTCCAGTAGACTGCACCTAGCATCCAAAGCTCAGCTTTATTTGAAGGGTCTTGCTTGATATTAAAAAAGACTACTTTTAAGTCCTCAGACTCAAAATAAACATTATTTTTTTGAATAATAGATATGTACATCAAAAATACATCTAAAAAGGCATTGGTTAGTGCTATTAAAAAGCTCTATGTGGTCGGGTTCGCGTTTTTCTTTCTTTTTTCTTAACAGACAAAACCCAGTGGAAACATTTTTGTTGAATTTCTAGGAATTTGCTCTTGGGGAGAGTCGGTCGAGAGCTACCTGGAAGGAAACAAACAAACAAAAATGAAGCTGAGGTAAGGTCCCGACGGTGCCAGCGAGAGGCCTGCAAAACAGGACAAAGTCACTCAAAACGACGTTTCCCTCAGGGCTACCATTCTCTCCCAGGGGCTTTTAGGAACGTCACATCATGTATTACAAGTCTCGGGATGTCCCCTGCTTGTTTCGGGAGTTCTGTTCTGATGACAGTGGAATGCCCTTTGATGTGTTCCTCTGTGTGCGGATGTGACTAAGCTCTGTCTACCATGATCTAAGTCAGCGTGAAAGAAGAAGGCAGAAAAGTACCCAAGTGACGAAGAAAAGCCTAATTGATTGGGCCAGATCCAAACAGAGTTTAGAAACATTCAGAGAAGGTTCGATTTGCAAGGATTTCTTTCTCTGCCCAAAGATGGGGTTTATTTTCCTTCAAAGCACTTGCACATGACGGATGTTGACCTTGGGTCAATGGGCACTGCAATTATCTATGAAATGATTTATGGAGTCACTCGCAGCTAAAGAAGTATTTTAAACACCTGTGCCTCGTACAGCTATTTTCCTGCAACCACTCCTCAAAGGTCTGGCAGATCACCCAGTTCATCTGGGTGCTTCCAGACTGACAAATCGAAGCAACACAGCAAGTCCCAGCCCGTTGCTACCTACATGTCTATATTTTAAAAGTCCAGCTTCCTAATTCACAGCATTAGAAGGAATATGATGGAATGGCCACATGTGAAGAGAACTGTGACCGAGAGACTCAGGTTCCATGTCTGACCAACCCAATGAACTGGGCACCACCCCACCTTTCTCCAGGCTAAGCTGTCCTACCTAGTCCAGAGGTGAGTCTGAGCACCCAATTAAAGTCACATGCCAGCGCTCTGGTTCATGCAACACTTTAAGGGCATAGAGGGCTAAAATGAGTGAGTTGGGAAAATGTAATCTTTATCATTAAGAAGTACTCTTAATTCATCTACCACCTACAAGTCTAATGACCTACTAATACTAAGGTCATTTTCAAATGTTAACATCTGACATACCTAACGTACATCTCCCTATATTCACCATGCCAAAAATAATGGCTACTTTCTAAGAATTAATCAAAATGTATTGCCCATTATTAGTTAGTGAATGACCCCCACTGCCCACATGTGTTCAAGGCAGTGAGTAGCTGCCAGCTTCTGGGAGAGCAGCATGCCCAGTGCCTAAACCCTGGGCCAGCTGAAGTCGATCGGAGCCGCCTCGGTGCCAATCTGCAGGGTCCGGCATTACCAACCCCACAGTTAGACAGCCCTTGATAATCCTCAGAGGGTTTTAAGGAAACCGTCTGAAAGGGAACAGAAAAGGCTAAGAAGCTCTCAGAGAAGAGGAGGGCTTTTCAAGAATTAATGCTGATTAAAAATATATATATTAAAGTATATTAAAAATGTTGATATATATATCTATATACAGAAAGAAAGAAAAAGGAAAACTCAAGCTTCAGACTTCTCTTGGAAAGATTTTACTCCGTACATTCATCAAATCCCATAAGACACTTCCTTGCCAGAACATCACTTCTTCCTGTACTCAGAAAGCAAAAACTACAACAGCACAGAACTTGTCAGCTGCTTCTGTGTGACCAACGGGTGCAGCTGTGTCTGAGCGTGGAAATGTAGGACATTTTCCATCATCACCTGATTTCTGCTTCGCTGTGTCGTGAGCCACAGCCCTGAATGAAGAAAACCCTGCACTTCCAGAAAGGGGAGACGGTGTTAACCATTAAACTCATCCTCCCTGCTCCTGACCCACAGATGGGCTCCTTGTCCAACCTTCCCACCCAGCTCAGGGTCCAAGTGGCAAACCTAGAGTCCTCCTGGCCACTCTTTCACCTGCGCTCCCAGTGATCTGCTCAAGTTGCCTCTACATCCAATACCCTTCAAGTCTCCCCATCCCTCTTTCTCTCCATCCACTACCATAAGCCTGGGAAGCTACCATGGGCTCTTGCTGGCCTGATGTCCGAACCTCTCCCAAGCTTCTCCTATTTCTAGTTCCCCTTTTTCCCCTTGTAGCTGTCATACAGATCCAGTCACGTCACTCACCCTTTGGTGGGTTCACCCTGGTTTTAATGACAAGCTCAAAATCTTTCTCAATGATGCCCAGGCCTTACAATATTAGGTTCCTCCCCCACCCACCCCCCTGCCCCCACGTTGCCATCACTTCCTGCATCCGAACCACATGGCTCTTGAGAAGAGGCCAGCTTTGCCTTGCTCTTTCTTTTGATGGAGCACGATTTCTCCAAATTTCTCCGGACCCACTCCTACTCACCTTTCAGGGCTCAACGTAAAAGTCACTCCCTCAGAGGGGCTTTGGGTGACCCTTTAAGCCATACTGGGTCCCCTGCTACCAGCTGACACCGCACTTGTATTTTGTCTTTATAGTGCCTATCACAGCTGGTAACTGCATAGCCCTCAGAGTGTTTGTTTAAGGCGGTCATTGGACCTTGCTGGGTGTGCTCAACACTGTATCCCCAGCAACTGGCACTGAGTGTCAGGATGGGTACCAGTCTCGAAGGGAGAGAGAAGGCTTCTGAGAGGCCTTACAGACTGCAGACTTGGTGTCTTCTCTCTCTTCCCCACTCTTGACCCGCCCCCATCCCCCAAATCCTCTCTCTCACTCTTACTCTCAGTTTTCTCTTTCCTGCCACCTCGTGCTCCTTCTCAGGTTGGGCTTCAAAGGGGAAAATAAATGATCAGCTTATGGAGGGGAGAAAGTAAAACAAACAATCCCCGCCGCAACTAAGCCGGGTCAAATTTGGAAAATGAGGTGCCAGTAAGCCCTTGGGGACTTGAGTGCCACCGTTTCAAATAGATGGCCTTGAAGATGGATTTTTTGTGCCTTTATTATTTTTTAAGATAAATTAAAGGAATTTGTCCAATTAAAAATGATTCCAGGTAAACTATTCTCTGTCTAAATATACCTGTGCTTCTGGTGCTGTCTGCATGCAGTCTGTGCTGAGGAGAACCTAGCAGAAGGGAGGGATTTTTGCCTACTTTTGGATGCATAGCCCAAGAAGCTAGTATGGGGAAGATGACAGCCACCTTCAGAGGATGGGGTCTCCGCAGGGACAGCCTGGGTGATGAGGGTGGCCAGGCCCCCTCCCCGGCACAGTCCTTTTGCTACAGGAAAGCCTGTGACCCTTGAAAGTGGCTGCAGGGCTGGTTCAGGAGAACCAGAGGACTGGGTAAGGTTCCCCGTGGCCCCTGAGCAGCACCAGGAGAAGCATGCCGCTGCGCTCTCCGACCAGGGGGCCTTACAATACCCAGGCGGGGAGGGGCAATTAAACTAGAGGGGACATAACAAGAAAACCACTTCCGTTCCACGCCTCGGTGTCCCTGCAGTTCCGGTACCTGATCGTTGCCTTAGGCTTCGTCTCCACTGTCCATTTCAAGGTCCAGCTCCTCTGTATCGGCCGCTCGTGACAAGATGTCTGCCATCAGCGCTTCTTCCAATTTCTTCCGCACCTGTTGGACTCGCTCTTCTTGTTTCCTTTTCCAAAATAGAAGGGCGGGGCAGTGAGGAGTGGGCCAGCGGGAAGCGGGGAGCCGCTGCTCGCATTGTATAAAACGTCCCTCAGAAGTGATTAGATCCCTTTCAACGCCTGGGCAGGGGCGGGCGGGGTGAGGAGAGGGCAGCGGCCAGTTTTGCAGGGGGGGGGAATCTGTGCTGGCACCAAACTAAGGCTTTGCCAAAGAGGAAGGCCAGCCCGACCTGCGCCCTGTCTCCCAGGCGAGGCTGGGAGGGAGGGAGGGATTTCAGTGACCTGGTCACCGCCCCACCCCACCTCACAGGAAGTGTTGTTGCTGTTGATTCATTGAAAACCCAAAAGACCCGGACTACTCACAGCAGGGCAGGGGAGACCCAAGACTGGCACTTTTTAGGGGAGTGGAAACCCGAGGAGGAGCTGGTGATTTGGAACCGCTGACCTATGCCCCCTGGGCACCTCGTTGGTGGACAGGATCATTAGAACAGGGGGGCCAGAGGAGAATCAAGCACAGATTCAAGAAGGAAGAGAGGCATGTGCCCCCACGTGCTGAGCAAGATGGAGGGCGCCAAGGCCGGGCCATGTCCGCATTGTCTTGCAGGCCCGAGGCCCTGGGATCCTGGACACTGCAGGCCGAGACTGAGAAGCGGCTCTTGCACATCCAGTTGCCGAAGAAGCTAAGAAGCTGCTTCTCAAGGCACGTTCCCTCCCAAGCCTCAGAGTTTCCCTGTCTCAGGGATGGCAGCAGGATGACAAAAAGGAGGGGGATACCTCTAAGTCATCAGAAGTAATAATAATAAGAGTCTGCACTGCTGAGGAGCAAGAACCCCTGGTGGTGCGGGGTTAGGCAGCTGGCGGCTAATAGGAAGGTTAGGGATTCAGAGCCACGAGCTGTTATACGAAAGAAAGATGTAGCTTGGTGCTGCTGGGATTGCCACCCAAAGCTGACCCCTTTTATAGGCAACAAGAGGACAGGGGACCCAGCACAGAGAACTGTTTCTTGTAAGCCTGAAAGCGCCCAGCTCCAGAAAAGATAGTAGCCAACACTGATCATCCTTCCAAGACGGGAGAGGGATCTCAGCCAGGCTGTGCCCAGACTTCTAACTACAGAACTGTGAGCAAAAAGTGGGTGTTGCTTTACACTGCCAAGTTTTCAATGGATTGCTTAGACAGTATTGAGGAGCCCTGGTGGCGTGATAGTTACACATTGGGCTACGATCCTCAAGGTCCACAGTTCAAGACCATCAGCCACTCCATGAGTGAAAGATCTGGTTTTCTATTCCTAAAAGATTTTCTGTCTCAGAAACTCACCAGGGGCAATTCAACCCAGGGCTATCGGGTCACTATGAGTCAGAATCAACTCGGCAGCAATGAGTTGATTTGGGTTTTTATGCAGTATTTGGGGTATGGTGGGGGAATAGTACCTAGTGAATGTGGTGCACTTTAGCTGGAGGCTTACAAGAAATAAGATATTGGCTATGCAGTTCAAAAAGAGAGAAAGAGAGCAACAATTCTATTTGCAGCAACTTATCTCGAACCTGGATTAATTCCCCAAGAAATATTTAATTAATCATTTCTTTTATGATAATTCCATCAAAGGAGCAATTTTTAAAATAAGTTCATCTTAAAAGGAAATCGTGCATAGCTAGCTCTGAGATCCTTTCCTCCGTGACCAAAAGGAGTGACTGCATTCTCCTGAGATCGCTCAGAGAACCCCAGTCTGCCCCAAACACCAGGGGGGTCCCTGTAGGTGCGGGCATTGCTCTCCTCCCGGGACGCAGAGAGCTGGTCCTGCTCTTCATTTTCTTTCTCCAAGGAAAGCACAGTCCAAAGGGGAAAGCAATTCTCTCTTTGCTTTTTCAGATTAGTTTTCTTATAAAAAGAAAGCTGATCATAAACTCCATTTGATCAAGGGGTGTGGTAACAACTTTGATCCCTTTTAGCTTTATAAACGGAACTGCTTTTGTTTATAAAAAGAATTTTCCAATTATAACCCTAGCTAGACCCATATATTTCAAAACCTGTTCAGGTCAACCTTTTATGGTTTGAGAAAGCACAAAAATGCAATATGAAATGTATTTTCAACCTACATGATTTGAAGATGCCATCTGCTGGTTTTTCTCGGGACAGTGCGGCAGGAAGGTCATTGCTGACAGTGTTCAGGGGCTAGAGATGCAGGCGGGACTTGCTTTCTTGTGCTTTGCTTGATTGCACTTCATAGACATTATGTTTTCCACAAACTGAAGGCTTGTGGCAATTCTACATCGAACAAGTCTGTTGGTATAGCTTTTTTCAAATACTATGGGCTCGCTTTGTGTCTCTGTGTTGTATTTTGGTAATTCACCCAAGTTTTTCTAACTCTTTCCTAATGCTATTACACTCTTAAGAGACTACAGTGTCATGCAGACATAACTTTTATGCAGTGGGAAGCCAAAAGCCTCATGCGGCTCACTTTAAGTGACCTCATGCGGGTCACTTAATGGCAGTGGCTGGAACCAAACCCATAACATCTCTGAAGTCTCCTGTAGTGTAGTGTATAAACTCCTATTTTAAAAGAAAACACAGCACACTACAGTATCACCAACAGCCAGTCAGAGTAGTTCAAAAGCTCTGCATGGCAATTCCTTTCAGGTCTCCTTTGGAATAGTCGTACTTCTCCTGAGCAATGGCTTGCTTTTTCTTCTAGATATTCGATAAATCTAAATTGGACGATGTCCTTTTCCTACTTGCTGATAAAAACCTAACCTGGGCCTCAATCCTAGAATGAGGAAAACTGTCAAGAGTCACAGCGTGTGTCTGCTCCTCGTTTCTGAAAAAAAGAAAAACCTCCCGGCCGTGGAGTCCTTTCCAACAACAGTGACCACATAGGACAGGGAGAACCGGCCCTGTGGGTTTCTGAGGTTTAACCCTTTAAGGGCGTGGTAAGCTTTGTCTTTGTCCCTCCGCCGGGGTGGTGGATTCAAACTACCAACCATGGGACTAGCAGCCCAACGCACAACCCACTACTCACCAGCAGGGCTCCTTTGCCTCCTTTCTGGTTCTGTTTTATTCCTTTAACCTTTGCTCATCTTTCGCGTTTGCTTGTGCCCTTCATCTAGAGAACGAGTGTGTGTGTGTGTGTGTGTGTGTGTTGTGTGTGTGGTGTGTGTGTGTGTGTGTGTGTGTGTGTGTGTGTGTGTAGTGTGCCTTTGGGGCACCTTAAAACGTTTCTTGGAGCCAGGGAAAGATAAATAAATCTCCAAATTGCATGTAAGTGAAGTAAGTATACTCAAGAGAAATGCACCGGACTCTGGAGATGCAGCCGAGCTGAAGTAAAGGCAGCAGGAGCGAGATCTGTGTTGACAAACCAATGGAGGGAGCAAGGGCTGCAGGCAGCACTGCTCCAGAGGGCTGAGCGCAGAAAGCCCGAATCTCCCATCACAAAGCCCACGATGAGAACAGAGCATCTGGGGCCTGGCCTTAGGCCCGGTTGAGGCCCTTAGCCACAAGGCTTCAATACTCTTTCAAACTGCATTTGTTCTAAAGGCCCGATGTCTGTGAGAGCTGTTTAAAAAGTAAATGCGAAGCCTTCTTTTTCGTTCTGCCTAAGCCTAATGGCCCGTATAAAATGTCTCCAAGAGGTAAAATGCAGGTGTTTAAAGGCATGCTAAACGGCCTTACCTAATGTCGTCGTCTGTGACGATGAAAGCCTTGCAGAGGGGTTGCGCGGTGTTGAGCCAAACAGCGGGGTTCTTTTCCACGGCAGCGGCCGAGATCTGCCCTGTAATTGGTGCGGAGCTTGTGTGCAAAGCGCTAGCAACAGCAGATAAAAGGGTCTCGTCGTTACTGCCCGGACCAACTCCTGCAGTAGAAATGGCCACTAGTTAACAGAAAAGAGATGGATGGAGGCACTGAGCACCCCATGCAACCTTAGCCAACTGAGACGTCTACATCCTGGTCCTTGCTGTCTGATTCACCTGAAGCAAGTCAAGGCAGCGTAGAGTACCGCCATACGCACCTCGTGCTTATTCGACGCCGATAGAATTCACAGTAATAATAACGAGACAACTGAACATTTGAATAAAACCTCAACATCATCTTAAAATGTGTTTTCTGAAGGACTAAGCTTCTAAAAGGCTGGTTTCATGTCCTCAAGCAAGGTCCACTATTTGAAAGCCCTTTATGCAATACAGTGAGTGAGTGATGACGTAATGAGCTCATTATGAAGGCATTCTGAGGGCTGTGGCGTGCTCTCTCCTTGCAGCTCTTGGCATTCACTGCCAGCAGCATCTCCATGTTTCTCTGTTTCAGGAATTCCCTGCAGAACCCCGTGGGAGTATGCTGGAGCTGCAGCTTTGTCTGCAAGCTTTGCAAATCCATAGCCAAACTGGCCCGCAGCTGCTAACAGCAGAAACAAAGTCTCCAGATTAATGGAACTATGAAGTGCACACCTGACTATTTGAATGAGACAGAAACCACGGCCACGCTTCACTTCAATGCTTAAGATCCAGTTGTTAAACTAGCTAAAGCAATCACTTCCGAGAGCATAAAGACAAAAACAGAAGCAAACTGGCTGCCATCGGTCAATGCTGCCTCATAGAGACCGCACAGGACAGAGTAGTGCTGCCCCGGTGGGTTTCCAAGATGGTAACTCCACAGACAGAAAGCTCTGTCCTCCCCCAAGACCATAAAAGGAGGGGACAACCTTCAACCTGTAAGTTAGCGTGAGGAGCTTTGAGCAATCCAATATACATTAAGATTCGGAAGCCCAAAGTTTTAAGACTTCTAAAAAGTGTGCTTCTCTGATATGTGGAGGTGGCTTCAAAAATTCATGGAAAAACGAAACTAAAAGAAGATGAAATTTCCCCACAGACTTTTTGAAAACCCTCATATGATAGGCTAGACTAGCCACTGGAGTCCCCGATCCCAAGTCTCACTTGGGCTGTTACTGGGCCAAGGAGCATTCTGTTCCCACTGCTTCTTACAGCAGCACTTCCTGGTGGGAGAAGAGGAAGCCAAGCTGCTAAGGGTACTTTGGCTCAGAGACAGACCAAACACAGGGACCAGGTGTTGCTTTCAACTTGGAGCATCCTCATTGGTTGCTAAAAACTGCACGTGAGCTAACTTACATGATGAACCCAACTGAAGCCAACATTTTACCCAAGGAAAAAACCATACATAGCCTACTGGACTGAAGCAAACTTGAAAAGCACAAGTTGGAAAATGTACATAGAAGCATGCATTTTCCCGCCTTCCCCTCCCTTCCACCCTCGTGAGCCCTTGATAAATTACATATTATTATTATTATTATCTGATACCAAGGGCTCAAGTAAAAAGAAAATGTTTTGCAAATGATGATGACAACATCTGTACAAGTGTGCTTGATACAATTGATGGATGGATGGATTGTTATAAGAGCTGGAAGAGCCCCCAATAAAATTATTTTTTTAAAAAACACAATATACATTTTCCCCAGGGTTACTACAAACCAGATGTCCTCCGGCAAAGAGTATGATCCCCATAAGCTAAGAACAGGCCACAGACATTTTTGAATCCACAGCATCTAACAATGCCAGCACGCAGTAAGGACTTAAACATCTGTTCCCCTGAACTTCCATCATACCTTGAAGACCTTTAGGTAGTTCCATGGTTTTTATGATTTGTTCTGTTACATCGGATGCACTAAGTCCTTGTAGCCTCTTCTCCCAAAAAAGCTGTGAAGCAAACAGCACTGTTAGTAAGCATTCTCTTGAAACAAGAAAGTAACACAGCAATGCTATTGAGTAACGAAAATGGAATCACTCCAATCGCTTCCTGAGTTTTCCTTACAAGAAGCTGGAGGACACTCCAAATCTCAGTTATTTCTACAGATCCAAATTTTCCAAAGGACATTACTCAAGACATGTTTTCTTATTTTTTGCAACCACTCTTACAGTAGTACATGCTATTACATGGCTGTGTACTATGAAGATTTCTCTAAAAACAGTAATTTCCCACTTTTCAAAGGTTCAATTGGCATGAATTTTTAATAGCATCACTTAGGAGGGAAAAGAAAACAAATCACATTATCCTTTACCCATTATCATTAGGGAAAGATTATGTTTCATAGGTGATTTTTCCAAGATAGTAAAGCCCCTTAGCATACTGTAAGTGAAAAAGAAAGCAGGTTTACCAATGGACTCAGGAGCCCTGGTGGCACAGTGGTTAAAGCATTTGACTGCTAACCCAAAGGGAGGAAGTTTGAACCCAACAATCGCTCCCCAGGAAGAAGATGTGGCAATCTACTTCCAGGAAAACCTTTCTAAAACGTCTCCAAATGTCCCTGCATTTTAACTGGATTCGACACTCACAAGTGACCTTCTCCCAGGTCATCACCGTGGGTGTCAGGAAGGCTACATAAAAGGTCTTGGTGCCTTCCAGAGCTAGGGAGGTACACAATTGTTTATTCAAACATGAAACAGTCCAAGACAGGCCTTTTTTTTTGTATTGTTTTTATTCTTTTTTCTCTCTCCCCATAGTTAGCTATCATAGCTCACTAATACCAGTCATCCATTCAACTTATGCCGATGGAGTTCCTACTATGATCAGTGCTTGCACTGTGGATGCACCAGTAGACAAGAGAGACATTACCCTTGGCTGCAAGTTTCCTCTCTTTCTATTCCACTTGGCATTCCCTACAGGTCAGCAAAACTCTTTAGGACTCTCGCTAGCTGTTTCATCCTGGAAACCCAAGGCCAGTCACATAGTAGGTACTGAAAAGTATTTGTGTGAAAGGCTGGAGATGGGAGTGATTGGCAGTGGAAGCCCAGTGGCATATACTCATACTTCATCTATCTCAGAGTCCTGGAGGACAGACCTGAGGAAGTGTTACTAAAGTGGTTGCCATGGTGAGCTAATTGAAAACTAACCAGAATACAACTTCAGCATTCCTTTAAGTGCTGTGGATTTAACTTAAACTTTAGGAGACTTGTTCAACTTGCCTTATGGAGAATATCCAAAGGGGATGGGGAAGAAGCAGGGTTCACAGACCACAACCCTTATAACCACCCCAAACACACAACTGTATCCTGATGCGATGGTGTGGGAAACTGACCGTGTTTATAATTAGTCTCCTCCTTCACCCTGAGCTCACTAAGATGTACTGTGAAGGGATTTTAGCTCTTTGCTGGAAGTCAAAGCGAGATGGTTTGGGCTGGAGTTAAAGGCAACAGGCACATACTGTTTTATACACAATCCTGCAACCATGGTGCCCATGAGGAGACGCTTGGATAGACACGCAGACTAAACAGGGGTGGGAGTACATTTAACAAGCACATGTCGATTTGGCAGAGGATGTTTGTATGTGTATGTTTAGCTTTGCTATCCAAAGATGTGGTGGGATGCACAGTGGATAAAGTCATGAAAACTTCTTAGGTATCACCAAACACTTGGAAAAAATGAGTCGGTAGGGCTGGGGGACCAGAACTACAGTCTCAGGAGACACCAAGGTCAATTGGAATAGCATAGTTCACAAAGACAATGGTCTTCGTCCTATCTTGGTGAACTACCTGTGACTTTGGGGAACAGTGACTGGAGTTTTAAAGGCTCATGAACAGTTATCTATGGTGCATCTATTGGTCTCTTCCCATCGAAGGAAAGAAGGCCAATGAAAATCAAAAGATATATGGAAACAATTGGTCCAATGGACTAATGGACTACAAAAGTCATCAGTCTCTACAACCCTGAGACCAAATAAATTCAATGGTGCCCGATTCCCCATTGCTCTGAGGAAGATAACATAAAAGGTCCTGGAAAGAGTGTGAAAAAAATGTGGAACAAAATTCAGAATCATAGAAGAGGCCCGACTCACTGCTCAGACAGAAACTGGTGGAAACCCCAAGCCAATGGGCCATAGTCACTCTTCAGCTCTGTAACTGAACTCATGCCCCTGCTGGACATCAGGGATGGTTAGTAGAATAAATGACAATCCCTGACCTCTAGGAGTGTGCTATTCAGTGGGAAGCAAACATAGTCTACAAAATTCACGGAATGATGAACTTAACTACACAAATCTTAAATTTCCTTCTGTCTGCCCCCTTACCCAAATCAAACTGCCTCTCATGTGGGCCCAAGGCTGGTTGGAGGCCCTGGGGTAGGCAAGACCAGCTGGTATGCTGGGCCCAGGACAAAATGAAAAGGCAAAGCCAGCCTCGTGGGGGTGGGAGGAAGAGAGGAGTGGAAGGTGGAAAGCCCTGTGCTGTGCAGCAGTGTTCGGTACTATCATCGGAATGCCATCCCCGGCACTGCGTTTCTTCAAAGGAGGGGCAGCAGGAAAGACTTCTGGCTGGATCTACGTGATCCGCGGAACTCTTTCCTTAATTCCTTATTAGAAGGACCATCAACAAAGCACTTTTCGTGCCACTGTTCCTCATTTGGAAGAACAAGGAAAAGACTCGCTGGCAAGGCTCTCCAGCTGAACAGTCCGGGCAAGGAAGGAAAGATGCTCGGAAATGAAGGGAGCACACTGGAAAGCAAGAGACGGAGGGTTAAAGAAGGGTCCAAATCTTGCTCTATTTTAAGCCCAGTGGCTAGCATGGATAGCTTTTAATTATGATTTCCTGAAACTGCCATTTATTGGTTATTTTTGTTTCATCTATTTTCATGGTGTGGTGACAGAAAAGCTTAGAAAACATCAAAAGAGCAGAAATATCTCAAGATAATGCCAGATGTCCCTAGAGAAAGGCATGGGGTGTGTGGCTGGAGATCAAAAGTTCAGGATCACTCGCTTTTGATCTAGAAGGAGAGGAAGATGATGAGAAGTTTAACTGGGTGGGGTCCAGACTGCACAGCAGAAAAGGGGCCCTTTCACGGGTACAGAGCATCACTGCAGTCAGCTCCTCCCCTTAACTTTCAAGAGCCTCCGTCCCAATGGCTCCTTCCTGTGCCTCATAGATGCCCGTTTCATGACCAGACGACGGGGAGGCAAAGAGGGAGAAATGGGAGACCCAGTTATATGAGCAGATAAGAAAGCTCAGGAGTAAGGAGACACAATTCTTATTCTTAGGCATTGGAATCCAAGTCTTTCCTGGATAGGGACATGGTGAGAAACAGCAATTATTTGACTAATTCAGACACACTTTAGATGAAATAGTCTTTCACGGATGGATCAGAGATGCTAGAACCATATAAAACATTGTTTTCGTTTTACTGGGAAATGCGGAATTCCAAACAGCAGAAACATGTATTTTTGTAGCGTAACCCATAAGTTAGAAAGCATCCAGGTACAGAGATTTTAGAAGGGATGCTGTTATTTTCTATTGCACCAGGAATCACACACACAAATCAAATTTGTCATCGACTATGAGCAACACACAGTTTTACCTAGAATGCCTTTAGGAGTTCCAAACATACAGATACAGTGTGTGTGTGTGGGGGGGGGGGGGGGGGGGGGGAGGGGATTAAAAAAAGAAAAGAAATGAGATAGGTTCATCTTGAAGAAGTTGATGTCCATAAATTCTTAGTATGTAGCTATAAGTGGGACCTGGTCACGTTTAATCTGAAAATCCAGAGGCAAATCAAGGCACACCAAACGTAACCCTAATTTTAGCTCTCCTACACCATCTATAAATGTACCTTGCCCTTTGCAAATGATCATCTCCAATAGATCCCATTGAGATGCCAATATTGAAAACTACATAAAGTTCATCTAAAACTCATCAATCTCTAAGCAAATGTTTCTGTGGCTTCTTTCACTTAAATCCCGTAGATGAAATTAGCCTCTAAGAATATAGGATAGGAGCTTGGGCGTATGGGACTTGAATCTCTGTAAATACCCTCCCTTCCATCTCAGATTGTCTCTGAACCAGTGAGCTCTCCCTTGCTCTCAGATCCTGTCTCAGAAAAGTCCGTGTCCTGTCGCTTCTCCAAGATGATCCCAACACCTGTGCTCCTATCGTAGCTTCACCTGCCTCCTCTTACTCCATCAATTTGCCAACTTCTTTCACTTTTTCCATCTCCATCTTTCCTCTCCTGGACTTTGGTTTCTCTTCCAGAGTTATGAACATACTCAAACACTGACAACTTCAACTTGTTCCTATCTGCATGGGGTCTGCCTCAGACGCTCTCAATCTTCCTTCTCCTAGTAGAAAAACAAATCTTAGTTTTTTTTACCGTCATTCATTCTTTTCCTGCCTCTACCATTGTATAAGCACTGTTCTGCCCCCTGTCACCATAACCTTGTAACCAACAAATCTAGTACCTGAATCAAGTCTCCTTCTCTCTCCCCTCTACTGTGGCATTCACCTACAGCCAAGATACTTTGGAAAGTCAACTCTGGAGGATTGATCTTTGCATGTTGCTGTATTCTTGACTACTGCTTCTTAGCAAAAAATGACAAAATTATAACACTAATTGTCAAGGAAATCTGGTGGCGCTGTCAGGCAAGTGCTGAACTGCTAACTGCAAGGCTGACAGTTCAAAACCACGAGCTGCTCAGCGGAGGCCATCTGCTCACATAAAGATTTACCACCCCAGAAACCCTGATGTAGGGTCGCTATGAGTCAGCATTGACTTCCATGGCAGCAGTGTATAAGGCATGTACCATTTTTTCTTCTTGTCTAGTAAAAAAAAAATGTAATATGTAAGAAAGATATACAGTACCTCTTAAAGTATGTGAGGAAAAACATGTTAATGCTTTGGAAAGTATAAGAACCAAACTTGCCTTAAAAATCTCACCATTTTAAGAGTTTTAGCCTGAGCATCCTTCATCTTTGTCAACAGCTTGCTGCTAGGAACATAGTTGGTCCTCGGGTGTTTGTGGAGTGAATTTGTAGAAACAGAGGGAGTATGGGGCAATAGAATGAAGAATGCTTAAGTGTAAATTATCTGGGCCTAACAACAATTATATACATTTGCCCTCTTAGGCTAGTCATTTCATCTGTGGGTATATTTTCACTAGTAAAATGGGAGTAGTTATAGCTGCCATATGTCTCTCAAAAAGTTTATTAAACTGCTAAAAAATAAGTTCTTTTAAAATACGTCTTTCACTGAAGTATTCAAATAATATTTTCTAATATTCACTCACTCTCACTGCCTTTGGGTCAATTCCAACTCATAACTTCCTACAGCACAGAGGTGGACTGCTCCCTGGAGTTTCTGAAATTGTAAACCTTTATGGAAGCAGAGAGTCTCATCTTCCTCCTGCTGAGCAAGTGGTGGATTTGAACTGCTAACCTAGCAGTTAAAAGTCTAACACTTAACAAAAATCCAATGAACATCTCAATCTCTTTCCTAAGGCCTTTACCAAGTCTAATTGAAAAACAAAGGGTCTTGTCACATCCTTGTAGACTGAAGCAAAGTCCAGAAAATATGCACTTGACATTCATCCATTTGTGAATAACTACACAGGCAAGCCACTGGGTTAGAGCTGACCAGATGAACCAGGAATCTTGCCCAGAATAAATCATTGTCCACTGTATCACGGCTCTATTTCAGATCAGTCCCACATGATCTCTCAATTGCCTGTTACCACTGGCAAAAACAGCCTAACTTAAATATCAGGGTTTACAACATCAAAGTCAAACATAAGCTACCCCTTTATATTGTCAGGGTGGACTGGGAAGAAAGGACTAGACGATGACAAGAAAATTGTTATGTGCATCAAGGGAAGACCTGATCCGTGTGATTCATGTGCAAATGGCAATGTGATCTTTTGCTAAAGCCAAAGAAAGCAACTCTTGCTGAAGAAGATAGGCAAGTGAAGATCAAGGTAAAATATGATTGGTCAGGGGGTTGGTGTAATCACATCCGCTGTAGCTGTCTAAATGTTGCCGTGAATGCAGTTCCAATTTACACAAATGGGGCTGGTAATTTCTGTCAAATGCCTTAAAAGGTAATGTCATCACAAGTTGACCATAACATAAGAATGCTCAGTCACCTAAGAAGCATTCCATGAGGAATTCCCAAAGGGAAAAACAACATTCCTATGGTAAAAATTCTGAATGCATCAGCTCATACAGGGACCAAGGTCTGCTCCCGTACTACCTTTCCCTTATGTGCCGCTTTCCCATCACACTTGGAACCATTTGGCCAGGGTTTTTTTTCCTCAGACTGAAAGGTACATACGGACATGAAGCATGTCTGACCGTGTTGGTTTAGACAACACCGGTAATATAATCAGCAATATAAGGTGTTGAATAAATGCACTAGAGATTTCAAAGCTCATTCCATTGCAGGAACTTTGATCTCTCATAGAGACCTATTGTTAGTTGCTTATCAGAAGAGATATTCTTCAGAGAAGCTTTTTTGAAGCTAATTGCAATCATGTAACTTAATTCCTGACTTCAAGCTCTATCCTGAAATGCATGGCGGTCAGTGCTCAGAGAGTACCCATAGGCCTGAAGGAAGACAGGTTAGTAACACTGATGTTCAAAGTTTCATGCCAGCCACTAAGGCCCACGGTGAAGACACTGAAGGGTTTGACCACATGAAATTGTTAAAAGAGGCATTCAAGAGGCACGGATAACTACTGGTGACTTGGAATGTGAAAGCTGGAAGCCAGGAGGAAGGATAAGGAGTTGGAAAATATGGTCTTAGTGACAGAAACTATGCTGGAGATTGCGTGACAAAATTTTGCAAAACCAACGACCTTCTCATTGGAAATTCCTTTCTTTCAACAACATAAATGATGACTATAGAGCAGATGGAAAAAACTGAAATCAAACTACATCTGTGGTAAGAGAGAGGGTGAAGCTCAGTCAGTCAGAACAAGGCCGACAGTGGAAAAGATCGTCAATGGCTCATATGCAAGTTCAATCTGAAGCTGAATGAAATGAGACAAAGCTCATGAGCGCCAAAATTCGACATTGGCTAGGCCTGACCCAAATCTAAGACCATCTTAAGAACAGAATTGGCGGGTCAAACACAAACTACCAAAAATCACGCAAGTTCTAGGATGATGTCAAGGGCATCACCCATGAAAAAAATCAAAGAAGGTCAGTAAAAGGACAAAAGTGGAGGTCAGCAGAGCCTGGAACACACTCTGGAAGAGAGTAGCTGAAATGCAAGAAAGAAATGAAGATGTAAATAAGCTCCCAAAAGACTCCTAGAGAAGATCAAGTACTATAATGAACTGTGAGAAAGTCTGGAGTTAGAAAACCAGAGGGAAGAGTATGCTCAGCATTTTCTGAAACTGAAAGAAATTAAGAAAATAATTAAAGCCTAAATAGTAGTGCTCAAGGATTCCTGGTGCAAAAAAAAAATGAACACAAGAAACATCAAAAGAGTATATGGAAGGTATACACAGAGTCTCTATACCAAACACATGCAACCATCTCGGGACAGCATGTCATCAGGAACCGATGGGCCTGAAAGAAGCAAGACAAGCTGCAGAGAAGGCAAAAAGCAGGCAATTGATGGAATGCTAACTGCACTGTTTCCACAAGTGGATGCATTGCTGGAAACACTCACTCATCTACAGCAAGAAATTTGGAAGACATGTGGCATCTAACTGGAGAAGATGTTATTTGTGATCATTCCAAAGAAAGATGAGCCAACAAAATACAGAAATTATCAAACAATAGCATTAATATCACAGTCAAGTAAAATTATACCAAAGATAACAGAGAATAACTACCAGAAACACAAACCAGATACAAAAGAAAACATAAAATGAGGGTTATAATTGCTGATATCAGATGGATCTTGGCTGAAAGCAGAGAACACCAGAAAGATGTTTTCTTGGGTTTCAGTGCATATGCAAAGGCATTCAACTGTGTGGATCACAGCAAATTATGGATAGCATTGAGAAGAATGAGAATTCCAGAACATATGTGGAACCTGGACACAGGCTAAGACGTAGTCGCTGAAACAGAACCAGGGGATGTCGCATGGTTGAGAATCAGAAAATATGTGTGCCGGAGTTATAGCCTTTCCCCACACTTATTGAAGCTGTTTGCAGAATAAATAATTTGAGAAGCTAGGCTATATCAGGAAGAATATGACTTCAGAATTGGGGGAAGGCTCATTAACAACTTGCAATATGCAGGTGACACACAGCTTGCTGAAAGAGAAGCGAATTTGAAGCACTGGCTGATGAAGATCAAAAGCAATAGCTTTCAGTGTGGACTTATACCTTAACATAAGGGGGTGGGGGCGCACAAAAACCCTCACAATTGGGTCAATACGCAACCTCGTGTTAAGTGTGTTAGTCTGGGTACATTAGAGAGACAAATCCACAGAAACCCATATGTATATAAGACAGAGTTTTATATAAAGGGTGAGTGTACGTTAAGAAAGCATCCTAACCTAGTGCTTTCCAAGCCCATAAGTCCAACATTAGCCCCTATGTTCAACACCAATTAACAAAGTCCTCCTCAATCTCACAAAGCACACGCAATGACACTGACTGCAGGAGAAGAGCCGAGTCAGTGAATGTGTAAACATCTCAGCGCTGGCAGGGGTCTCCACACAGCTGCTCCAGCACCCAGGGCTGCATCGGGGTAGGTCCATGCGGCTTCTCCTTAGGGATGTCTTGTAGGAAGTGAGCCTTGCCAGCTGAAGCAAGGAACTAGCTAAGGCAGCTGCACCCTGGTCTGACCATCAGAAAGCAAGAGACCTGAGAATCAAAAGGGTGAGGCTCATCGAGCCATTTATCCCTCTGCCCTTCAATTAATCCCACATGTGTTTATCAGCCAGGTTGGCACAATAAACTTTAACTATCTCAATAAACAAAGAAAATATTAAAGCCATAGAAGATTTCATTTTACTTATATTCACAACCAACATCCATGGAAGAAATCAAGATTCTTTTAAATTGATTGTATGCATTTGGTAAATTTCATGCAAAGACCACCTTAAAGAGTTAAAAAGCAAGAACTGTCACCTTGAAGACGAGAGTTCTGACCTAAGCCGTGGCATCTTCCGTCACCTCACATGTCTGCAAAAGCTGAAACAGTGACTAAGAATTGATGCCCCTGAGGGATAGTGTTGGTGAATCATATTAAATAGTCTCTAGACGGCCAGCATAACAAGCAAATCTGTCTCAGAAGAAGTCCAAACAGAATGCTCCTTAGAACCGAGGATGGTGAGATTTTGAGCATGCAAATAAGAGGGACCAGTTCTTGGAGAAGGACATCATTCTTGGTAAAGTAGAGGATCAACAACAAAAAAGACCTTCAAGAAGAAGATTTGACACGCTGGCTGCAATAATGGGCTCAAACACAGCAACAATTACGAAGATGACAGATATACACAATTCCATTGACTTCTACACATTAGCAGTGAGAAAATGAAAATCTTTTTAATGTATGTCCTTTCCAATAGCATCAAAAACATCAAATATTTAGGAATTTTTTTAGACATGCACAGATTGCTAGACTGAAAATTATAAAATCTTTATAGATGGGTAAACAAAATGCCTGATGGTAAGGCTTAAGCCCCTAAGAATGTGAATTTTCCCCAAACTGTTTGATGCCAGGAGCCCTGAGAAAGTCAGCCTCCAGGAAAGGTAGAAACAGACCAGGGAGGAAAGGTCACCAAACGCGTCACCAAACAAGGAACAGGAACGTAGTACGACGACACCCTACCAAAGGCAGCACATTTTTGAACGTGGAAAAAACAAGCCAATCCCCTCCTGTTTCACTTCTCACGAGTTTCTCTGTATATTTAAATCTTAGCCGGATTTGGAGACAATAAAGAAGCCGATTTATGAAATATAAGCAACCAGTAATAACCAAGACGATTTGATCCAAGAATCATAAACCTGGAAAAGGTACACTGCCAGATACCAAGACTCTTTTCCTCCCAAAGCTATGGCAATTAAAGCAGTGTGGTATTGGGATAGAACAGGCAGCTATCAAGAGAAAAGCACAGAGTCCGGAGATAAGAATCACATAATACAACATAGACCAAAAACATTGAACAGGGAGTCCGAGAACTGACTCTGACATACACAAACATTGTATGTGTGACAAAGGCAACCTGCAGAACAATAAAGAAAGAATGGTTGTTCTAATACCTGGCACTGGATGTTCATATGGAAAAATAAAATTAATAATGTCCCCTTACTGCATACATAAATGTCAATTCCAGAAGTGCTGCTGATCTAACCGTAAAGCAAAAGTTTTAGAAGATAACACGGAGATATTTTGATAACTTTGGGGTTAGCAGAACTAGAAAATAAAAGCTGAAAAAACATCTTCCTGTCTTTTGTAAATCTTGACTAACGTGTTACCTACAGAAAGGTATACAATTAATAAAACCATACAGAAGCATGCTGCTCAATCAGATTTCACAAGGTCAGCACACAAGTGATCAGCACTTGAGTCAAGAAAAAGAACATTATTAGCATCCCACAAGAACCACCCAACTACCTCCCAGTCTTTACTCCACTCAATTCTGTTAGAATTATGAACCTCTTTTACGAAAAGAATCATTAAGAAAGCAAAAAGGCTCAACCATAAAAGCAGAGAAGATATTTGTAAGACATATACCTCACAAAGAACTCATGCCTGGAATATATTAAGAACTCCCAAAAGTCAATAAGATAAAAAGGACAATCTAGTAGAAAAATGCATTAAAAAATTAAAGAGCTATACCATTAAAAACAAATGTGCATATGGCAAATAAACAATAAACAACTGCTTAATATAATTAGTTACCAAGAAAATGCAAGTAAAATCATAATTTGGTCAATGTAAAATCATGCCAGGATGGTTAAATTTTAAAAATAGATGATATTAAATGTTGGCATTACTGGTTGACATATAACTTTGTATAAACAAACCACCTGAAAAATTTATTAGTATCTAATAAAGCTGAATACATGAATATTGTATGACCCAGCAATTCTACTCCAAGATATACACCTAGGCTTATCCTAGAATATTCATTCAAGAAATGATAGCCAATAAGAGTCAAAATAAGGGGGAAATAGGGCAGGGTGGGAAATTTTAAAATGTGGAAAATTGAGGAGGGTGCAAGAAAAAACGGGAATTATCCCAGAAATAGTAGGAGCCCTATGGAGAATTAGTCATGCATTTGGACTGTGAACCGCAAGGTCAACAGTTAAAAACCATCAGCTGCTCCTTGTTAAAAAGAAAACAAACACACAGGCTTTCTACTCCAGTAAAGTTACATTCTCAGAAACTCACCCTGTCACAGGGTGGCTACGAGTTGGCACCTACTCGATGGCAGTGAGTTTGTTAGTTTGTTTGGTTTGTGTTTTTATAAAAGAAAATTTCCTAAACCAGAGTAGTTGCCCAACTGAAACAAAGCAAAACACTGCCATTGAGTTGATTCTGACAAGCAAGCCTATAGGACAGAGTAGAACTGCCCTTTCGGGTTTCTAAGACTGTAAATCTTTACAAGAACAGAAAGCTTCACCTTCCTCCACTGGAGTGGCTGGTAGACTCGAACTTCTAAACTTAGCAGCCCAGCTTCGCTGGAGCTCCACAAACACTAAGGAGGTCTCTAAACCCAGGCTCGATGTATCAGGGATTTTCTGAACACATGAAGTGATTTCTAAATTCAGACTTGCAAGATAAATAAAACCAAAATTTTACTGTCATCAAATTGATTACTACTCATACTGACTCTACAGAACAGAATAGAACTGCCCCCATGGGTTATGTAGGCCGAAATCATTATGGAAACAGATTACAAGTCATTTCTTGTGTGGAGTGGCTGCTGTGTTCACGTTTTCAAACTTTTAACTCTTGAGCTTAACAACTGTGCCACCGGGGCTTTACATTAAAACAAAATATTCGAAGAGAATGCTATTTGGGGTTGTAAAAGAAGATGAAAATGAGTTTTTAAAATTTTTACTTTTGAAACAGAGGAAAGATCTAGGAAGCAAAGCTATGGATGGAGGTATAAACATAGGTGTGTACTTATGTAAATACATTAATTCGTTAAAAAATGGTATTGGCCTATGTACATATATTTATATGGCAATACACTAAGGTAGTGGATGGACTTTGGGTCTCTGCTCAAGCCCTGCCTCAACACAGGAACACTTTGTTCTAACAACCTGGCATTCTGTGATGCTCACGCTACCAGCAGGATCACTGAAGACAAAATGGGTGCACAAGCATATGTGGTGAAGAAAGCAGATGGTGCACAGCTATCAAAAGATATAGCGTCTGGGGTCTTAATAGCTTGAAGTTAAACAAGCAGCCCTCTAGGAGAGAAGCAGCAAGCCCACATGGAAGAAGCACACCAGCCTGTGTGATCATGAGGTGTCGACGGGATTGGGTAACACGCATCAGAAGACCCAAACAAACAAACGAAGAAACAAAAACCATATTGTTGAGACACCCAAAACCTGTCTGTAGACAATGGGACATCCCCTCACAGAAGGATCACAACCAACTTGTTTCCTTCTTCCTTGCCCATTCCTAAATAAAGCTATTCTTCCTAATTGGAATGCTCTCTCTCTCTCATTTGTTTTGGTAAATTCCACTCCATTGTCAAAGTCTAGCATGTATCTTCTAGCTTTTTTAAAGATTTCCCTAAACCTCCTTCCCAGAGTAACCTCGCCCTTCTTGAACACCGATAGCACTTGTCTGTACCAGTGACACTTGCTGCATGCCATCTTTCCAACGTCATTAGAATAATGCTTTTTAGTACACAACAATTTGTCATCTAGAGCATGGAAAAAACAAACAAACCAGATAGCTCAAGCCTGTCTTAGATATCCCTTCCTTTCCCTGCCCAGGCAGCCAATTTTTCTGCCTAGAGAGGAGAGTTCCCTATGGGATTCTGTGTTTACACGTATGTTTCTTAATCATAAAAACATGATCATGAGACTATACTAGAAATAACTCTCAGAGGTTAGAAAAGAGGAAATGATGCTAGAATTCCTGGAATTACTAGTGGCTTTATAGGTTATAATGACAGGCCAGGGTATTTTCAATTGCCTCATATGCATGTGAAAGTTGGACCTTGAATAAGGAGCATCAAGGGAGAATTGATGCATTTGAAATATAGTGTTGGTGAAGAACATTGACAGTACCACAGACTACCAAAAGAACAAACAAATCTGCCTTAGGAGAAGAATAGCCAAAATGCTTCTGAGAAGCGAAGATGGGGAGAGTTCGTCTCACATACGAAGGGGTACCCAAAAATACCCAGAATTGAGCTGGGCAGAGTGGAGTTTTTGTAGTAGGCGTTTTTCCCGCTAGGCAAGCATTGAGTAACTTGCTCTGAGTTAGTGCACCCAGTGGCATAGCCTGGGAAGGTTCCCTCGGGTCACAGTGAATTTTTTTATAAAAGTAGTTTTGCTCAAACCTAATTTTTTGTGATGGCCAATTTAAATTTTGTTTCCTGCTCGAGAAAAATGCCACAGAAACTTTTGTGAAGTTGAACACAGCTTACAAGGGAAAAACTCAAGTGTACGAGTGGTTTTCTTATTTCAAAAAAGGTGAAATACTGATTGATGACAAACCTCCTTCTGGAGGTCCATCAACTTCCCAAACGGATGAAAATATCAACTCGTAGTGCATTTGGAGTTCACTCCACCAGGTGAGACTATTAACCAAGCTTTCTATTTAGAGGTTCTGAAAAGATAATGTAACCATGTGTGACCCAAAAAAGCCTGATTTGTGGCAGACCGGGAACTGGTTTTGCCACCACGACAATGCACCTGCTCACGCAGCCATCTCAGTGCACCAGTTTTTGGCAAAAAAATAGCATGCCTCTCTTGTCCCACACACCTGACTCACCTGACTTCATGCCTTGTGACTTATTTTTGTTTCTGAGAATGCAAAGGGGCATGAAAGGACAGTGATTTGACAATGTAGAAGAGGGAAGAAAAAATGAGGGAGGTGTTGTCAGCCATCCAAACATATGAGTTTGAAAACTGTTTCCAAGAATGGAATTGCAGATTTGACAAATGTATGAAGTGTAATGGAGAGTACTTTGAAGGTGATAAAGGTGGTTATTTTTATTTCAATACATAGCTTTGGGGAAAAAAAATCCGGTTTGCCGGGGGGGGGGGGGGTACCCCCTCATCTACCATCAGGAGATACCACTCCTGGGAAAGGACATCATGCCTGATAAAGTAAAAGGGCAGTGAAAACGTGGAAGACCCTTGATGAGCTGCATTGACTCAGTGGCTACAAAAGTGGGTTCAAACATTACAGTTCTGAAAAGTGTTCCCTCCTGTTGTGTGCAGGGTCACTATGAGTCAGCACTGACTGGGCAGCTAACAACAACAACTGAACACTGAAATCATTTACAAACTTTCCACACAGCAGTGTCTTTAAAATGCACGTGTTTGAATAATGTACCTTTCATTTGCAAAGTCTCTTCTAATGTATTTTATAACATTTATTTGACAAGGAAAGGTTGACTTCTGGAAAGAAAATAAAGATTATTTCCTTTTAAAAGAGAAATCAGTAAAACCAAAAGAAAAAAACACAAAACCTAGATTTGAATGAAATATTCAAACCCCCTTCCTCATTGTACTCCCAGCAAAAAAGTAAATATTTTGTAAGAAAGGTAACTAATATTAAAAAGCTAGCAAATACACTTAAAGGCTAGCAGCACCCTCCGTCCCAATCATGAAAAGGAAGAAGCTGCTGAAAGATGAAGCTTCTTTTCTCTGAGGATGAAAAGACAGGGAGGAGCCACGAAGAGTCTAGAACACAGCCAAGATGACAGCATCAAAGAAATGTGAATTCTTCAGGTGCTGCAAGTCACCCTGAACAATACAGTCACAATGAAATTGGATTAAAAGCCACCCTGGGTGTGTTGTGTGTTATCTAGCTGATAACGGCCATGTGGATGATCTTACTGCTTATGCTGTTAGTCCACTGGTTGGTAGAGTTCCGTCCACTCAACTCCAGGTTTTGTTTTTAATACAGGGAAAAGACTAGCGCTCACCAAATATGCTGACAGGATCTATACAACCGGCTGGCTACTTCCCTCGCAATCAAATGGTGGTTGTGAGGAGGTGCCACTGGGTCAGTGCCAACAAATAGTGACCCTGTGTACAACAGCTTGAAGCCATGCCAGTCCTATGCCATCCTCACAAGTGTTGTTACGTTGGAGCACTACAACCAGATTTTACAAATCCCACTTCTACCTTATAATTAAGGTTATAAACAGAAACCACGGCTGACTTCTGTTTAAGAAGCTTTCCTTTCCAAGTGCTGGTTTTCACATGGCATCACCAAGGGCTCAATATAGCAGATATTCCTAAATCATATTTTTATAAAAGTGAAGTGTGATTGTCTTATGTCTATTACACAAGATATAATTATTAATTTCATTAATGGCTTCACAATTAATCACACCTAGAAATGAGGCCCTTTACTCCTGTAAAGAGGTACAGTCTTGGAAGCCCACAGGGGCACTTCTATCCCATCCTACAGGGTCACTATGAGTCAGAATCAACTGGATGGCAGTGAGTTGGGTTGGGTTTGTATTCAAGGTATATCCGAGATTAGGATCCAGATACCTAGTTCTAGGCCTCGTGATCCAATGCTTTACAAGGAATTATATCTTGTGTATATTTGACCATTTATATTGCCAATCTAATTCAAGAAATCTAAGCAAAATATAGCAAACTCAGAAAAGCCTCTTTTGTCTATGCATTTTTTGTCAAGTACTTGGTAGTCATTGGCAGTTTTGCATGTCAAAGTAGAACAACTTTACTAAACATCCTGAATCTAACCTGGAACAGCTGGGATGACAAATCGTGCTTTTAAAAACACGAATGTCAAAATGATCCTGCTGCTATTGTCATAAATGTGCCCAATGCATGTTTCTAGAGTTTGAAGTCTTGCCGATGAGAATGCGGTCGTTTTATCTTATGGCGAAGATAAGAAGGGGCAGAGATTCAGGTCTAAGCGTGATGAAAATACCTAGCAAATCAGGTCTGGTGGCGCAGGGGAAAGTGAAAATGCCTCAAGCTTTTTTAGAATGAATCTGCTAGACAACGGCATCACTCCTCACAAATGGACACGTAAACCTCCAGAAGACTTAGGCTCAAAAGAGTGTGTGTTTGGGAGGAAGAGTACAAAGGAAAGGGACTTCATTTTTTGAAATATTCTTTTTATTTGAGAAGAAAATCATAAAACATAAAATAAAAGAAAAATTAAACTAGTCTTTAACATATAAAAAAACAAACATAGCTAGTCTGGGTCCTTAAACATAGTTAGATAGACACTCAATAAATATACTTACTATAGCTTTTTTTTTAATCTGGGGGAAGGGAAACAGTGGTCAGTGGACGATATGAAAATCCTAATAATTTCTAATTTATCAAGGAGTCATGAGGATGGGGGCAGAAGCTAACACCAAGGGCTCAATAGAAAATGAATGTTTAGAAAATAATGACAACATATGTACAAATATGCTTGAAACAATTGATGTATGAATTTTTATAAGAGCTTTAAGAGCTCCCAATAAAATGATCTTTCAATAAAAAATTTTAAAATCTATGACTGAATTTAGGTGTACAAATTAAAGAAATTACTATTAAAATGCCTGGAATTGGCTAATCAATTAGTCTTTAACCAAAACACGTGGGTTTATAGACTGTACTGAGCATCATTAGGCAAAGAAAGGATGATAATGGAATTTAGTAAATATTCTCTATTCTCAGTAAGACAATCCAAGCTTCCCATGTGAAATGGTGTTATTAGTTAAAACAAAAAGCAAAAACCTTCCACCTTGTTTATCCTTAGAGATTTCTTTTTTTTTTTTAATCATTTTATTAGGGGCTCATACAACTCTTATCACAATCCATACATACATCAATTGTGTAAAGTGCATTTGTCCACTCATTGCCCTCATCACTCTCAAAATATTTCCTCTCCACTCAAGTCCCTGGCATTAGGTCCTCATTTTTCCCCTCCCTCCCCGCTCCCCACTCCCTCGAGCCCTTGATAATTTATAAATTGTTATTTTGTCCTATCTTGCCCTGTCCGATGTCTCCCTTCACGCATTTTTCAGTTGTCCGTCCCCCAGGGAGGAGGTCACACACAGTTCCTTGTAATCGGTTCCCTCTTTCCTACCCACTCTCCCTCTACCCTCCCAGCATCACCACTCACACCACTGGTTCTGTAGGGCTCATCTGCCCTGGATTCCCTGGATTTCCAGTTCCCATCTGTACCAATGTACATCCTCTGGTCCAGCCAGACTTGCAAGGTAGAATTCGTGTCATGATAGTGGGAGCGGGGAGGAAACACTTAGGAACTAGAGGAAAGTTGTGTTTTTCATCATTGATACATCCCACCCTGACTGGCTCATTTCCTCCCTGAGACCCCTCTGCAAGGGGATCTCCAGTGGCCTACAACTGGGCTTTGGGTCTCCACTCTGCACTCCCCCTATCATTCACTATGGTAAGATTTTTAGTTCTGATGATGCCTTATACCTGATCCCTTTGACACCTCATGATTGCATAGGCTGGTGTGCTTCTTTCATGTGGGCTTTGTTGCTTCTGAGCTTGATGGCCGCTTGATTACCTTCAAGCCTTTAAGACCCCAGATGCTATAATTTTTGATAGCCGAGCACCATCAGCTTTCTTCGCCACATTTGCTTATGCAACCATTTGTCTTCAGTGATCCCTTTGACACCTCGTGATCACACAGGCTGATATGTTCTTCCATGTGGGCTTTGTTGCTTCTGAGCTAAATGGCCGCTTGTTTACCTTCAAGCTTTTAAGACCCCAGACGCTATATCTTTTGATAGTCAGGCACCATCAGCTTTCTTCACCACATTTGCTTATTCACCCGCTTTGTCTTCAGCTGTTGTGTCGGGTCATTCCCTATTTTAATCACTGTTCTAAAACTACTACTGAATACAATAGTAGAACCACAGGTGAAAGCCTCCAACAGAGGGCTTAATGGCCCAAAGAAAAGCTAAGTGTTGCCAAGAACCTAAAGGCACATGCAGGTCCTCCTGTTTGACATTGGATGTTACACTTACATGGCCCCTGTTGAATCTCTTGGGGACCAACAGTAAAGCAAGTTTAGAACTTCACATCTTGAGATAGCTATAGCAAGATGCTGATCCAATGTGGCTCCCAATATCTTCTGGTTCCCTGGCTCACCTGAAGAGGAAAACACACTACAGAGGATGTTGGAACGGAATTGCTTTGTGTCGTTTCTTCTAGAGCAACTGCCTGAACGTTTTGGCCCAAACTATTAGGAAGTCTGGAGATGACACACTGGAGGAGCCCGTGAAAAGCAGAATTCACATGAAAAGGGGGAATCGGGAATCGGAGAGCCAAAGACAATCGTCATAGGTAAATCGGGTTTCTACTCCGTAGGTAAGAGGAGACAGTGAAAGGAGAGGAGAAGAAACCACACAGACTCACATTTCTCTGTCCACTCCCTCACCTCAAATACCACTAAAAATTCTGGAAGCACCTAAACTTTAGGAGAACAATTAGGGAGTGAATAAGTAAGATTACTTGGAAGGTTTAAGCTTTTGGTCAAGTCTCCCTCCCCAGGTGATGTGACCTTATTATCACAGCAGGGAAGCTACCCCCACCCCTGCCCGAGACCACACCCCACACGCACCCTAAGAAAAGATCTGGTGGAACACAGCTTGAAGCAATACAGAACGAGGAAATACATTTAATTTTGTACAAAAATGGAAGTCACAGGACAATATGCCGCACTGACAAACTTCCCTCAGTAAGGTTTTCCAAAAGTGTAGGAACAGATTGCATGAAATAAGAAATCTGATTCCAAATAAATAATAAAAATAATTTTAAACTACACAACACAAGTTACCTACTTCACCCCCCTATGAAATAGGACTCGTGGAAAGATAATCTTTAAAAAAGAAAACAAAAATAGCAGGAGCAAGTCTGATGTATATTATCACACACAAAAAAAAAACCCTCAGAAGACTATAATGGTAATTTAATTTTTTCTTGAAACAATTTATCTATATTTTAAAGTAATATAGTTATCCTACTGTAATCACGTCATATCATAGGGTAGAAAATCACTCTTTCTAAAAGTATTTCATTTTAACGAGCATTAATTGACCTGTCTGACAAGAAGACCAGAATGTTAAGTCTGAAAGTAAGATTGGAGAAGCAGTGAGGCCCTTACCTGACGCGGCTGCTCGTTCATTCGCTGTGGGTCTGATTTCACTTTATTACTAGGATGATTGGTGACTTTGGTTACTGGCTGTTTGAAAATCGATGCTGTTTGTCTAATTGGCAATGTTGTATTCAAGTCTGGTTTACCCTGTGAACAACAAGGGTGTTCTCATTAATAAGTTAAGTATTACAGATCAACACAAAGAGATTCATTCTGCTTCTAAAGTCAGTATTCTTTATTTTAATTCATATTATTCCAAACATCTGTTTATCTCAGCACTTTTAACATTCTAAAGTTTAAAGAATTTTATGAAGGACCTACACAAAATTTTCTCATAATAGATGAAAACGGTTCTTTGTTTTGTTGGGGGTTTTTTTGTGTATATATATACAGTGTAAGAACATTCTCTTAATTTGATCAGCCAGACACTTTCTAATAAACAAATATGTTTAAGGCGGGGCTATGCAAAAATATAGAAAAGGACATGAGAACTTTAAGGCCATCGGTCAGGTAGCAATACTTTCTATGAGCTGATAATGGAGGAAAAGAGTAGTGAGCAAGGCATCAAAATATAAACCGTCTGATGAGTGGTAAGGAGCCCAAGCTTATGTAAAACCACCTAAGTCAAATACACATATGGTCATTAGAAGTGGAATTTCTAATTCCAGCAAACAGAATTCCATTTTGAAACTCTGAAACACTAGAAGTATGCCTCATTTAAAAAAAATGTATTGCATTTAGTTATTTTAAAGAAGAGACTTAGAATTGAGGCTTCAGAAAGCCAGTTCTGCCATATGTTTAATGAGCGTATATGCTGTGCTCTCAGAGGAGCCCTTTTGGCATCGTGGCTGCAAGTGGGGCTGCTACCCCACGGTCAGCAGTGGGAACCACTAACTGCTCCGCTACAGACAGTCAGGGCTGCTTGTCCTGTAAAGGGTTACAGTCTCAGAAACCCACAGGGCAGTTAAACCGACCCTATCCTTACAGGGTCGCTATGAGTTACTTGGGGATTGATAGGCTGTGTTCTAGGGAAATCAAAATGTGGCAAAAAAGTGCTGGCAAGTTGATTTGCAATACTCTTTGCTGCTGCAGCAAGCAAAGAGAGAGAAAAGGAACAAGATCTTCGATTTAATTATCGTGTTTCCTGGTGTGGGCAAACACAAATAATTCAAGGATACATACATCTGAAAACGATATGCATCTGATATTAAAAACAGAATCAATAAATGTACGGAAAATTCTATGAACTTAGGTCTTTATCACTATCTCCTGAGAGAATTTGCAATGGAAACTTCCAATTTGCAATGGAAACCTCCAGAGCTGAAGCAGTGGTTGGAAGAGACAAGCGTACGTGAGAATTACACAGAGGCCCGCTGAAGCTCAGACTACTGAGCGCCACGCCCGAGAGATGCTGAGTCCCACGAGGCCTGGGAATCTGCATTTCTGCGAAAGTCTCAGGTAACATGGGTCCTGCTGTTCCTGAGACCAGCCTTGAAGGCACCCACTGTTCTAAAACAAACATTGCAAATTGGTGGCAGCTGGGCCAAGTGTGCCCCAAAGATGTGTTTTGTTTAGTTTTTTCATGAAACCAACATTTTAAATTGTTGAGCCTTCGCATAACAATCCAGGATTCTAGGTTCTCTTGGCGCCTGGAGCATCTAGAAATACTGGACTTGGCTTGGCAACAGGCTACGATTGATTTGTCTTGGCGGCCCCACAGAGGGTTCGAGCAACCCCATTTGCAACCTCCTTCCACAGTCGTGTTTGCATTACCTGCCTGGGCCCTGTAGGTACTGTGTGCAATCGCTGCTTAAACATTATCACACCTCGAAAGAAGAGCCCACCAGTCCCACTGCCTTCCAGCCATTTCAGTCTTAAGACCCTCCAGGGCAGAGTAGAACTGGTTCCTTAGGGTTTCCAGGGCTGCAAGTCTTGACAGACACACATTGCCACATCTTTCTTCAGAGGAGCAGTCGGTAGGTTTGAACTGCCAACGTTTCAGGTGGCAGCCAAGCACTTTCACCACCACGTGACCAACAGAACGATAATCATCATCATAAATAAAATGAACAATTATTCCCATTATGGTGTTACTTGTGGTGTTAATTGCGGGAGTACTTGGACCCCAATTGAATGGGCCCTATGAACCTTCCCTCTTTACTGGGCAGGCATGACCTGTCTTTTCTCAGGTTTCACCCTAGGATGTGCTTACCTTTCAGAGATATCGCCTGTCAGATGAGTATCAATAGCATTCCCTGGCACCCAGGCTGCTTATCTTTACATAGCTGAAAAGAGATCATTTCATGCAAAGTACACAAACCTGGCCAGCAGGCTACAAAAGAGCCATCTAGGACACCATCTCTAAGAACAGAATGTTCAGGAATGTGTACTTTCGAAAAAGTTCCTGGTGACTCAGCAGGTTTTATGAGTATCTATTACAATCAGAAGGTTCACTTAAGCCATACATGAATCTCTCTCTCTCTCCGTCTCTCTCTCTCTCTCTCTCTCACACACACACACACACACACACACACACACACACACACCCTCTAGCATAGTTGATGCTTTGTAATCCTAAAAGGCTTGTCAGGAGAGGCCAGTCCTGGAGGAGGACATCATGCTTGGTAAAATGGCGGGGCAGTGGAAAAAAGGAACCCCACACGAGATGGATTGACACAGTGTCTGCAACCAGGGGCTCAAACGTAACAATTGTGAGGATGGCACAGGACCGGGGGCTGTCTGGTTCCACTGTGCATGGGGCTGCTTTGAGTCAGAACGGCGCCATGGCAGCTAACAACACAGAAGTTTAACACATAAATGCTTCTAAGTGGAATGAATGACTCTCACTGACACTTGACTAACTCCTTGCTATTGAGTTGATTCTGACTCATAAACCCACTGCCACCGAGTCAATTCTGACTCACAGCAGAACTGCCCCTGTGGGTTTCCAAGACTATCATGTTACTGGAGTGGAAAGCCTCGTCTTTTACCTGCGGAGCGGCTGATGGTTTTGAACTGCTGACCTTGAGCTAGCAGCCCAATGCGTAACCATTATGACATCAGGGCTCCTCTTCCTGACCCCTAAATAATAATAAACTCAATGAGTCTATGCCGACTCAGAGGGACCCTACAGAACAGGGTAGAACTGTCCCTTGAGTTTCTCCAGGTTTCTGGGATTTTAACTCTTTATGGGAGTAGAAAACCCTGACTTTTTCCCTCAGTCCGGGATGGACTTCGGGATCGCAGCCTAACCTCACCATGGTTCCTTGTTTCCTGACACTCAAAAACTCAGTGCCTTCAAGTCAATGCCGACTCATAGCAACCCCGCCATATTTGCTAGACTGTAACTGTTTCCAAGAGTAGAACCCCACCTCCCACCTCCATCTCCTCCCACCCCCTCCCCAGTGCTGCAGGTGGTTTGGAAATAGCAACCTTGAGGATCACAGCCGAATAAGTAACCACTACAGGAGTTAGGTGTAATTAGTATGCATTACTATATATCACTAAACAATATCTTGCTTAGTGCTTAATGTCTCTCAATAAGACAGGTAAGTACTTGGGGTTAGAAGCAAATATGGCGGTCAGTAGAACAGAAGTACATTGTAATCCTTAGGATGCAAACAACTTAGAGTCTGTAAAACTATTGATCAGCTATCGATCCTAAGGGAAGATCCAATTCTTTCATGAACTTGTTTTGCTTTGGTGATTGGGGTGTGTGTGTGTGTGTGTGTGTGTGTGTGCACTCTTTTGCACAATAAATAAAAATTAGAAGCGAAAATGTTCAGAGCACACAATGAACTTCTGCTGTCTGTCATGAGACCTTCCACTCCCCAATAGTTGGGGACTGCAGACAGAATTCCAAACCTGGCTGCGTTACTCCACCCCCAGTCTTATCTTGGTCTTTTCTTGAGTTTTTGTTTTCCTCCTTCAACTAACTTGACATCGGAAGACAGGATTTTTCCAGTCACTTGGTGCTTAAAAACAGTCTCATGTGCGGCTGAGTAATCTGTAAAGCTGGGCTAACAGGTTTCCCCAGAAGCTGTCGCTGTAATTGTATTGCTACGCACCCCCAGGGACAGCCAAGCAGTCAGGCCATGCCCAGCTGTGTGTCTGAATTTTTCTAAGTAACTGCCAATCTCATGAAATTGGGGCTTAAAACGCACACACTTTGAAAGGGGGACAAGATTAAAGCTATTTGAGTAATTGAACTCTTCCCCTTTCAGTAAATGAAAACATGAAAATTTCTTTTATATCATAAATGAATAAATATACATTCTAAGATTAAAACTGAATGTTCAACTTTTGAAAAATCTGAAATCTATGAGTGAAAAATTTAAAGAATCTTTTCTTTTGCCATCATTTTCTTTCTTTCTTTTTTTAAAATCATTTTATTGGGGGCTCATACAACGCTTATCACAATCCATACATACCAATCCACACATATCAAGCACATTTGTACATTTGTTGCCATCATCAAAGAATCTTATATTAACATATCTTTATACTACGCTAAAAGTTTTTAAATTAATTCAATTTTTGAGGATCTCGCCTAACCCTCAAAGCCCTGGAAGACATACAAAATTATTTCTTTTATTATTTTTTAAACTTATATTTCTTCTCTTTCCAACAAGTATCTGAGGTGTCCCTTCGGAAACTCACAGTGGACAAACATGTGATCAAAATAAATTTTAAGACATAGAAAATTGAGAACAAGAAAAATTCCCTTGAAAAGTCCATAAGGATACTAAAGCTGAGCTTCAAATGTGGATCTGAACTTTGGATGAGCAAAAAAAGAAGGAAGATTAAATTATACAACTATAATATCAGAAAAGAAAAAGCATCCAAAATAATTAGAATAAAAGCTGCCCCTGATATACACTGGGACAGATAGGAACTGGAAACACAGGGAATGTAGGACAGATGATCCCTTAAGGATCAGTGGTCAGAGTGGCGATACCGAGCGGGTGAAAGGAGAGTGGGTTGGAAAGGGGAACCCATTACAAGGATCTACATATAACCTCCTCCCTGAGGGATGGACAACAGAAAAGTGGGTGAAAGGAGATGTTGGACAGTGTAAGATATGACAAAATAAAAATTTATAAATTATCAAGGGTTCATGAAGAAGAGGGGAGCAGGGAGGGAGGGGGAAAATGAGGAGCTGATACCAAGCTGATAGACTCAGAATTGAAATTGACTCAGTGACAGTGAGTTGAGTTTTCAGTGACTAATCTAATTTGACTAAAGGGAGCCGGGGTGGCAGAGTGGGCTACTGATAGTTCAAGACCACCAGTGGCTCCTTGGAGCTCCTATGGGGCTTTCTACTCCCATAAGGAGTTTCAGTCTTGGAAATCCTCAGGAGCAGTTCTACCCTATCCCATAGGGTAGCTATGAGTTGAAATCAACTATACGGAAGTGAGTTTGGTTTTTAGAACTTGACTAAAGGAGTCTCTGGGTAGTGCAAACCGCTAACCCACTAGTCTCCTTACTAGGATGTTGGAGGTTGCAATTGACTCCAAGACCTCTCAGGACTAGCAGTCAGTTGAAAAACCAGCCATCAGAAACCCTGGGGAGTCCAATTCTACTGCGACACACATAGGTCACCAGGTATCAGAATCAACTAGATGTCAATTGATATTTTAACAAGGATAAAGAGCAAGATCACTAAAGTTGTGATGAGCATGTATCAAACACTAATGGTTTTCAACTATTTCTTGCATTCTTACCTCACTGGATAAATTTTGAAAATGAACAGACTTCCCCTATATTTTAAACTTGGCATCAAGAATGGTTAAGTGAAAAGAAAAAAAAAGAATGGTTAAGTGTTTTTTAATGTAAATAATGGCAATGGATGAATGTAACAGAGTATCTTAGGCATTTTTAAATAAAACTGTCACCTCGCTTTAAAATGTATCTTACAGAATCTATATACACTCCGCATCATCCATTAAAGCTTAAATACACTCTTTGGTGGTTAGAAATTTTATTTCATCCCTTTTTCTTATAGAACTACTAATCACCCACAAACCTCCAATTGATCAAGTATATAACCTTTTTATTCTTTGACCATAAAGCCAGCCCCTCAGGAGAAGGATGAGGCTTTCTACTTCTCTGAAGAGTTAGTCTTGGAAACTCACGCGGGGCAATTGTCCCCTGCCCAAAAGAGTCACCATGAGTCAGCGGTGAGTGGCATAGAGCAATGCTGGCTCCTACAAAGAACACATGATTTATTTCTATCATTGCCAGAAGCATGCTACGCTGCATCCCCAGGGAAAGATGGGTGATCTGCTTCCTTAGAGATGCCATTCTTGGAAACCCTGAGGAGAGGTTCTGGTTTGTCCCATAGAGGTGCTCTGAGATGGAATCCAGTCGACAGCAGTGGGCATTGGTGTTGGTTTCTGAACAAGCTATTGAAACTTAGAAAACTAGTCTACTTGGCCAGAAAACAGTCCTTTGTTCATACAAAGGATGGCACTCACCTTTGGAGCAAAGATAGTTCTCAAAAGGGCATTTCAGATTTGCTGAAGAATAGAGTGGACAACAGCTAAGGTCCTTCCACCAAAAGCAAAAACCAACAATGCAAAGTGCCTTATAACCCTTCAGTGTGTTTTTTTTATTGATATAATGCATACGTCACAAAATTTACCACTTAACAAGGCAATCGAGCAGTTTAGTGTACTCACACACAAAGTTGCACAATCTTCATACATTTTTTTCTTCATAGATTTTTGCCAAAAGTCTGACATCTATAATTTTGCCAGTTGTGATTCTAATTAGTCTTAACATCTACTTGAAAACCAAGTAATTACTTTCATTTCTTTTTTCCTCCTTTAAGGTCAACAATATCATGTAAAAAATTATACAGGATGGATGGACTACACCTCGAGTTTGTTGTAAAGGAGGGCCATCTGGGGTTACATGAAGAGCTGGAGGATTAGAATTCATCACTGAAACAAGCTTTGAAAATTTCTGATTTTAAAATCTTAAAAAATATAATGTAGAGATTAATGTGAAGTCAGTAAATGATTATGACATAAGCTATTAGTGACTTCAAACAAAACAGGTGCCTAACGCAGCCAAAGCAGCATATATTCAAACTATGGCATCCACTTTACATGCCCTCCAGACAAAACGTCATGCAAGTCATTTTCTAGAGCCTAATCCTCTCTCGGCCCTAGAGTATACATAGGGAGTGGGAGTTAGTCTGGATTTGTAAAGCAGACTGAAATAGAGAGGCTTCAATTATCAACAGAAACTGAGTAGCCAAATTCAATCTTACCAAAGCTTGGGAAGCTGTGTCACCATCTCTACCTTAGTTATTGGTACTACAGAAGAGCTCAGACACTCTTAACCATTCCTGTATCATTTGAGTACACTGGAAGTACCAACTTCTGATTTAACTAACATTGTAGTGACGAGATGAGGGTTATCAGCAAGCTTGTATGCTAATGTGGCTGCAGCTCTTCTGCTTGTTTGATGTTTCCAGTCAGCTCTGTCCAATCAGAAGCTGACCGCATGGCACAAATTTGTCCAGATATAATGGAGCAATGGTGTTAGTGAAGCGCCTGTTACCTTTGTCTAATTAGCTAAAGACAAATATCTTAATTATGGATATTTCTACATTTAACAGGAAGTTTGAAGTTGTTTGGACAAAAACATACTAAATAGTTCTAGTGCCTTTTGGTACATAGTGCAGGCGCCCTGGTGGCATATTGATTATTCGTTAGGCTGCTATAACCACAAGGTCAGTGATTCAAACCCATCACTCGGAGGGAGAAAGACATGACTTTCCACTCCTGTGAAGAGTGACTCTTGGAAACCCACAGGGGCAGTTTCATTGTCCTGTAGGATTGCTATGAGTCAGATCTGACTTGGTGGCAGTGAGGGTCGTTTTGGTTTGGACCTACCTTTTCTCCCTTTATTCATTCATGAAACAAACACTATGCAAGTGATCATCTCCACCTGGACAGATAACCTCCTAACTGGCCCAACTTCCTTGTTTTTTATTTTTATTTTATTTATTTTTTAATAGTTTTATTAGGGGCTCATACAACTCTTATCACAACCCATATATACATCAATTGTGTAAAGCATATTTGTTACATTCATTGCCCTCATCATTCTCAAAACATTTGCGCTCCACTTTTCCCCTTCCTCCCCGCTACCCCCTCCCTCATGAGCCCTTGATAATTTATAAATTATTATTTTGTCATATCTTTCCCTGTCCGACGTCTCCCTTCACCCACTTTTCTGTTGTCCGTCCCCTAGGGAAGAGGTACATGCAGATCCTTGTAATCGGTTCCCCCTTTCCAACCCACTCTCCCTCTGTGCTCCCAGTATCGCCACTCACACCACTGGTCCTGACGGGATCATCCGCCCTGGATTTCCTATGTTTCCTGGCCCAACTTCTACTTCTACATTTTCACAATACGTTATCCACAGGGACGTTAAAGTAATTGTGCTACTATTTCAATCCCTTAAGTGGAACTCCGTACCACTCATGTGGTCAGGTTGTCTCCATCTCGGACCTCACCTAGTTCTACTCTGCTCTCACTCTTTAAACCCTAGACACCCCGGCCTTCTTTTTGGCCTCATACGGCAAGTGTGAAGAATACTGACGCATCAGGAACTGCCCGAAGAACAAACCCATCTGTCTTGGAGGCTGTACATCCTCCGAATCAAGGATGGTAAGCCTTCCTTTCACATAGTTTGGACATACTAGTGACAGACCAGTCCCTGAAAAAGGACATCATGTTTAGGTAAGTGGAGGGTCACTGAAAAAGAGGAAGCCCATCAAGGAGATGGCTTGACACAACGGCTGCAACCATAGCTTCAAACATGGCAACATCGCGAGGACGGCGCAGGACTGGGCAGTGTTTCTGTCGTACATAGGGTCCTCGTGAGTCAGAATTGACTCAACGGCACTGACAACACGCTAAGTGCATTCCTGCCTTGGGATTTTGCACTGATTGGCTGCTAACCAGTCAATGGTTCAAAGCTACCAAGACTGGACAGAAGATGAGACTGTCTGCTCCCCTAAAGATTTGCAGTCTCAGGCCTATGGAAATATTATTTTCTGTGCATAGGCTCGCAATCAGTCAGTTGCTTTGATGGTGGTGGGAATTCCCTCTGCATGGGTCATTCTTCCCTGATTTTTCTGTAGTTGGCTCCTTTTATCCTTCAGATCTGCCTAAACACGCCGCCCCCTCGGAGACCCTGCTCCTGACCACTGAACCTCAAACAGCCTCCCAGTCACTCTTATTTCCCTCTAATTCACTGAGTAGAATATTTCATATTATTAGCTGTCATCCCACTTAACCTTCATGAACACAGGAACTTCCTCTGAACCTACATGCATACTTGAGCTTATAGCTGTGCTCAAAAATGTCTGTAAGGTGGAGTAAATGTCTGTTGGATGTGAGTCCTATGTGTGCTGTGCAGCCCCTAACCTTGAGTGGTCCCATTTTCTATGTCAAACCAGTTCCAAGTACTAAGTGGATGACAGTATAATTCATTGTAACCCACAATACCCATCTCAAAATCAAGAAGCAAAGAATAGGGGCAACTACATTATCTGCCTCAAGATTATGGATGGAAGAGAGATCACAATCGTTAGACTTGTTCCATCCCTTACTATTTAACAGCACGAAGTAATGCTAACCCAGAGAAAGGCTCAGTGGTTCAACCGCCAGAGCTGCTCCATGGAGAGAGACATCTGCATCCTTGGAAACTATATGGAGCAATTCTAGTCTTTTTAAAAAAAATAGTTTTCTTCATATGGTATTCATGTATCATACACATCCATAGTTCAATGGTATTTAAAGAGTTGTATGAACATCAACACAATCAGTTTTAAAACATTCTTTCTTCTTGCATTCATTATTTGCTCCCAATTTCCCTCCAACCTCTGCCTTCCTCCCCGCCCCGCCATCTCCATCCCCAATAAGCCATTACGCCAATTACTGTCTACTGTCTCTATATATTTGTCCTTCCTGGACTTTACATACTAGAAAACATTAAACAAAAACCAGAAATATATATATATTATATATTTGTGTGTGTGTATATATATTATGTATATAAAGACCAACAACACTAATAAACCAAAGGGGAAAAAACATGCTCAAGAGAAAGAATAAAGCAAGTAATATTGAAAATTAGAACAAATTTTAAATGGGTCCAAAGGGAAATCATATGATCAGGTATTACATTTTAACCTAATCATATCTGCCATAATCAAGTTTACAATACCCTCTTTCTGATAGATAGCAAAGCTAGCCACGTGCCTCCACCATGGTCAGAGGGGATTCACGAACCCTGAAAATGGATTTGGGGCTCCCACCATCATCCATAGACTTCTGCCAATTAAGTGGTCACAATTTAAGCTGTGACACCATTCCCTCCGTAGTATTTGGATTTTGCAATTCTAATCTTTAAGGGTTGCTCTGAGCTGGAATGGGCTTAATGCAGTGGAAAGAGATCAATGGGACCAGTCTCTTTCTTCAAACCACATGCCAGTCCTCCAAAATAGTTGCAGGGGAAACAGTCCTCTCAGCCTCCAGATAGTATTTTTTTGCAAAGTCAATTTCAACCATGCTCTTAACCTCATGAAATAATGGCAAATAAGAGTGTGAAGAATCTAGATGGAAGCAGATTGCCAAAATAGCGAGTAAACTATGAAACAATGGTGTTTACTTGGTACAAAGCATGTCATGATGCTCACAGAGCTGAAGCTCAAGAGAAACAACGGTCAACCCAACCTTATCCCACCTCCCTGAAACAAACACTCCACATTTCACCTCTGCATATATCACCTCCCTGAAACAAACACGCCGTGTTTCACCTCTGCATAGACCACCTCCCTGAAACAAACACTCCACGTTTCACCTCTGCATAGACCACCTCCCTGAAACAAACACTCCACGTTTCACCTCTGCATAGACCACCTCCCTGAAACGCACCACCGTATTTCACCTCTGGATAGTTCCTCGTATAAAGACTGGGCTTTCTACTTCCATGAATAGTCAGTCTCAGAAACCCACAGGGGTCGCAATGAGTCTGCATGGACTAGATGACAGCATTTTGTTTGTTTGATATGGTTACAAAAAATATAAAAGGAAAACCTATAGTACACAGTCCTGTCCGAAATCCCCGTGAAATCGCTGCGGAGGGACACACACTATATGCCCCACCACCAAAAAAATTGCATATATAATTTGCCTATGCTGTAGTTAGGTGCCATCGAGTGAGTTGGCACTCATAATGACCCAGCATACAATAAAACCCTGTCCAGTCACGCACCATCCTCACAATTGTCATTTTGCAGCCACGGTGACAACTCATCTCGCGGAGTGTCTTCCTGTTAGGGTTCCCAAACTCCCGAGGGAGCTCTGGGTGGTGTAGAGGTTATGGGTTAGGTTGTGATCCTCAGGGCCCAGTTTGAAACCACCAGCCACTCCGGTGGAGAAAAACAGGACTTTCTAGTACCATAAACAGTATCAAAAACTCACAAGGGGCAGTTCTCCCCTGCCCTAGGGGGTCGCTGGGTCAGTATTGACTCAACTCCTGGGGACCAAATAACAAACCCTCTGGGTGCCCTTAGTTCTTATACACTCTCATTAGAAGAGCAGAGCCGAACAGAAACGAGATGAAGAATAATCACATTTACGGGCCAATAACAAGACATCAGGGCAAAGAAATGGATCGGCACATTGACTATAGTAGACTCAAACGTAACCTTTGTGGGATGGTGCAGTAGCACCGGACAGCGAGTCCCTCCGTTGTGCGGAGAGATGGGAAAAGGTTAACTGAGGTGGATGCCCATGGGCAAGTTAGGGGATCATGACAAAGCTAGTCCTTGGATGGGCTGCACAGAAAATTCAACTGATCAGAATAGTAACTTGAAGGTAAACAGAGCTAATTGATCTTGGCACTAATAAACTAACAAAGTAAAATTTTCCCCAAATGACAAACTACTTACCTATAGGGATGTAACTAAACCAGTTAGAGGGGCGCATACCCTCAATAGCCCTGATACAGGCCATTTTTGTACAAGATTGGGCACTGTGGTCAGGAATAAGTCATTTCTTGTGGGAGTTGGAACAGGGCAGGAAGACTTGTCTAAACTTGTTTCTGAGAATAATCCAGCAGTATACTCATCTTTTACAAAATACTGAACTGCATACTATGTCCTAGAAATTATTCAACAAATCTCATCACACCTCACATCCCTACCTCGGGATTAACTAGATATCAAAATCTCTTAGATCACTATTAATCACTACTCATCCTCAACTTACTCAGTATATCCACCCCTAATTCAGTGGTTCTCAAACTTCAACTCAACTAAGAGTACGAATTAAACAGGGCCCTGGTGGCTCAGGGGCTACGTTCCAGGCTGCTAAATGCAAGGGCAGTTGTTCAACACCCGTCGTCCCACGGGAGGAGGAAGACGCCTCTGCTCCTGTGAAGATTCTGGGTCTTGGAGCCGCAGGGGCGTTTCCACTGTCCTGTAGGGTCGCTGAGTCAGAATCAACTTGATGGCGAGTTTTTGAGAAGAATAAAAATGTTTTACACAGGACACGTACATCCTAAAAGTCTACTAAAACATTATTACACTGCATGTGGTGTTTTACCATATTTCACATCCTAAAAATTCGGGCCATAAGCCCCATTACATGATTCAATAATCTGGCTGAGAAATAACCCCCTAGCCTTAACCATCCCACCTCCAATCCATACACTGTGTGTTCCTCAGTGAAAAACACCAAACCCAAGCGCACCATTTCTTGTGGGACTTGAATTCCAGAGGGATATACTTGCACAAGTGTTCTCGAAACTTGCTGATGAGAATAAGCCACAAGACGTATACCTATCTCCTTGTCAGGGTCAAAATATTTAAACTGTTTACATACTATTTTCTAGAAATCACTGGTCAATTCCAACTCACAGTGGCCCTATATAGTTTCCAAGGCTGGACATTTTTATAGGAGCAGGCAGCCTCGTGTTTCCCCCGTGGAGTTGATAGTGAGTTTGAACTGCTGACCTTGTGGTTAACAGTCCAACACTTACCTGATGGTGGCACCAGGCTCTGCTACATTCTCTAGACATTCTCTCCAAATCCTGGGCTTGGTAAAATTTGACTGCCCCCATCCCCCACCCCCCAACCCCCACCCCCCTGCCCCAATACTCGCTCTCTAATAGCATGTGCTATGTTCCAAGTACGTGAACTACCTAATAAAAAATAATCCAAATTGTACTTTCTAAGAGAAAGCTGTATTTTGTTTTGATTTCTCATTTCCTATTAACTTTTTGGCTTTAGCCCATGAGACGGATTGTGATGGTCGCCCTTCACTTTCTAATGTGACATCCACATAGTCCAGTGAAGACATCTACACAGACTTAGTCCAATTTTATTACGGCATGTCTTTCCTGGCTCTTAAAACACCACATTCTCTGATAGTCTGTTTCTCTGGAAATTCCCTCTCCTCTTCAAGGCTTATACATTCATTTAATAAACAATGGCTTGCCCTCGGTGCGCCGAGACCTTTCTTCTGCCTCCCCTTCAATGTGGGGCAATGGCAACAAGTCATGACAGAGCACTGTGGCAGCCGTTCTCAAGGGAGGCCTGGGAATGCCGGCTGTCCAAATGACCCTTCAGAAATCAGAACATTTTAAACCCGTCTTCCCAATCTCATTCCCTACTTGTTCCTCTCCCATTTTCTATCCTACCCCCAGCAAGTGATGCCTAAATTGTAGTCGTGCAACAATTCTCTACAACCTCCAGATTGACATCTACTAGTCCTTGGTTGGGCATCACGCCTCACCATACCTTCTGTCTCAGTATTAATTCAGGTCATTTCTTCTCCAACAGATTAACTAGTCCCCATTTCCAATCCAACCCCTTCTCAAATCCGACCCAATACCAAGTGATTTCCACCATCTCTACCTCCTCACTTAGGAGCTTCTCAAACTTCAGGTAACACCTCTGAGTTATATAAGCTTGTCACAAAACTTGCTTGTGATTTGTTGAGGGTAAGTAAAAACAAGCGCCTTCTAGGTCACTTGGTTGGGTATCTCAAAGTCACGTGAAATTCAAGTTTGTGTATATAATTACAATGCCGTGCTACTGTAAAACCAATTCCCGAGAAGTGAATAATGGCAGGCTTACTGCTACCTTTGAGTCCATCCAACAGACAGATAATGCTCTGTATTTTCAAATGTCTCTGACTTGTGTGAATAGAAATGAGGCAAAGAACTGGGTCTTTCCATGCTTTAGTAGCACTGTAACCAAAACTAGCAATTACTTGTACCATACCACATTGAAACTGCGAGCAACTGGTAAAGACAGTGGGTCACATGAAATTAATGTTAGGGCACTTGAATTTTATGTTTTCTAGCCTTATATAAACACTGGTGATATTAAGAGCTAAGTAAAAATAAACTTCATCTTGATACATCTGAAACATGAAATTTTTTCCAGGAACAGCTACTTGAAGCTTCCAGAAGACATCTAGCACTCAGAAGCACTATATTGTTCTTTACCAAACCTATTTTTTCTACAAACAGTGACTATATTTGTAGCAAATACCATACCCACATAAATAACTCAGTTATGTGAAGAATCCTGGCCGTGCGCCTGGACGCACGTACATAGTGTCTCATGACATTTCCAGAAGTGAGTTTCTGATTTGTTCCCCCTCATTTACACTGGAAAGCATTACTTCTGATTGTATTTGATAATAAAACTATGACAATGGTGGACATACAAAGACCACAGATTGATTTTGATAGTAAACCAGTCATCCTAAAATAAACAAGGAAACTCTGCCCTGGGGAAGCTCAGTCAGGCCGGAGCACACGCGGCAGGGATTCTTTCAGCCAACCTCCACCCAAGGGCAACGCTGAGGACTAGCAGGGCTGCCAGGCTACCACAACCCTAGAACATGCAGCTCCCGAAGTGCTGGCTTCAAATCAAGATGGCCACAGAACGGTGCAAATGAGGTGCACACTGCTGAACCTACAGGGTCCCCAGACCAGAGGTGGACTTGTCTTACGTGGGCTTCGAGTGACTACTCTGTGCTCCCAGCTCTCATGCCTTCCTGCAGAGTCCACATGGGGAGATTAAAACCACTCAAGTGCGGTGGCTGGCCAGCTAGATAGTGGGGTGAACTGTGCACAGGCTTGCGTGGCCTTTGTGGTTCAGGGTGCACAGGCCAGCACTCTTTGTGGGTGAGGGCTGCTGACCCCATTGAGAGCTGTTTCCAAGGCAGGAACCGTGGTTTCTTCCTACACTGGCCACAGCAGTTTGCAAAGCAGGGAAGGAATCCCTCTGGGAGACAGACCTCATGCCAACAGGCACCGGGGTGAAAATCTCACATTAAATCCACTGGACACAAATAAAAGCGAAACTGAAGTTAACATGTTCTCAAACCTGGGCATAGTGAGCTTATGAAAATCATGCACAGGGGGAGATTATGCAGTACACATAAAATCATGTAAGTGCATTTTATTTGCATAAAAATAACATGCTTGCTTCTCTCAGCTTCCTTCTTAAAACATTGAAGGTCACATCTGTGAAACCTTGATGCATGTCCGTTTTTGGAATCAACGCCTAAATACAGGCCCACTTCATTTATCAAGTTTCGCTTTATCGTGCTTTGCAAGAACTGCGTTTTATTAAATTGCCAGTTTGTAGAGTTGGAATCGACTCAAAGGCAGTGCGTTTGCTCTGGAGTTTGACCAACACTCTGTCCATCGAGCAAGTCCAGTGGTGTCTTTTCCAACAACACGTGCTCATTCCGTGGCTGTGTCACATTTTGGTAACTTCTCCAATATTTCCAACATTTTCATAATGCTCCTTACTGCCCACATAACAGACTACACACACAGTATGGTATAAACATCACTCTGTGGGAATACGCACTTTACTGTGGTGGTCAGAAATGAAACCCACGATGTCTCTAAGATTTGGCTGTAATATCTTGTGAATGCTTGAAGAGTCTACAGATAGGCAGAACATATCAAATCTGCACAGGCTGCCTTTTTAACTTCGGAAGAAAAGGTTCTCACTGTCTTATTTACATGTCGAGAGGCTGTGCTGTCTGTCACATAATACAGTGAACCCTCGCCACTTCGCGCTTCGACTTCCGCGGCTTCACTCTATCGCGGTTTTTGCGTAACAGCACCCACTGCCTACACCCGCTCCTTCAGAGGAAAAAGACGGCGACCCACCTGTAGAATACATCCCTTAAGTCATTTCATAGGCTATTGATTACAGTATTTGTAAGAACTATGTATAATAATACTGTATGTGAAATATGTAATACTGTAAACTAGATGCCATAAATATAAATAATAAATAATTGTAACGTCCAAAATGTTTTACTGTATTTTCCCTTTTTCGTTTAATAAATTGGGTAATACGAGTGTAATGGTGACTAAAGGGTGTTTTTTCATGTCCTCTATGCTCTAACTACGAAAATATTTGATTTACAAATAAGGAATCCTACTTCGTGGAATTTCATTTATCACGGTAGGGTCTAGAACCGATTAACCGCGATAAATGAGGGTTCACTGTACAGCCATTGGGCACCTGTGACCATTTGAATTAAATTAAAATTAAAACTGCAGTTATACAGTCACACCAGCCACGCTCCAAATACTCAGCAGTCACATGTGGTTCGTGGCTGAGAGAGTTCCATCCCTGGAGAGAAGTTCATAGGAACAGCGTTGCTGTAAGTCTTCTCCCTGAGCAGTTCTCAGAAAAGCTCCTTCTCCAGCCTTCTCTGATACTCTGATGGGATCTGGTTAGTACTCGACTGCTCACACATATTAGTCTGTATTACACTTCGGGCCGGGTCTGAAGCTATATAGTAACACACCATTTCAGATTCCAATTAAGCACCTTAGATTCCCCAGCATGCTATGCTTTGAAACTTTGTTTATATGGTATTGTTCTAAAAAAGTATTTAATGCGGTCATTACTTAATTAGCCACAAATAAGTTTTCTGCTTTATGGAGAGACTTAACATTGGTGTCACTCCAAAAGAGGAGTTGTTGTTGTTGCTATTGTTTTAATGCAAAACTTCATTTTCAGGTTGCTTAACGAAAAGAAAATCACATCAAACAAGATCATGCATTCCCAAATTCTGATGACAATCTAAATAAAGCCAAACAAAAACACTGAAAATAAAAGCAATTCCAACATAATGTCTGACATATCAATTTATTCATTCGAGAAACATTTATTACTACTATAAACTTCTGAAATGAGATGGACACTACAGCAAATCAGCATCATGCAAGCATTTATTAAATACCTACCAGGTGCTAGGCTCTGGACTTGAGGTACAAAGGCAAAGGCAAAAAAAAAAGAAGCTTGGTCCCTGCTCTCGTGGAGCGCACAGTCTAGCTGAAGCAGACAAACCAGAGCGAGCACAGCAAAGCACCAGGGAAGCAGCACGGAGGAGGATTGGCTCCTGCATGCAGCGGCACACGCAGGGCAGGCTTCACAGAGATGAAGGCAATGGAGCTGGGCCTTGGATGAGGAGGAGCTCGTCAGATGGAGGGGGAGGGGGGGCACATTCCAAGCAGAGGGAACAGCACATGAGCAAGCAGAATCTTGAAAGCACATGCCATGGTGCAGGTGAGGAGCGGTCCAGCGCAGCTAGAGCATAAAGGTGCACACAAACTAGAGATGGATTAGTTTTTTGGGCCTTTTGGGGGGCTGAAATGATTCATAATTTGTCAGGAAGTAACTCTTCACATTAAACTCACTATAGCTAAACTATGACTTTGATAAAAAACAGGGCAATTTCAAAGCAGTCCATTCTGTTTATAAATACTTGAGCCCCTTTTCTAGACTGCCTAGCAACATGGCTAAAATGGCATTTTATAAAGGCAACTTTAGAAACAATCTAATTTTCCTCGGTACATTTAAGCAGCAAAGTAAACCTACAGCAGAGTTTCTTTTATCTGCAATCAGGGAGCTTCACGTCTGTGTAAGCATGGAGCTCCCTCTGCTCCAATGCCCATTTCTTAGGCTCAATTACACTGTCACAAGCATCAGTTCAAACTAACCCACAGATAAGTAGGTTCGGTTCTCCCTCCCCTTCTGTCTCTCCATAAAGCATATGCCACGCTTCCTGAGGAAAATAGTGCACGGCATAAGGACATGACCTCATACCAATTTTGGAAATTAAACTTCCCAAAGTAAGAAACTGGATCGGTCTTGGATACATTCCTCTAGTGGTGGCCTCCTCCTGTCCTACCACTGTGCGGGTTACTGATGTGCTAACGGTGTGCCAGCACAGACCTCTCCATCAGCAGAACCAACTGCATGCATGCCATTCTGAAAAGACAAGAGATGAAGGCGACACCACACTTCATGCCCTTCACAAAAGCAGAGATGCGTCTATGCCAGAAAGTATCCTTTCTCACATCATTCGTTCACAAAAGTAGCTTGCTTGTTTAGGAAAGTGAGAGCATTCACAAGGGGCAACGGGGAAAGAAAGAGCCTAGTCTGTCCAATGCTATCTATGCTGGATGTTTTTATAAGAAACCCCAGTCACCCACCACAAGAAGGCAAGGTTTTACAACCTTTATTTTACAAATGAGACACCTGAGGCCCTCAGGAGTTAAGAAACTCACCCAGGCAAGCACCTGTTAATAAGTGGCAGAGACAATGCACCAGCCATCCTTTCCACTACATTCCACTGTTCCCGGTGTCCTACAGGGAGTCCAACACTCACAGGGCAAACAGGACTCCATCAGCCACCTCCCCAAGAGAGAAGAGCTCCTGCTTCTCCTTCCGCTTCCCTCCCACGGACAGTGTGGGACAACTGTGCTGGCAACACATACCCCGCAAAGGCAAAGGAAGCAAATAATGAGCAAAAATGTTTAACATCAGTTGCCTGTAGGGTACATTGCCAGAAGAAGTGGGAGGGGGTGCAGTGGGGGAGAACAACACTCTTTATAAAGGTATCTGGGTGCCTCAATACAATTACAATAATATAATTTGGGATTATATTTACTTTGGATTCTAAACATTAAACTATTAACTAATCAGCTCAACAAAAATCAGAGCTTACAAAAAAATAATGGAACACTCTCCAAACACAGTATTAGAATGAGAACACTGTTCAACATTACTAAAAGTTCATTAAAAACTTTTCTTTCTCAAATTTTATCTGAAAATTCGTGTGTAATCACAAACTATGTGATAAGGATGCTTGCCAAATTAAAATGTTGCCAGTTCTTTAGACAATGAGGCCTTACGGGGGTGGTGGGGGGTGGGGTGGGGGGTGATTAAAAAGGATAATTAATCAACAAAGAATACTTTTGCCAACAGTAGCCCCATTTGGCCAAACGTGTGATGTATGAGGTGGGCTTCAAAAAGGTCATGGAGGAATGAAATGAAAGGATAATCAAAAACGTAAGCCCCCTTCGATGTTTGCAACATTAAGAAATTAAATCAGATTTTAAAAATCAAAATACTATGGGCATAGGAGCTGGGGGAAGGAGGAGGTGTGAAGGCTATTTAGGCAACCAAAGTTCTAGTGACAAACAAATATGCTGAGTGACCGAACCAACCTTGTTTTGATTGAGAGGATCGTTGCGTAGTCTCTGCTTGTTCTTCTGTAATTTACTAGGCATCATCTTTCCAGTTCTGAAGTCAAAACTGCTGAGGTCAACAGTATTTCCCAGGTACCTGGCCAACTGAGGTTTGCTTCGAAACTTCTTACCACTTGGACTGAAACATAAATATACAGAGGGTGAATTCTACAAATGATAACAACAGATGCCCCAGACCTCTGCAAGACACCCTTTCTTTATGCCTTTCTGCCGGCTTCCCATGCTACCATCTGACCATTTTATGCCAGTCAACGCTAAAGCTTTATCACAACTTGGGAAGTTTCCTCTAAGAAGGGGCAATATGTCCTCCAGGTGCCACCGGAACCTGTAACAGATGTAACCACAGTGGAGCCCATTGGTCAGTCACTCAGCTAACTGCACGTGCATCAAAACATGCACACTGAAAATGGCTGCAAGCTCGTGTACAGCCTTCTCTTCCTGTCGTACACTCACAATGTCAACAGCCATCGACTCGCACCATTCCCCTAGTTGAGTGTGTACACAAATACTTGGTGCCGGTATAGCACTTGGGCTAGTGTGATAAGGGTTTATGACATTTATACTACACAAAAAGAAAACTCTTTAATTCTGGAAGTTGTTTAATGCTTCCACATGTAACTATTAAGACAAGAAGATTAAAGTAAACCTTTATAAATGGGTTTGAACTCATTCTGTTCCTTAGTTTTCTTAACCCAATCCCACCTAAAAAGAAACATTATCAAGAATACTTTTCAAGAAGTTCTCTCAAAGCTGGAAAACTACAAAGTGTCAGAGATATGATAGAAGCCAACTAAACTAACCCTTCCTAGAGAAAAAGCAAAAAACAAAAAACCTCCCTATGGAAGAATCACCTGCAAAAAAAAAATAAATGTTATAGAAAGAAGGGCCTGTCTTTTTTTTTGGTCTCCAAAATCTTATTTCGTGAAATTTCCTGGCCAGATGTGCTAATCAACTTAAAATCAATGTTGTATGTTCCCAAAAGACGACTGTTGTGAACGCTAGAATACCTCTCATTCAAATAAACTATAGAGTATTGTATTTGGAACGTAGGCTTGCAACAACTTATCTTTAAGAAAAGGAAAACAATGAAACAGGAAACAAAGGGGAAAGGCAGGCAAACCAAGTGCTGAAATGGTCCCCTAGAATACCAAGTAGAACTTCTTCCTGGATCAAGTCCAAATCCACACATTTCCACTATGTCACAAAGGCTATGACAATGTGCTACCACAGACTTCAAGGTAACAGATGATCCTATCAACCTTCTTTGCCCACGAACACATGACTTAAGTAGTCCTGAAACACAGTTCAAAGTATACAATTCAGACTACAGTTGACGTTAGTCGCCAGAAGAGAAAAGAACAATGCAGGATACCAGAACAAAGAGTATCGAATTACACAAACCTCAACTCCAGTTCTAACCCAGAGGGCCAAATATGCTCAGGATCACAAAAGAAAATAGCACAGAACACTCAATCTTATCCAAAACTTAAAGGGTTTCTGCCCACCACAGGACCTTCTTCTAGTTCTCCATCTTGGCTGGAGTCATCACTGGCCACCTAAAAAGGCCAGAGCATAACCCTCAGTGTCCAGTCCCTCGGACACACATTCAGTACCCCATTCTCAACGTTGATAAAGAGATATACCTCCTTTAAAACAAAACGGCTGCTATCAAATCGGTTCTGGCTTATGGTGACCCCAACACAGTACAGAGACCAACTGCTCTATAGATAGGGTTTCTAGGCTGTAGTCTTTCCCGGAGCAGACAGCCAGGCGCTGCGAGGTAGATTCAAACCACCAATCTTTAGGTTAGTAGCTGAACACAATTGGTGCCACCTTTCAATTCCTTGGCAAAATATTCACATTCCAACCTCAAAGGATTTACTTGGTCACAATAAGCACTGTCCCTTTGACTTTGCAGTCCTGTCCATCTACATGGAAGAAACGCTGATGGTGTCTGGTGGAGTCAATCCAGACTCACAGTGACCCTACAGGGCAGCGCAGAATTGCCCTACAAGGATTCCTCGATTGCGATCTTTATGAAAGCAGATCGTCAGGTCTTTCCCGCATTGAACCCATATTGGGGTTTGAACCATCAACCTCTGAGTTAGAAGCCAGGTGCTTAACCACTGCACTACCAGAGCTCCTATGAAAGGATTGGCATGATCAACAGCCTCTCTGTTGAAAGTCGATTAAAGCCTCGAAGCCCAGCTAAGTTGACACCTCCTCTCTGAAGCATTCAGTCCTCAACCCAGAGTAGAAATAATTCCTCTATTCCTTGCAAATCTACTTAATTCCAACAATCTCAATACACGTCCCTTTGGAGGCTCCAACAAGCTGGAACTAAGTGCTACTCTTAGGGAATTTCATCTCTTCAGTACAGAGCAGGGTAGGTAGGCACTTGACATGCACTGGTCACACAATGCTGCGATACTGGGGTGGGTGGTTAGAGATGACTCTGCGGTCTCACCACAGAGCTTTCAAACTCCAAAGTTTAATGTATATAAATTAGCACCACACAAAATAACTCTCTGATGGCAAAAAACCTTACCAGGTGAATACTTTTATACACTATCATTTTTAATTACAGACAAAATAAAATTATCAATTTTTCATTTATTCATACTGCATGGAATCTAAAACACAACTAGAAAATCCTTTCATGGGTAGTATATTTCACTACAAAAGAAATGAGGTATTTCTAAGAAGCCCAAATGAAAATCTGATCATATTAAGCCACCTCTATAATTACAACTAATTTTAATGATGCTAGACTAGCCCTTTTTATAATTGAATACTAAAGTTATCGCTAAACTAATACTGTGAGACGGGTGAACCAGGAAATTGATACGTCTGCCTTGTTTTTCTAGGTCTTGCAAGGTAAGGAAATGAAAATGGTCCAGGAACTTTTTGAAGCCCCCTTGTACTTAAAGTAAAAAAAAGCTGTCAACCAGACAGCCCTCTTTGTAATAAGATCTCAACAGTGCTGGACAAGTGGAGTACACCTCATTAATCAAAAATAATTTTTAAAATTTTAACTCCTTCCCAGGTTGATTCCACCTCGCTATGACACTAAAGGACAGAGAATTGCTGCTGTGGATTCCCCGACTGGATTCCATACAGAAGCAGGCTGCCATTCTCCAGAACAGAGAGTAGCTGGGCTCCCCCCAGCAGTCTTCCATTAGCATCTGAGTGCTTAATCACTGCACCATCAGCGCCCCTGAGACTTCGTTTAGACTCATTTTCCAGAAGACGAGAGTATTATGATAGCAACTTTAAGTAAAAAGATAAGGATCACTCATAAATATAGCAGCCAGCAATAGTTATGTCACTTTTGAGAGAAGCAAATGAACTAATAGATGAGACAAGATCAAGAAAGATCAGTGGTTCTCAACCTTCCTAATGCCGCAACCCTTTAATACATTTCCTCATGTTGTGGTGACCCCCAACCATAAAATTACTTTCATTGCTACTTCATAACTGTAATTTTGCTACTGTTATGAATCGGGCAAACCCTGTGAAAGGAATGTTTGAACCCTAAAGGGGTTGTGACCCACAGGTTGTGAACCGCTGCAATAGATGGTGAAAAGACTCAAGTTGTCAAGCGTTTTATTTTGCTTGGATCCACAATCAATGCTCATAGAATTAGCAGTGAAAAGCTCTATCGACAGATTCCATTGGGCAAATTCTACTACCCACAACCTCTTTAAAGGATTTAAGAGCAAAGTTGTCACTTTGAAGACTAAGGTGCACCTGACCTGTATTTTTAATCCCCTCAAATACATATGGAAGCTGGACAACGAGTAAGGAAGACTGAAGAACCGCTGCATCTGAATGATGGTGTGGGTAAGGAATGCTGAAAGTACCAGAGATTGCTAGAAAAACATCCAAATCTTTCTTACAAGCAGAATGCTCCTTGGACGTGTAGGTGGTAAGATTTTGTCTCATGCACTTTGGACATGTTATCAAGAGAGACCAGTCCCTGGAGAATGACATCACGCTTGGTAAAACCGAAGGGAAGAGAAAAACAGGGAGTCAGCAAATAAGACTGACGGCCTAACTGCAACAACGGTTCAGAGAAAACCTCTGTGAGGACAGCGAAGGACCAGCAGGGTTTCGTTCTGTTTGAAGTACAGTCCATGGCACTGACGAACAAAAAAACGGTGCTTGATGGCAAGCTGACCTCGCATTGGTAGCTTCCTTAGGGAAGGGCAGAAGTGTCCGTTACCTACTGCAGCTGACACTGTAGCATTTTCTACAGAACAAAACTCTGTAGTAGTTCCAACACATTTCTCCAAATCAAGGAAATTTAAGTACCTGAGAAGCCAATTAAAAGGCTGCATCTTGAGAACTGCAATTGTATAGTTTTATGTTTTGGATTAGCAGTTTAACTAATTCACTGACTTTAAAAGTTAAATGGAAGTCATATATAATAAAAGTCTGATGCAAACTCTTTGTGGTCGACAACTAACGTAAAGGTTGGCAGTTTGAACCCACTCAAAGGCACTGCAGAAGAGACGTCTAGCGATCTACTTCCATATACATTACTCTGTGGAGGAGTTCTGCTCAGTTACACACGGGCTTTACATGAGTCAGAATCAACTCACAAACAACAGTTCTCACACTTGCTACTGCTGGACCAAATTAGCAATGCAGGAAGTGGGGTAGAAGTCAAACTTGAACTATTAGTATATCCAAAAAACGTCGGAATATTAACTGGTATTTAGTAACCTCCTATTCATACTGAATCACCATTTCCTGTCATACAGATAGAATTTTTTAAGAAAATCATTTTATTGGGTGCTCATACAAATCCATACATAGATCGTGTCAAGGACAATTGTACATTTGTTGCCACCATTCTCAAAACATTTTCTTTCTACTTCAGGCCTTGGTATCAGCTCCCAGCTCTTATCTATACGGTGTACATGCTCTGCTCTAGCCGGGTTTGTAAAGTAGAATTGGGATCATGATAGTGGGGGGAGGGGGGGAGGAAGCATTAAAGAACTAAAGGAAAGTTGTATGTTTCATCGGTACACAGAAGCACACCAGCCTGTGTAATCACAAGGTGCCAATTCAATCAGGTATCAGGTGTCAAAGAACAAAAAAATCCTATCATTGCAAATGAGGGGAAGCGCGAAGTGGAGACCCAAAGCCCACCTTTAGGCAAGTGGACATCCCCTTACAGAAGGGTCGCTGGGAGGAGACGAGCCAGTCAGGGTGCAGTAAGCACCAATGAAACATACAAACGGAATTCTATTAAGCAGCTATACTGGACAGCCACCAGTCAGTAGTTGGCATCCACAGCCCTGCCATCAGTGCACAGGCATGTTCTTTTGCTTCACCACTAGGGCTTGCACCCGACACTGGAAGGATTTTAAGACCAGTGACATTTCTCTGCGTGAGAGGAAAGCAAGCATGGCCCCATGGGGCTGCAGCAGCAGGATTTCTGCCTATTAGAGAGAAAGCATCAGCACAGTGACAACCTGGCCCTGGGAAGGGCAGACTGGGGAAGTTGGCGCCAGGGGAGAAGACCACATGTCTCTTAGACTCTGCTCCCTGCGGCTAAGATGGCTGCTGCAGCTCCCTGTCTCAGCAATGCCAGGATCTCAAGTGACTAAGTGTATTTTAAAACCATCGAGTCATAAGTGAGGGAGATTACTTATCTCAGTCCTGGTAAACTAGCGAAAAAGATTAGTCATTTTCAGTTCATAGTGATGACTGCTAATCTCCATAATGAAATACTAGTATTTCATTTCAACCACAAGAAAAATTCCCTACCAATAGTCCCCTAGATATGACACCCCTGAACCACCTGTATTCACACCTTTAACTCCTCCCACTCACTATTTAAATGCCCCAAAGAAAATAACTGAGGATAATTCACTGAAAGCCAACAAGAGTTGTATTCCCCCAGTTGCTAAAATAACATTTTACCACTTGAGTGACACCTTGGCCTGTTTCCATTTCTAGTACTCATTGAAAGTCACCTTTAACCCTAACTCCATCTGAAAGACTTTAAAGAACAAATTACCTTAAAGAAGAAGAGGCACTAGATTTTCAAATCTAAAAGGAACATTTCATTGAGATATCAAAAATTCCTAAGTAGATGGTGACTTTAATTTACTGGCAGTCACATGGGGTCACTCTGTATACTCTCCAGAAATTGCCACTGTCTAAAGCAGACCCCTACAATATGCCCTACCATCTGGGGCAAAAATGGCCGCTCTGAAGGCCTGCCGTCTGCAGTGAAGCTGTGCTTCACAACACCCTTCTCCCGCAGTGGACAGAAACGGGACTTTGGCAACAAGGGTGCCCAGGGCGGAAAGATGAGGCTGTCTGCTCCAGTAAAGGTGTGCAGCTGCGGAAACCCCAGTCCCTGTAAGTCAGAATCGACTCCAGGGGAGCAGGCTTAGTTGGGTTTTGGCTATTCGATGTGAACAAGTGCTGTATGTCCCAGGCAGGCAGTGGTACAGGGTTTCTTTACTCCTAGAACTAGGTTTCAACAGGAAATAGTAAGAGAAAAAAACTAAAAGCAATGAAAAGACTTTAAAAAGACTAATAAGTACTTATTATATAAGGAAAATGTCCACGTGCTGTACGGCTAGTCTCCACTAGAAGTCTAAGGATCTTGCTGGAGAAAAGAATTAACCATTTGCTTCATTCAGCAAGTGTCTTACATGTATCAGGGACCATACTGGACCCTGACATGAATCAGATCCGGTCCATGACCTTGAGGAGGTTCAGAATCTGTTAGGCACCGAAGTATTTATTACAGCAACTGTGGTAAGAGTTCAGAGATTGGGTTCAGAATACCAGAGGAGGTACCTAATTCTGTGAGGGTCTCCTGGAAAGGCATTTGAATACTAATGTAGGCCTAAGTGTCCATCAACTGAGCCCACTGCCACTGAGTTGATTCCCACACAGAGCAACCCTCCAGAGCAGGTTAGGACTGCTCCCCCAGCGGCTTTCGGTGACGGAAGCTCTTCACTGGAGTAGAAAGCTTTATCTTCCTCCCTAGGAGTGGCTGCTGGTTTTGAAATGCTGATCTTAGGGTTAAGCTGCCCAATACATAACCAGAGCTCCATTTTAAGTGTATTATTTGTCAAGAACCTTAAGGACATTCTTTATCTAGAGATTCTTCTAGTACAAAAAGACTTCTTTTTTAAAAAAAAGCATTACTAAGAGAGTTCACTCTAAATCACACGCTGTTTCTTACTGTGTGTTCTTGAGTCTGTTCTCTTTCCCGACCCTGAAGAACAGAGAAGAAACAGACCCCCACTCCCACCCCCACCCTGTGTTTCCCAAAATGACATCTGTATGGGGGCTGATCTCCGGGTCTTCTCTTTCACTAAACAGCCAATGGGCTCCAAACGCCAACCTTGCACTCGCAGGGGAGGAACCACTCTGCCACCAGGTCTCCTCTAAGACCACCCCGTACCAAAGCAAGGCCCCCTCCTTTGATAATCTCCATGGGGAAGCCACTAGTGACGATCATGATACAATCGCAATGGGACTTTTAAGCTTAAGTGGAAAGAGAAAGGTTGGTAGACATTTTTTCAAAAATGTTTAACATTTGGGTCATGAAATTCTGAGTCCTTAAGATTTTGAGCAATTTTTCTCTGTTACTTTATATTACTTTAGACATTTCTGTACTTTTCAAATTTTCTACAATGAGTATTAATTACTCCAAAACTAACATTCTTTTCAAAACGGGAATGTCATTTCCCTTGACATTTGTAAATCACTCAGAATTGCCTGAACAAATGCTAAGTGCTCAATTTTAAAGCTAAATTTTCAACTGTCATGTACTGCAGGTTCTTTATGTACGTCAAGTTCTCAGATTAGAGCCTGAATTTCTACTATACCAAGGAAGTAGTCAAGGCCAAGTCTTGCAGTCTCAAAGTCACTTTTTATCCCTACTTCCTTAAGAAGCTTTTGGCTTGGGGAAACTCGGATGGAATTAAATGAGCTGTCCTTTGACAATCTCCCCACCCATTTCTTAGTGGAGGCAGCAAAGAGGAACAAGAACAGAAGAGCTGCCAAGAATATTAAAATTCCAACCCCAACAGTAAATCCGGAGATAAAAGTGGATAGCTCAGCTCCAAAGCCTCGTGCTGGTTTTTAGACGCTCTCAAGCATGAGTCAAAATGTTATGCATTTCTATTCGTCTCACTAAAAAACTTAAGTATAATAATAAAGCACTGCAACTTCTTTGCAAGTCATCTGCTTCCACTGGATGAATTGAAACTTTTAAGTTATGGGGGGAAATTAAGCTATGATTATATATCTCACGTAAGAAAAGTTCAAAAGCAATTTGAAAAGTCATCTATCCAATTCTGTTGTATGTTTGGAATGTGTATCAGTTCCTTTTGAGCCTGCATTTCCTCTAATAAGTAACAAGTATGGTGGTGTGCTGGTGGATGAAGACTTTGTAGGCCACTTTCAAGACACTAGATGTAGGACAGATTAAGATCATAGGCCCTCAGAAAAATTCTTACAGACTATCACCAAACATATAGTTAGAAACAGGTAAAATGTGATGGTGCTACGCAAAGAATAATCAGCACAATTCCACCTCACCTTTGACTCTTGGGGGAGGGGAGGGGGAGAAACCAAACCCACTGTCACTAAATTGATTCTAACTCATAACGACATACCAACCTTACATAGGGTTTCTGAAGCTGTAAACCTTTAGGGGAGCAGACAGTCTCAACTTTTTCCTGCTGAACAGGTAAGGTTTGAACCACTGACCTTGAGGTTAGCAATCTCAGGGTTTCTTGACTCCTAGAACTAAGTTTTCAACAGGAAATAGTAAGAGAAAAAACTAAAAGCAATTAAAAGACTTTAAAAAGACTAATAAGTGCTTATTATATAATAAGCACTTAATTAACATATTTCTTTCCTTTCTTCAAACTAAAGAGAACATTTTTTTTAACTTAACTCTGAATCATTTGTGCTGCAGCTTTTGCAGGAACTATATAAAAGCATTTCATGAGCTATAGTGTGCAAGTGACAACTTGATTTATTCTAAAGACCTATAGTCAGTCAGAAGGCTCTTTTGAAGCCAGGGTGCAAGAGTTCATTTCACATATTTTGGGCATGTTACCAAGAGATACCAGTCTGGAAGACGGGAGAAGGCCTGGTGGAGGAGTGGATTACAAATTGGTCTGCTAACCATGAAGTCAACAGTTTGAAACTGCCGGTGCCTCCATGGGAGTAAGATGAGGCTTTCTACTCCAGTAAAGCTTTACAGTCCCAGAAACCCACCTGGGTAATTGTACTCTGTCCTACAGGGTCGCTACTAAGTCAGAATCATCTTGATGGCAGTGCTTTTGGTTTTATTCCTTTTCTTCTTCTTTTTTCTTTTTTGACAAGTCCATCAACGTTGGTCATGGAGAGGGTCAGCAAAAGAGGAAGACCCTCAGCAAGGTGGACTGCCACAGTGGCTTTAACAAAGGGTTCAAACACAGCAATAACGATTGAGGATGATACAGGAGCGAGAGTATTTCCTTCTATTGTACCGAGGGTCACTATGAGTCAGAACTGACTGGACAGCATATTACTACTGCTGCTACAACTAACTGCTACTTACTCCTCCTACTATTTTAGTTTCCCCCTAAGGAAAGGGTCGCTTATCTGAGTTTCTGAGAAATAATGTGCTCAAGCCTTGGGTAAGAGTACAATCTCTTTTTATTTCCCAGAACAATACTTTATTAACTACATTACTTTCCTATAATTGTTCTATTTCCTAAACTTGACATCATCTTTAGGTACAACAGGATTTAAAATCTACCCTTTGACAACATCTAGCCACGAGTACAATAGGAATTAGTGGTCTTTTCCTGGCACGCCAAGCTCATAAAGCAAAGGGGATGAGGCATGAGGTCTTGCCGTATTTGAGGATGTGAGGAGGGATGGGGTCTCTGCAACAGAACAGAGTAGACGGAGCGTTTGAGGTCAGACCATCCGGGTCAGAATTCAAACTGTACCGCACCAAAAGCATAACTTTGAGCGCATTATTTAACTTCTCCATGCTGACTTTCCCCATCTGTAAGACAGAGATAACTGTGCCTCAGAGAGTTATAAGAATCCAGTGAGATAATTCACATAAAGCATTCAGCAAAACATTATTAACATTGCCAAAATTTTAAGTGTGGCCTTACAATCATTGAGAATTAATCACCTAAGACTTTTATTTTTGCAAAACAAGGCTTTCTCCTCCCATAAAGTTACAGTCTGGGAAACCCAAAGGGGGAGTTCTACCATGGATGGCAATGAATTTGGAGTTGCGATCAATTGAAAGGAGTCCTAGCGGTGCAGTGGTTAAGCATTGGGCTATTAACTGCAGGGTCAGCAGTTTCAAGACCATCAGTCCCCCAGGAGAAAAATGGGCCTTTTGACTCCCATAAAATTATAGCCTTAGATAACCACAGGGGCACAGAGTTCTACCCTGTCCTATAAAGCTGATGAGTCAGCATCGACTCGCCGGCAGTGAGTGAGTGTGTGATATGGTGGCTATGAGGGGGTATCTAACTTCCCTGGATGGCAGTTTTTGTTGCTTTTGTTTTGTAATCAATTGAAAAACCTTCATTTTTTCAATTTGGTGGTGGGAGGTCACAGCTGTAAGAGAAACTCAGGGATGGAAATAAATCTGGGAAGTGATTCAAAGAACATAAACTTAGCATCTTCAAGGGGTTCAAATCATGTTCCTTTAAAATGCTGAGTTAAAGGAAGTCTGATGGGGCAAGTTCAGGCCTGGAGGGTGGGGGTAAAGTCTCCCAACAAAATTCTCATAGGACAGCCTTTGCTATAACTTCAACAATATGGAGATGGATTGTCATGGCTTTTCCTACCAGTGCAGTTTTCCATTTTCTTAAAAGCTTTGTTTGTTTGTTTTTTACAGGGGAGAGCGCAAACGCAGTCCCCCACTACCGCAAATTATGCAGTCGAGTTTCCCACGTTTGGGGAAATTGCAGGGGTCTGCACATCCGGAGTGCAATTGATAAGCCTCACCCTGGGAAAGCCACATTTGTGATCATGGCGCATCTCCACGTTCATCTATATCCTTTGGAAAAATCTACCAAGATCATCCCTTTGGAATTCCCAAAGAAAGGGGAACTATAACCTTCTGAGCTGACCTCTCAGCCTTATTTTAACTGGCCAGCAGATTCACTGGCCCTTTTCTTTGAAGGCACCCTTATGAGAGTAAGTCAAGTGAATGACTGAAAGAATATGTCTACAGATATCCACTGATGGAAGAGGCATGTTTAAACACATTTTGTTTGGAATAAACCTGTGTGTAGCAAGTTTCTGAGTTACCCTTGTCTTTACTCTAATGTTCTAGAATTGAATGCTTACAACATTATGTTATAACCAGTGGTCATCTAGTTGCTTCCAACTCGTGGCAGCCCCATGCGGGTCAAAACAGAACCATTCTCCACAGGGTTATCAATGACAGGTTCTTCTGAAGGAGGCCTTTCTACTGAGGCATTTCTAGGTGTGGGCTCAGGCTTTTTCTGTCACCATCTGAGCACTTTGTTTGCCCCACCCAGGGGCTCCCCTCTGAGCTGTAAGGGCAGCTGTGGTCAGTAAACAAATGGGGAAATCACGCACAGGGCAGTCAACCGATATGCTCAGGCTATACCTAAGCAGAAATGGGCCTCCAGGGGACTTCAAAAAGTTCATGGGGGGGAAAAAACCCACGGACATTTTAAATCCATTGTTCCATGAACTTTCTGGAGCCCTTTCACATCAACGCAGGTGCCCTGAACTCTGGTGTTCTGTGGCCTTCCCTAGAGACCCTGCCTTTATCAGCCCTCACCCGGGCTTTCTAGTCCTCAATTAGACTTCCTCTGTGTCTTCTTTCCAGATCAAGAAGGTAGTTTTAAGTCTATGTTTGTGCACCTGCTCCCTATGATTATTTTAATTGTTCTCTGCTTCCACGGTCTTTTGTTGTTGTTGTTGAGATCAGAATTATACACATTTCAGGAGCAAATGCACATAATTTTGATACAGAGCCAAAAATGTTTACCAGCACGTTTCCACTGTCCAACTAGTGGAAACTGGAACAATTTCCCGTGATTCCCGTGTCTCTAACACGGCTGTAAAGACGAATCTGGAAGCCAACACGTTTATCCTCGAATAAATAGGCAAGCGAGAGCAACTAAAGGTGCATTAGCCAGGCCTGCTGTATTTCAAAAATACCAACCTACCAGCATCATGCAGGAAACCAAAGCCCAGAAATGACAGAAGTCAGCTGACCACTTAGCAAAGGATTATATTCAAATAATGGGTTTAAATTATGGCAAGGGACTTTCTCAGGAACTTTTCCAATGGATCCATACCTTATCAAACCCCACCCCCCTTTTTTTTCCCCACATAGGAACTGCCGTAGTACTGTCAGTCATCCTGAGAGAAGTCATACTTATATTGCTTAACTGGCAACCAGACACACCTTCCTCTAAGAACCTGACTGATGCAGGTTAGCAGCTAGAAACTTCCCACCAAAATGTGATGCTTTCTCCATGCACTTAATTTCAGTCCAATTAATAAACGCCAGCCACACCCTCCGTTAACAGGCACAGATTTGTTTAAATTAGTCTCCCAGGGGAGGCTAATCCAGGCATTAGCGTTATTAGAATCTGTGTGAACAGCTGGGCGCAGGTGTTCATATTACCAATGGGTGCGTTAACGCTTAACCCACCTCAGAAGGGATATGGCAGGTGTTTTGTGAGCTACTGAGTTGTTTTTAAGAGCAAATGGTAAATACAGGCACAAATATGTGAACCGGTGACAGCCCTGATAGGAATATCATGGCTGAAAACTAGTCGCAGGTCCGTGTCGCTACTGTTTCTCATTAAGCAACAAGTATCCCACTGTCAAGTGCTGTGAATCAGCCTCAGACCCATGCTGATCCCAGGCTCAACAGGGGTGAACTGCTGTGGTCCGTGAGGTTGTCACTGGTGACGTTAGGTCATTGGTCTCCAGGGTTTCCTTTCTAGTCCACCTTAGCCTGGAAGCTCTGCTGCAACCTGTTCAGCATCAGAGCAGCATGCCACTTACAGTCGCCTGGCGGCTAGCGCGCTGTGCCCTGGCAGCATCAGAGTAGCATGCCACTTACAGTCGCCTGGCGGCTAGCGCGCTGTGCCCTGGCCAGGAGCCCAACCTGGGTCTCCTCTCCTGGGTGCAAGATGAGCACCCACCATGGAACCCCTGCTGCTGTTGCTGGCTGTCCACTCATGGCAGCCCCAAGGGCAGAGAGCGGAACTCCTGTGGGAGGTTCTCAATGACACTGTAACCTTTCAGAAGTACATTGCCAGGCCACTCTTCTGAGGCACCTCCAGGTGGGTTCAAAATGCCAACCTTTCAACTTTCAACTAGGCAAGAGTTCAGCCTTCAGTACCACTCTTGGGCCCCTCTGCCTTGGAATATAACTTACCAGAAGAAAACCCAGAGTGATCAAATTCTGCCTGGTACCAAAAATCTTCAGTGGGTCAGTAAACAATTAGCAAGACTCCTTTTAGCCCTGAACTGCAAACACGTGGCACAGACCCATCCATGTGTGTCCTTTCCATTTTGCATAAGCAGTAACATCTCAAAAAATGCCTGATTTTAGCAAGTAACTATCAGAGTAGTGGTTTGCAAGTCCTCTCAAAATGAATCTACTTAGGGAGTTTGTTTTATTAAATGGATCACATCGGTTTTTCTACCAAATTCAGGGGTTTGTAATAAAAATGTTAGTATCGAAAGATTTATAACAATCAGAAAAACACTAGGCAACCAGTCAGGATGATCACTACAGCCATTTGACCTTTAAAAGGAACTTTCCCAACTACTCCAAGGACAACAAAAAACGCTGAGCAATAATCAAGTTCGTTTCAGCAAATACGTCATCTCAAAACCAAACAAACCCTATCCCTGGAGAACTGCCATCGGGAGTGAAGCTCCGAGTTGAAGACGCTCCACTGAGAACAGACTAGCACCTATTCTCCAAGGGCTTTTGACACTGAATATTCTTGTCAAACCTAACTGCCTGTTACAGGACATCAGCCAGCACTCGCAGCAGACGGTCTACTTAGGAAAAAGCACTCAGTGAGCTGCTAACGAGAAAACACACAAAAGTGAAAAGTTGTTCACAGCATCAAAGCAAACCAGGGGACTTTCGAGGGGTGGCCTCTTTTTCCCAATAGCATTCTTAACATTCTCATCGATGGAAAACTATAAAACAACATCAAGCATCTATGTTTTAAATAAGGCCTCCGCTCTGTTTCAGGTTTCACGATGAAGCTTTAATCAACAGAAAAAATGAGTAGAACCGCAGCACCACATTTTTTTTTTAACTAAACCAGGCTGAACAAATTTACTGAATGTATTTATTTGAGCAACCATCAGGGATGTGTTCTTATTGGCATTTTACATCAGCAGGGAGGACATTCGTGAGTGAAAGCGTGTACACAAACTCACTGCCATCAAGCCCATTTCGACTCACAGAAACCCCAGGGCAGAGTAGAACCGCTCCTTAAGATTTTCAGTATGGGAACAGTCAGCCTCATCTTTCTTCTGCGCGACAGCTGGTGGGTTTGAATTGGAGACCTTGCAGTTAGCAACATAATGCTTAAACCACCCTACCAGCAGGGTTCACGCACTCGCACAGGCGTGTGTGTACACACACACAATCTCACTGCTTAAGTCCATTCTGACTCACAGCAACCCTATAGGACAAGGCAGAATGTGTGTGTGTGTGTATGTGTGTGTCTGTGTGTGTACGTGCACAAACTCACTGCTATCAAGTCCATGCGTGTGTGTGTGTGTGTGTGTGTGTGTGTGTGTGTACGTACACAAACTCACTGCTATCAAGTCCATGCGTGTGTGTGTGTGTGTGTGTGTGTGTGTACGTACACAAACTCACTGCTTAAGTCCATTCTGACTCACAGCAACCCTACAGGGCAAGGCAGAATGTGTGTGTGTGTGTGTGTGTGTACGTGCACAAACTCACTGCTATCAAGTCCATTCTGACTCACAGCAACCCTACAGGGCAAGGCAGAACTGCATCTCTGGGCGTCAAAATCTTCAAATCTTCACAAAAGTGGCCAGTACCCTCTTTCTCCTGAAGAGCTGCTGGTGAGTTCGAAAAGCAGACCTGTGGTAGTGCTTAGCCGATGACTCCACCACCCGAGTCCCCTATATGTATATATTTCTAGCTTTTTCATTCTATTTAAGTATTGTCAATTCACAAATATCACACTGTATGCGTGCACACATTTTTCCCCCAGGGGTAATGTATTAACTTACATTAACTTGAGAAGACAGGAATGAACTCCTGAGTAACTTTATTCAAAGCCTTCTCACCTAGATGGCTGACAACCAGCTAGTTCCAACACCAAAGCACATGACCTGCAAGATGCTTCCCTCCAGCCACAAGCATGCCCTCCACAGCCACTGAATACAACATGCTTCTGTTTCCTCCTCTAAGTGGATGGCTTCTAAGAAATTTTAGTAAACTTGCTCACGAGGTAATGCCACGGATACCAACAGTCACAGGCACCTTTCTATGCTTACTGGGTCCTCCACACCAAAACCATGGGCAGTGTCACCACAGGATCACAAGCCTGCTTTCAGATGAAAAACCTTGGAACATCCAGGCCAGGGGTTGTCAATCTTGACACTGGTGACATTTGGGACCAGATACTTCTTTTCCTGTTGTTGTGGGGGGCTGTCGAGTGTATTGCAAGAAATACAGCAGCATTCCCTCGTCTCCACCCACTATATGCCAGCCACCACCACCCCTCCCCAGGTGTGACAACCCAAACTATCCCTATTCATTGCCAATTGTGTGCTGGTTGCAGAAGTGGGGCAACAATGCCCCCAAAAGAAAAAGGTGTAAATAATGACTTGGAAAAAAACCACCGCCACCTATTCTCTTGCATGCAAAGTTAAAGAACTCAGAAGAAGCTAAGGAAGAGAGGGTGTGATTGAAAACTACAAGTGGGGGCAATGTCCTTTCCCCGATGTGCAGGCTTCTTCCTCTGAATATCAAGAGACTTACTTACACAGAGTTCTTGTCAAGACCAAGATCCAAGCTATCAAACCCATCTTTTATAGGGTTCTGGAACGGACCAAAGTGATAAAAGAACACAACCACACTCACAAAACAAAGTCTATTTCTAGAAGACAATGAAAAGGCTTATCCCTAGTCTGTAGGAGGGACTTTTTGGAGAAGTCAAGAGGTTAAGAGCTGTAACAATTTACTTGCTCTGCAAACAAGGGAGCTGTGGGGACGCCCTGATGTGCCAAAGACTCCATCCATGCAACTTTCCCAAGACAGGGGCCTCGTTAGTGAGGAGGGCTGACTCTTCCACATGTGTATGATTACACTCTTGTGATGATGAATCCGGGACAGGCTGGGCCGGGAGCCAACAGTGACTGGGTTTTATAGTTAGATGAATTACACCTTTTAACCCTTCCGTGGACAAACCATCCTTGCCATGGTGAGCCTTTCTTGGCAAACCAGTTTCCCTTCTCTGACCCTTTCCTTCCACAGAGGGCTTCCTCCGGGGGGAGGGGGGGTCCTCGCCTTTCAGTCCCTGCCTGTCACTGCACAGAGCTCAACACTCACTCCAGCGCCCCGGGGCCCTGCCGCGTGCGTCCTGTCACCACCACCCCCTCCCCCCAAGCCCGGCCAGCTCTTGACCCTTGACCCCGGCCTGACCCCCGCCGCCCCTCCCCGCCCCCGGGGCGGTACCTGAAGTAGTAGACATCGCTCTTGCCGGCACTGAGCCCAGATTTTCGGATCACTTCCTCCTTCTTCCATCCGGGGGGGAGGGCCGGGCAGTCCATCCTCTTCCCGCTCTCCGTGGCCCGGGGTCCCCTGGGCCCCAGCCCCGCGCTCCCCGACGGGAAAGGGACCGGCTCCCGCCGGGGGGC
>NW_022111300.1:40526253-40542798 GCF_000313985.2 Echinops telfairi
CCGCGCCCTTCCGGCCATCGCCCCGCCCCAGGGGCGCGCGGGGCGCCAAGGCCCGTTGGGCTCTGAGTCACTGGTGGATGAATGGCCACGTGACTGATTGCTCCAAATAAGGTTAACTGCCTTCATTATGTGATTTTACCTACATTCAAACCCTCCCTCCAACTAATGAATAAAGTACATGTCACTTTATGTTTACTAATCTAGCTATTCATTTGGTTGAACAATATCCTCTTTAATGACGCTTTAAGGAGGCTTGGTGGTGCTGTGGGTTAAGCGTTGGCGTGCTAATCAAAAGGTCAGCGGTGCAAGCCCACCAAGTGCTCAGAGGAAGAAAGATGAGGCTGTCTGCTTCTGTAAAGAGTCCCAGTCTCAGAAACCTTCTATAGGATTTCTATGAGTTGCATCAACGACAGCAGGTTTTGATGATAGTATAAATGGTTAATGGTGTAATCAGGAGAGACCGGTCCCTGGGGGAAAAAAAACAAAAACGTGATGCTTGGTAGAGAATCAGGGAGAAAGAGGAAGCCTCTCAATGGGCTAGTTTGACACAGCGACAAGAATGGGCTCAAAGATCACCACTGTGAGACTGGCTCAGGACCAGGCATTGTTTCATTCTTGACGCGTGTTACACAGCGTGTTACACACAGGGTCACTCTGTGTTGAAACTGCCCTGACAGCACCTAAAACTGCCCTGACAGCACCTAACAACCACAAGAATAACCTGAGTGGTCTGCGCTTGGTTTCTAATGGAAAGGTTGGTGGTTCAACCAGATCTGAATATAGGTGATACCCTGCTGGCTGTGGTGGATACTTTCCCAGGAGGAAATGCTCAAAAGTAAACAGGTTACCAGGAAGAAAAGAACAGGTTAATGACAGCCACTGTATGCAGTATCACCTGTGACACTAACTCATATCCTAAGGCAGAGTGCGGAGCTTCTGGTAAGCTGAGGAATTCACTGTGTCTCACGGCCTAACCAGCTTGGGGAGTGGTCTCAAAGATTAGCACTGCATTCCGAAGGGTTTTCAATGGTTTACATTTTATGTACGGCTCTGGAGCAGTGCAAATTCTTTGCTCTCTGCTACTCACCAAAAAAGGAGACCTGGTGCCACAGTGTTATTCATTGGGCTGCTAACTGCAAGGTCAGCAGTTCGAAAACACCAGCAGCTCCTCAGGAGAACGGCATGGCTTTCTGCTTCCTTACTTTCCAAGTTACAGTCTTGGAAACGCAGAGACAGTTCCACCCCGTCCTTTGGACTCCCTATGAGTCGTCATCAATTCGATGGCAGTGAGCTGTTTTGAGTCTCGCCGAAAGGTCAGTGTGGTTTAAACCCACGCAGCAGCACTGTCAAGGTAAGCCTGGTGACCTGCTTGTTTCCACACCAAGGTTAGAGGTCCCTGGGTGGCACAAGTAGCTGAAAGGTTGGTGGTTCCAATCCACCCAGAGGTGCCTCCAAAGCTAGGCCTAGCACTCTGCTTCAGGGAGGTCACGGTTTTGAACGCTCTGTGGAGCAGTTCTGCTATGCACACTTGGACACTCCATGAGTCAGAATCAACCCAAGGCAGCTAATGCCGCCGCCGCAAAGACTGACTTAACGGCTCCGAGGGAAAGAATGAGGAAAATGTCTAATTGGATATCCTCCAGGGCCTGCCTTCAGAGCCTAAAGCTCGGGATTGTCTAGCACTTCCAGAACTTTCGAAGGCTATAAAGAGGAAAATAATAATTCCTTCCAGTCACACTGGATTCGCCTCAGATTTTGCTTAAAATGACCAGAATCTCTAAATCCTTCTGCGATTTACCAGATTCCTGAGAGCTTTTCTGCATTCATCTTCCTTGCCTAACACAGAGACCAAAAATGCCTTTCGACATGATCAATACGCTCTGACCCTCAAATACTCTGTGATGTTGAAAGGTCAATTTAAACCACTGTCCCAAGCCTTTGAGAATCTGTCTGGAATTCATTTGGGTCAGCCAGCTCCTTATGCAGTGTGCTTTTCAAGGTCATGACAGATGAAGAAAACTAAGGTAACTTAGTTTTCTATGTGTGTTTAGCACGCATAGAAAAGTGCTATGGAGGGCATCCCCATGACAAGAGAGGATGGCTTTTTGAGATCCTTGCCTTAGAGCAGTGATTCTCAACCTGTGGGTCTCAACCCCTTTGGGGGTCAAACAACAACCTTTTCACGGGGGTCACCCAATTCATAACAGTAGCTCAAAATTACAGATATGAAATAGCAATGAAAATAATTTTATGGTTGGGGGGTCACCACAATATAAGGAACTGTATTAAAGGGTCTTGGCATTAGGAAGGTTGAGAACTACTGCTTTAGAGCAAGAGAAACAGTCCTGATGCAGGCTCCAGGCCTCTTCTGTGTGGGCACTAGAGCCAGGAGCTGTTTTGTAGAAAACTCTGGAATGTGCCCCTGGAGGCACAAGAGAGCACATGCTCCAAATGAGTTATTACAACCTGGTGCTCTCGCTGCAGTTCCTACTGCTGACCTATGACCTTTGTCCATTCCTTCTCCAGGAGCTCCTCGGAATGGCTCCCATCATCCAGCTCATCCTCTTCATCCTCCAGGGTGTTGCAAATCCTCTTCAACATCATTATCATTTTCTTCATGTTCTTCAACACCTTCGTCTTCCAGGCAGGCTGGTCAACCTTCTGCTTCCTAAGTTCAAAGGCACCTTCCGCCCCTCCTGACAGTGGATGTCAGGAGCGAACTTCTGACAGTGTACTTCGCTCTCAACATCTCCCATCACATCTGGGTCATGAACTTACGCTGGAAAAACCCCAACCGCTTCGTTTGGACCGATGGATTACAAGCACTGTGTTTCAGAGACTAGCTGCCGTGCTGTACTGCTACTTGTGCGAGCGGAGGGCTGTGCGACTGGGGGATCCATGCTTCAACCAGGGCTCGATCTGACGGGGCAAGGAGTGCCTGCAAGGCCGAAGGTGACCTCTTCCGATCACTGGGACTGACGCTCTTCCTTCCACTTGCGGTTGGGAAGCCAAGGTCGGCTTGCTAGGACGCGCGTAGGCCTGTGTGGTCAGCATTCTGGAAGGAAGGGCCTCCTTCTTGCATATTCAAGTGTTCTTGTCCCTCCTGCCTACCTCAGCCCCTTCCCCATCTCACCCCCTCCCCCTTCCATCCTCTTCTCAGCACCTCTGACTTCCGGGAGCTCTGTGGCCTTCCTTCAGTGTGTGTGGACAGGAGAACTTCCTGGGCCTGTCTTCCAGGCACCGCCTACTCATGGCTGAATGGGCCCAGAGTGAGGCTCCTTAGTCCTGACTGACCTCACCGCCAACTCTTAGATTGTATACCCAAGGTACTTGTTTTTCACATTTTCTAAATAAGGAATAAATGGATTTTTTTTTCTCCACCAAGGAAAATAGAAAAAAGAAAGAAATGTGCTATGGAAATTCAAGATAATACATTATGAATTGTTTGGAAGACTGAAAAACAAAAAGTGACATTTATCTGACTCATAATATACTATGTTGGGTTACTGTGTCTCTAGTTCCTAAAAGTTGAAGGCCACGTTTAATATATATAATATTAATATAAAATAATAGAAATGTTATCCCATTTGCCTACACGATATATGCAGCCAGACCCCAGCTTATACATACAGCTTGATTATCTCTCAGCTCCACCTTAAAAACAAAACAAAAACTCACACCCATTGCTTTTAAGTGGATCCGGCTCATGGTGACCTTGTGTGCAGAGTAGAACCAAGCTTCATGCCGTTTTCCATGGTTGTGATCTTTCAGCAAGAGATCATCAGGCCTTTCTTCCACACTGTCTCTCGTAGAGTTCCAAACTCCAAACGATAAAGCACGAAAAGGATTCCTGAGCTTGGATTTCTCAAGGCCCTGGATCAACTGTTAAATTTTCTTCCAGGAGATTCATCTAGAAATGTGTCCAGCAAAGAGCTGGAGATTCATGTCAGGATCCCAGGAGAGCATTCATTACTGTACATGTGCATTTAGCAGTCCTATTGTGAGCACAGCTTATGCTTAAAAAGGAAAGAGCACTAAGAACGGAATCTTAAGGTTCAGGTGAATGAATATAAATACCAAAAGAAAAATCAAGAGAGAAGGGAGAGAGATCAAAGCTGAAGTAAGAGAGAGGAGTTTATGTTCACATCTGATTGGGATGAAAGGGTCGAGATGAACAAAGAACTCAATCAAATGAGACATGACATCATTTAGCAAATTTTTACCTTTCCTGGTTGTGTCTAGCAGCTCTTGTGGCATAATGGTTTACAGGATGGACTACTTACCACCAGGTCGTCCACAGTTCAAGCCCACCAGCTGCACCACAGGAGAAAGATGAGGCTGTCTGCTCCGGTACAGATTTACAACCTTGGAAACCCTGTGTAGGGTCACCGTGCGTCAAAAGCAAGTCAATGGCAGTGAGTTTGTGGAGGAAGTAGTGTCTAACAAGATGATATATCAAATGATAGAATGGATGCGAAAACATGCTTAAAGGAATAAATCAATATGAAGTTAAGGTAATTACTTTGACTTCTACTACCAAAATCCATTTGCTAAAGCCCAGTAGACATACTTCATTCAGTGTCCCCTCTGTTGAGAACGATCTCATCAATCATGTTCAAAAGCTTTTTTGGTCACACTTGAATTTTTTGTATTTATTTTTTGCTGTGATACCATAAAGCGAAGTAGAAGGGGAAAAAAAACCAAAAACAATCGTAGCACTTATTTGTCCTTCCACTCAAAGAAGAAAGCAATCCAATTAAGGAAAGCAGATTGAATTTCCGCGGGGACTGGATTGAGACCCTAAATGTATTGCGAACAGATGCTAAACATTTAAGAAGCAGGCCCCTGTTTCCTTTAAAACACTTGACAAATGATAAACGTTTCAGAATTCCCTGAAAAACGCACTTTCCCAGGGTAGCATAGCAACATTGTTGTGGCAAGCAGTAAAGTTGTGACCGAACCTCTTACTTTTATCTGACGAGGGACAAGCTCTTCAAAGAAGAAAAGGTGAAGGAACTACCGAACAAGAAAGCATGACCAGCACGTCTGAAATCAGATCTACCAAGCAAACAAGAGGGATATAACGAACTAGGCGGAGGAACCCCAGTGGCACAGTGGTTAAGTGTTCAGTTGCTGGCTGGCTGCTAGCCAACAGGTCAGCTGTTCAAACCCACCAGCCATCCCACAGGGGAATGAGGTGGCAATCTGCTGCCATAAGGATTTAGAACTTTAGAAACCCTCTGGTTTCTTTAGAAACAGCTCTTACGGATAAGAATTGATGTGTGTGGACTGTGGTGCTGGCAAAAATAGATAGATAGATAGATAGATAGATAGATAGATAGATAGATAGATAGATAGATAGATAGATAGATAGAGATAGAGAGAGATATGCTAGAGATAGAGATATATAGAAAGTGCCACGGACTCCTAAAAGGATAAACAAATCTGTCTTGGAAGAACTACCGCGAGAACCCTCCTTAGAAGCAGAGATGGTGAGACTCTGTCTCACATCCTTTGGACATGCTGTCAGGAGAGACCAGTCCCTGGAGAAGGGCGTCCTGCTTGGGAACACAGAAGTGCAGCGAATAAGAGGAAGGTCTTCAAGGAGGCAGTTAGCACAGAGGCTGCCTCAGTGGGTTCAGGCGCAGAAACCATCGTGAGAACGGTGCAGGGCGGGGCAGTGTTTTCCTCTGCTGCAGGTAAAGTTGCTAGGGGTGGGGAGCAGCTCGATGGCGCCCACAGAGAAAAACACCCTGGGCAGCTCTATTCTGCCCTCCAGGAGCACCACGCGTCAGACTCGACCCAATGGCAGTAGGTGTAGTTTGGGTGTCCCTTCCTCCCAGGTATTAAAAAGCAAGTGCTGACACTTTGTTCTTTACAATAGTTCTCCCTGGGTTGGCGGGTCAAGCTGGGGTGAAACCATCAAAGACAAAGTAGCATGAGAGGAAAATAAAAAGATGTTCTTAGGGACTTTTAACAAAGGAAAAGAGGAGCAGCCCAGGGTATGAAACCTAAATGAACTTTGGGACATCGTGTCTGATTGGGAGAGCTGCAGCTTTTCTTCACGAATATATCCTTTGAGTCATCAGATGGGATCAAATAGCCAATAAAATAAAGGTTTTACCGATGGAATTTCTCCTTGAGGCTTTCCAATGAGAATATTTGCCTCCATTTCCCTCTCTTACGGAGTCCAAACAGTAGGAGGGGGCTTCAGGAAGTGCCTGGGAAAACGGAATGAAGAGAGAGTGGAATGTTTCTGAGAACTTGTGGAAGCCCCCTCCTGTGGGTAGAATGTGTGCGGACTTTACACAGCGAAGCCAAAGGAAACATCTTCTAGCTCTAATTAGTTGTATGATTCACGGACTTGGCTCCACCTCTCGGCACTTAATTCCCAACGAAAATGAAATATCTGTCGGAAGGCCGAGGGATACTTTCATGTCTATGCCATATAAAGATATATTTTTTACTGTTATTATTACCTTCCACTTGGCATGACTATAAAAGAATTTTGCACTGTATCCTTGAAACTAAAAAGTGAAGCATTCATTACAATAAAAGGCAAGAGAAAACAGGGAGCGGTAAATTTTGAAGTCATAGAAATTATAAGAAGATGAGTTTTGCATTTGGAAAATCTCTGCGAGCTCTTCGATGGTTGTTAGGTGTCTCGGGATCAGTGCTGCGTTGTATCAACCTTGCAGACAACAGAACACTGACACGCTCCTTAGGCAGCTTCACTGTGTCAATCCATCTTGTTGAGGGTACCAAAAATGGTGTGTGTGTGTTTTCCCCTGGGGCTGGTCCTTCCTGATCACAGGCTTGAAATACGTGAGATAAAGTCCTTGTTTTCTTTGCTCCCAAAGAGCATTCTGGCTACACGTGTTTCAAGCCACATCGGTCTGTTCTGATAATCCTTGGTACATTGAACATTCTTCACCAGGACCAAAATTCAAATGCATCACTACTTTTGCGGTCTCCCTTATTCATTGTCCAACTGTCTCAAGGTGATTGAAAATACTATGGCTTGTGTCAGGCACTTTGGCCCTCAAAGTGACATTCTTGATCTTTAACCCTTAGGGACCTTTTTTTGCAGCAGGTTTCTTTGCTGTGGCTTCCATGAGCGTCACTTGTAAATCCCAATACACAGAAATCTTTGACAGCCTCAATCTTTGCTTGTGTATCCTGGTGTTGTCTATTGGTCTAATTTTGGAGATTCGTGTGTGTGTGTGTGTGTGCCTATGTGTTGTGTGTGTCTATATGTGTGTGTTCTTTGAAGTACCAGTGGCATAGCTTCCACCATTATACCAACATGCATACCACCAGTGTGACAGACTGTGGGATGAATCAACCAAAAACCCAAATTTGGGGGGACATGGGAAACTAATCACAATTAGTATAATGAAGAAACTGTTCTAAAACCAATTGTGGAGATTATTGTACAACTCTTCTTGATGTGATTGAACTCTTGAATTGTATATATGAATTATATGCCAGTAAACTTGTCAAAACCTCACTGCCATTGAGTCAATTTCAGCTCAGAGTGATAGTATAGGACTGAGTAGAGCTGCCCACGTGGGTTCCCAAGACTTAGTTCTTTAAGGAGTAGAAAGCCTCATCTTTCTACAGTGAACTGGCTGGTGGGTTTGAACTCAACATTTAGCCCCTTACACCACTAGGGCTCCTGCCAAATGACTGGAGCTGTTACATTAGCCACAGTAAATATTTGGGATGAATGGATGGAGAGATGCTCACTTGACTTGTTGTTGGGTGCCCTTGAGTTACTTGTCGTCCAGAATGACCTCATGCAACAGCGTAGAACTGCCCTATAGAGTTTTCCAGGCTGTAATCCTAATCATCACGAAATGGATCACCAAGGGTTTGAATTGCCGAGCTGAACAGTTACACCCCTACATCTCTTCCTTAAAAAGCATACAAACAAACAAACACAATGCTACCCGGAGAAAGAAAATGAATGCTATGTTTCAGACCTTTAAAATACCATTTGTTTTAGTTCTCCAATGCTATTATAGCACAAGAGGATGGATTTAACAAAGAGGAATTTGTTTCCTCATCGTTTAGGAGACTAACAGTTCAAATTCAAGGTGCCAGCTCTGTGTCAGCTTTAGAGGAAGAGCCTTGTCTCTCCAACATCTGTGGGCCCGAGTGCCTTGGTGAGCTCCACACGTTTTGGCATCACTCTCCCCCTGGGTTTGGAAGCTTCTTAGTCAGGACTGTTGATCCAAAGGATTCTGCTCTGGGCTCTTCTTTCCGGAGGGCAACCAGATCCCTCTGCTCTCTGCTCAATGTTTAATGTCGCTCATATCTCAAAAAAGATCAACTCTAAATACAACCAACCCAATTGTATCAGGAATACTTAGCATAGCTGCCTCCAATCCTGCCTCATTCGTATCAGAGGAAATCACTTTACACCGAGGACCATGGCTTAGGCTTAGGCAAGTTGGCATATATTTGGGAGAGATACAATGCAATCCATAATATTTCATCCTTTGGTCCCCACAAATCTATGTCTTTGCCATTTGTATAAACCAGTCAATATCTAAACTGTGATTCTAAACTTCCGTTCAGTTTGCTAGACACCACAGTGCTGGACAACTTCCATTGGAGTTGATTCAATAGCACCAACAGGAGAAGTGAGAAGATACTGTAGCTGTCATTCACAAGAGAGACAGAGTGGTAATGGTAAATCAGAACCAGATCTCACTGAAGAACTTCTTTTTCCCCACTCTGTGCAAGCCTCTCATCCCCTTGCTCTCTTGGACAGTCGGCACTCTGGAAGACAAAAAGGAACACATTTTCCAGGTGGTAAGGTAGAACTGGAACCCAAGTTTTATCAACTATTTCCAATCTGTCCTACTTTCTCTGGCACATTCCACTTGGGATTTGCTGTCAGAGAAGCCCTGGTGATTCAGTGCTTAAGCTCTCACTGGTAACCAAAAGGTCAATGGTTCAAACCCAATGGCTCAGCTGGAGACAAGATCCAGTGGTCAGCTCTGGTAGAGTACAGCCCACCTAGGAAATTTGATGGGGTAGGTTTACTGTCCTCTAGGGTGGCCTTCCGTTGGAGTTGATTCAATAGCACCAACAGTAACAATTTGCTGTTAACCTCAGATTAGAAAACCCCTGTTTCCACCCACACCACGTGCAAGCACGTTTTACTGATCAATTCCAACTTGCCCATTTATTGTACTTGATATAGTATCACTGAAAGAGCCCTGGTGGTGAATTGATTACACACTGAGCTGATCCACAATGTCAACAGTTCCAAACCATCAGCAACTCCTCAGAAGGAAAACGGGGCTTTCTACTCCTGTAAAGAGTTACAGTCTCAGAAGCTAACAGGGGCAGTTCTACCCTGTCCTACAGGGTCCCTATGAGACAGCATTGGCTGGATGGTAGTGCGTTTGGTTTGAGATGTTGGTCTATAGGGTGGTTATGAATCGGGATTGACTCGATGGTAGTGATGCAGAAGGAGCACTGATAGCAAAGTGGGCTTCTCAGTGAATTCTAAAAGCAAAAGGCAGCATCCGGCTCCACCAGTGGCTCTGCGGGAGAAAGAGGCGGCTTCTGTTCCTAAGAAGATTGACAGCCCCAGAAGACCAACAGGCACTTCTCTGTCCCGTAGGGTCACTGTGAGCGAGAGTCAATTTGGGAGCAATGAGTTGGATTTTTTTACATTGTAATTAGCTATCTGTCCTTCTTCCCTTTCTCCCCGACACCATTGCCTGGTACTGTGCCTGATATACAGGAAGCGTTTATTAGCTATCTGTTGAGCAAATGGATTCCTAGCTTTTAAAAAGTGTGTGTTACCAAAATAAGGGCCAGCATAGATTTCTTCTCAATAGAAGTACATAATTACCTGGGGTATATAAGATAAATCTAATCATCCATCTGGTCTTAGAAAGTTGAACAGGGATCCAGGCCCCAAGAGATCCTTATCAATACATTTGATGTCATGTTTATTTAAAAATGAGACGACTTGTAATGAAGAGCATGTGTAATGTTTGATTTTGAAGTCTCTTCTATGGCTTTGGAAAATAACGCTAACTGCTCATAAATTACTTAAATTTCTGCAGCATCTCTATCATAAAGATATCATCGCAAATGATGCTCTGCTAAAAGAGAAACCCTGGGTCCACACATTTATCTACACTTATGTTTCTATTCAGTTGACCTCAAGTAGCCAGAGTCCCTCTCCCCAGGAGTCTCTGATATGATACTTCGAGAGAGAGGCACACATTTCTGTTCAGGTCTCTCTGCTTCCCGGTACTCTGCAATCCTACTCACAGTTATTCTCAGAAGGATTTCCTCTTGACATTGTGAATCTCTCCTTTACCCCTAATCTGTGCAGCTTTTGGCATATTTTAAAGACATAATAGCGAGCCTGTGACTTGACCTCATGATCGCTGTCAGAGGTCAGGTCAGAGCTGGAGCTCTGGGGGTTTAGTGGGTATCCATTGGGATGCTAACTGTGGATGGTCAGCAGGTTGAAAACACGGTTGCTCTGTAAGAGAAAGACAGGGCTTTCAATTCCCATAAAGAGTTCCAGTCTCAGAAACCCACAGGTGCAATTCTGCCCTGCCCTATGGGATCCCTATGAGTCCACATTGACTTGATGGCAGTGAGTTTGTTTTGATTTTGTTTTTAAAAGAAAAGGAGAATGTGACCTGAGTGGCATTACCCATGCCCCTCCTGAGTCCTGCCTTCAACATGGACCTGGTTTCTGGCATTGCAACAGGCATCTTGCAACTGCAAGTTGCATCTGCAACTGTTCAGCTGAGCAAGGGCAATGCCCTAAGAGCACATAGAGCAGGAAGCTGGAGTGCCCGCATGGCATCATTAAGCAGCTGAACACAGCCCACCCACAGACTTCTTACCTGAGAAATTAACCCGTTTCTGGATGGAGTCATTGTTGGGTTTGGGGATACCGTCAGCAGAAGGCATGCCTGGATGAAGCATGGAAATCAGCCAACTTCCCATCTGAAGACCCTTAAGGGATCTTAAGGGACCCTAAAGAGAGAGAGAAGGTGCCAGGACTGGCACTGTCTCCTTCCCCTTTCCTGCCTTTTCCCCATCGTTACTTTGGTATTGACCTTGTCTCCATAACCCCAGGCTTGATCAGGCCAGATGTCGGTTTCATCTCCATAACAGGACCACAACAACGAGGCTACCATCTTCTGCCATCCGTGAATTTACCTTATAATGTTCTCGCTAGACTCCTCCACACCAATAGCCTATGTAGTCTGAACCCACATCCACAGTGTTTTCTGATCAGATCACCCCATTCTCAGGTTCTTCCAGTGCCTTCTCTGCCCCGTAATCAGATAAAGTCCTCCAACTGATTGCATTTCAAATGCTTCCGAAGGTTGGCCTAAGCCCCTGACTGGGTTTCTTCCTATATTATTTCTTGCACTCTATATAGATTCACCCCCGATGACACTCCTGAATTCTTTTGCGTTTATCATCAGGTTCAAGGTGCATCCATGCCCTGCTTTTTGTGATTTGCATCATTGGTGAAATGAGTTTCTTTATGTAACCTTTTGCCTCAGTTCATTGGGAAAACAGCTTGAGAGATTCCTTCCTAATCTTTGAGGAGTTACCTTTGCCCAAATTTTCTACCCCAGAGACATGTAACTTCTGGCTCGGTTGATTGACATTTTCTGAGTAAACTGTCAACAACTTGCTGTTTGATACCTTTCGTCTGGCCCTGACCTGCAGCCTGTGCTGTGATTGGTCTATTTTACACACTTTACAGGGATTGGTTAGTATTGTGGACCATTCAAATGAGGTGACAATAGTCCACAGAGGAGATTGGTCCGTGGGTTGCCCTGCTGGGAGAACCAAGCCTTCAGCTGATCAACTCCTAGTTTTCTTAACTATGCAGCCTGTCCTAGAAAGAGTTCAAAAGGAAGAAAACAGAAAGGAGAAAAGACAGGAGGGACAAGAAGAGAGAAGATGCAGAGACAGCGGAGGCAAGCAGCCTCCTCAGAGAGCTGTTCCTCAAGTCAAGGACTGACACTGAGTTGCAGCCTGCTGATCCTGATCACCAGTTGAACTGTTACTTTCTCAATAAACCACTGTGAGCTCCGAGTGACCATCGCAACAAATTATCCAACACAGCAGAGGGGTAGAAAGTTCTGTGGGAGGGATGGCTGATGTCAGAACTGGTTTTTCCTTCACCTCACGGGAGCCAGCACTGGGTTGCTCTTCATGGTAATTTTCATCATCCCCTCTGAAGGAAGGCAAGGTCTGGCACCACCATCTTACGCACACCTGTCCTTTATTCTTTGAAGACATTCCGGGGAGGGAGGGGGGAAAATGAGGAGCTGATGCCAGGGGCTTAAGTGGAGAGCAAATGTTTTGAGAATGATGAGGGCAATGAATGTACAGATGTGCTTGATACAATGGATGTATCTATGGATTGCGATAAGGGTTGTATGAGACCCTAATAAAATGATTTTAAAAAAAAGACATTCCTAAAATCTTTCCTCATCCTGAAAACTTGCTACTTAGCAAGACATAGAAATTCCCATTTGAATCATTTCTGTCTAAAAGGTGCTGCTCTGAAGTGACTGGGAAAATCTTACCGTAGGTGGCAATGACATGTTGTGTTCATTTCTGACATACAATTCCACAGGGATTATTTCTATGAGAGATAGGGTTTTAACCTTGGGAGAAGCTGAAACAAAGAGACAGGAAACTCAGACATAGCAGATGGCACTGGAAAGGAGCCAGGAACATTAGTTAAAAGTTGACAGCCCACTGAGCTGAGAGACCACCAGCCTACGCCTACCAGCCAGTTCCCCATAACTTGTTTACCTCTTCAGAAAAAAAAAAAAAAAGAGTAGTCTTTAGGAAATTTTTCCTTCAAGAGAAAAAGAATTATTCAGACCCTACAAGAAATTCTTGTAGGTACTGGCCTATGAGAATCAGTATGTAAATACACCTGTACAACATCAGATCTCCCTAAAGCTAAGCGTAACTGAAGGCAAGGCCTGCCCATGTACACAGATGTTTCAAACAACTTTCTTCTGGGCTTCCTCTTAAATATTGGCACCCTACAATCTCCAGATATTTGAGAAAAGCCTGGAACATAGACAAACACAGTGAAAAACAATGGGGAAAAAATAATTTGGGAGAAATAGCAACTCAGATCTCAGGCAAGTTGGCAATCGTATGAGCTGCCACAAACGTTTGGCTTTCAGGGACTTTGGGACTTCAGAATTGCAGATAATGGAAGGTGAACTCCTACTACAGGAAAATAAAAATCAAACTCCACCACGGGGTGAATTCTGACTCACGGTGCCCCTACAGGACAGGGTAGAACTCCCCAGGTGGTTTTCTGGGACTGTAAGTCTTTATGGGAGTAGAAAGTCTATTGTGGGAGTGGCTGGTGGTTTCTAACTGCTGACCTTGTACTTAGCAGACCAATGCATAAGCCACTACTCCACCAGGGCTCTGTCTCACTACTGGAAGTAGTTTGAAAAGTAGAAGTGTGTTGCCTCTGAGATGGAAGAACAGAGCAATGAGGCAAGGGGATGTAAATTGCCTTTATAGAATTCTTATTATTATTTAGCGTTTTTGATTTGATAAAAATATAACAATGCTTTTCCATGTGAATAGTTGAGGGCTATCATGCATTGTCAAAAATTTCTTGCAGTACGCTGGTTCAGACCCTTACTCACAATCTCAAGACATGAAGGATAATTACCACCCTTTACTGAGTGCCAATTACATACCAGCTCTTGGGTTGGCACGTCTCATGCATGATATCTAATCACCACAAAACCAGGCAAAGTATATATTATTATCTCCAGTTTCCAGATGAAGAAACTAAGGTTAAGCTACCCATCAAAGTTTTCCCAGCAGGTACAGACTAAAAACAAAACCCAAACACAATGTTATGTTGTCGATTACGACTCACAGGAGTTAAACCTCTTAGAGTTAAGCCCTTTCGACGACACTTCGTGGTGAAATACAGCTTTCCTTTTATTTATCTATTACTTTTATTCTTTGCCACGTGGTTGTGAATTATTCCCAGATGGACTTTATGTCTAGCTGGGTCAGTGTTGTTGATTATGCTGTCGTTCCTTGGGTTGGGATTTATAGCGTGTCTGCCTTCCTCAGGTCCTGAATCTATACCTCCAAGCACTCTGTCAAATTGTTTTCTCTTCAATTAATCTAGTTTTAATGACTGCTTTTAGCAGTAACACGGAGCCTCAAGAAAGAAAATAAAAGTAACACTACGTGATAGCCCTGAACAGTTCACAGTATTCGTTTCCCAAGTCGGATTGCTTGATGTGGGTAGGAAGAAAGCACTAGTTGAAGAAGGTAGAGTGTCCAGAAAATTAGAGCTGCTGTAGGTTCTGTGTCAAAAGGATCTGCTATTAAAGTAGCAGCCATCTTTACTTCTAAGGAGGATTCTGGCTGTACTTCTTCCAAGACAGATTTGTTTGTTCTTCTGGCCATCCTGGTGTTTGCAAAATTGTTCACCCACGTTATAAATCAAGAGGATCCATTCAACTGATCCTAGATGACCTCACCAATTATTTAGGCAGGCCTTGAAGCAAGGAAGGGAACCAGTATAGAAAGTGACACGGGATGCCAGGCACGGGAGCGCTTGGGTGGAGCAGCAGGAAAGTGCTCACCTGTTAACCAAAAGATGGGTGGTTTGAATCTTTGCTCTACAGGATTGCTGTGAGTCAGAATGGACTCGATGGATTTGGATGTTTTTAGTGTGGGAATCTAGGATAATTTCAGGAAGTGAATAATGTAAGCTTAGATCATAATTGTGCATTTATGTGCCAAATGAGACAAGCAACTGGAAGGCAGAATAAACACACTTAATTAAATGAAATTGTAGTCAAAACAGTATTTGTGGGGGAGCAATGGGACCCAGGGTGTGACTAAGTAAAGGGGGGCATTGTAGAGCTTCAGAAGTCAAGGAATTATGGACTCATGTGCAGTAAAATCCATGTGCAAACCCCCACTTCACGGAAGGGTTGGGAGTGGGCTCCGGGGTCTTCTCTCTTCTCCCTGCCAAGCTGGATGCTCGCCAGAGTTCAAGGGTTTAGACACGAACATAGGAGGGCCTTAGTGAAAGTCTGTGTTTCCTGTAGGTGCCTCACTAGGTAGGTAGAGGTTGACCCCAGGAGAAAGGAAGGTCATTGAAATTGGCAAAAGATAAATGGGCTTGCTTTCATCTTTAGTCTCATGCAAAGCCTTGGTGGTGTAGTGATGATGAGTTGGGCAGCTAACTCCAAGGTCAGCAGTTTGAAACCACTAGCCACTCCTTGGGAGAAAAATGGGCTTTCTATTCCCATAAAGAGCTACAGTCTCAGAAACTCCCAGGGACAGTTCTACCCTGTTCTACAGGGTCACTATGAGTCATCATCTGCTGATGACCATGGGTTTGGTTTGGGTTTTAGTTTCCGGCAGAGGTTCCTAACTAAGGAAGGTTTTGTTCCCCCCCCACCCCCCCAGGGTATTTGGCAATGGCTGGAGACATTTTTGATGGTCACAACTGGAGGTCAGAACTCTGTACTACTGAAATCTCATGGGGAGAGGTCAGGGTTCTTGTTGAGATTTCTACATTGAGCAGGACAGCCTCTCACCACAAACTTACTGGACCAGCTCGGCAATAGGCCCAAGATTGGAACATCCTAGTTCAAAGACAACTCCTAATGACTCTTCCTCATCTTAGTATTTCAGAGAGATAGACAGAGACAGAGAGAAAGAGAGGGAGAGAGAGAGAGAAGGTAGTCATCCTCCCACCAATTCCAACTCACGGAGAACCCATGTATGTCCGACTGGTACTGTGCTCCTCAGGGTTTTCAACGGTTGCTGTTTTTAAGGGTCCCCAGGCCTTTCTGGCCAGGTACTGCTCAAGCACAGGCTGGACTCAAACACCGAAATGTATGGTGAGCTGCTGAGTACATTCTCCATTTGCCCCGCCCAGGGGCTCTTCTGCTTAGGCACTCGAGTGGCAATGAGGACTTGGTCTTTAGCAACGTGCCTTCGATAAGTAGAGGTGTGAAGAGAAAGGAGACCCGGAGAAAGAAGTTAGAGGGTTATGCTGCTTTTCACTATGGAAATCGACATCCCAAGGCTAAACAGTAAATGGAATGCATTTGCTACAAAAAGAAATTTAAGGGGAAAAATATATCAATACTTTTGTGGAGCTTGTGTACTGCCCTCGGATGAAAGGATAATGAGTCAGAAGTAATTTGCAAGGCCGAACACAAATCAGAACGTGTAGAAAGGCTTTGGGGGTGGTTGGAAGCATATAATTATGATATGCTGTTGTACAATGCACATGTCATGTGGTACTTAGTTATTAACTTGCATCCAAGGGTCTCAAATATTTTGCATAAACACAAAACAAAAAGAAACTTCAGTTGTCATGAAGAAATCTACTTCTCTCTCTTTCACACCAGAGGTGCCAGTTTCAAGCTTTCTCTGTGCAGCCCAATGGGAATTTACTGCATACCGTGTGTGTGTGTGTGTGTGTGTGTGTGTGTGTGTGTGTGT
>NW_022111300.1:40543975-40545038 GCF_000313985.2 Echinops telfairi
GGCTTAAGTGGAGAACAAATGTTTTGAGAATGACGAGGGCAATGAATGTACAAATGTGCTTTACACAATTGATGTATGTATGGATGGTGATAAGAGTCTTATGAGCCTCTAATAAAACGATTAAGAAAAAAGAAGAAGAAGAAGGTTAGAACTCGTAGCGACCATATATGTAACAGGACAAAATGTTGTTTGGTCCTGTGCCATTGTCACAATGGTGATTATGTTTGAGTGCATAGTTGCAGCCATTGAGTCAATCCATCACCCTGAGAATGCTCCTCCTTTTCACTCTACTTGACCAAGTAGATTCAGACATCGGTCCTTCTGATAACATGTCCAAAGCCATTGAAACAAAGTCTTGCCATCCTCACTTTGGTTGAGCATTTTGGCTGTACTTCTTCCAAGACAAACTTGTTCATTCTTCATAGTCTGTAGCATCACCAGTATTCTTCACTCACACCATAATTCAAAGGCATCAGTTCTTCTCCAGTCCTCCTTATTCAGTGTCCAGTTTTCACCTGCAATGTCTAAGGTCAGGTACACCGTAGGCCTCAGAATGACATCTCTGCTATTTAACACTTTAAAGGGATCACCACAGCTGACTTGCCCAATTGTGATACATCATTTGATTCCTTGACGGCTATTCCCATGAGCAGTGATGGTACATTTGAGTAAAATGAAATACTTGACAACTTCACACGTTTCTCCCTTTGTCATCATGTTGCTTACTGGCCAGTTGTGAGGATTTCTGGTCTCTTTATGTTGAGATATAATCCATACTGAAGGCCTCGGTATTTTATCTTTATCAGCAAGTGCGCCCAGTGCTCTTCCCTTTTAGCAAGCAAGGTGTGTCGTGTGCATATCACAAGTTGTTATTGAGTCTTGCTCCAATCCAGAAGCTGTGTACTTCATCTAGCCCCATTGCTCTGGTTATTGTCTCAGCATACATGTGATGGTCTGGGTAATTTTGAGAAACAAATCTATAGAAACTCATGTATAAGAGAGAGTTTTATATAAAGGGTAAGTGCACATCAAGAAAACATCCCAACCCAGTGCTGCCCAAGCC
>NW_022111300.1:40545322-40547130 GCF_000313985.2 Echinops telfairi
GACCATCAGAAAGCAAGAGACCCGAGAACTAGAAAGGCGAGGCTCACTGAGCCATTTATACCTTTGCCCTTCAATTAACCCCACATGTATTTATCGGCCAGGTTGTCACAATAAACTAACTACCTCAATACAGATTGATGAGCCTAATGAAAGGATAGCATCTTGGTGCATGCTTTTTCTGATTTTAAACCATGCCCCTAGTCATGTCACTGCTTAGAAAAATTATTTCTTCTTTTCCATGGTCCCAACGTTTCTAATCAGACCAAAAAAAGCATAAGATTTCTCAAAATCCCCACTCCAGCCCCAAATACCCCCAGTAATAAATTTTGACACATTTTTCTTAAACTGTTCTTATTAAACTAATACAGGGAAGATATAAAGATCCATCTCTAACTCATAGGAGTAAGATTGCATTCTGTGCGGGTTCTGCACTGTCTTTTTCCACTAGTGCCTCTTAAAAATGAAGCAACTCAGAATACTATATCTCGATTTGCTCCCAATAAAATGGTTCTGGAAAACAACAACAAGCAGTCATTTAAACAGAACAAAGGCAGGGCTTAAAATCAGTAAAGATGTTTGTCAAGATTATATCCTTTTGTCATACTTGTTCAATCTGGATGCTAGCAAAGAATCGGAGAAGCTGAACGGTTATCACGAAGAAGACAGCGTTGACATTGGAGGAAGACTCACAACCTGTCCTGCGCAGAAGACGACAACCTTGCTTGCTGAAAGTGAAGATGCCTCGCAGATCTTACTGATGAAGATCAAAGGCTATGACCTTCAGCACTGATTAAATCTCAACGTAAAGAAAAAAACAACCCTTACAGCTGGACCAATGACAAACAGAAAAGATTGAAGTCGTCAAAGATTTTGTTTTACTTGGATCCACAATCAACGTCCATGGCAACAACCCTCAAGAAGTCAAACGACATATTGCATTGTGCAAATCGGCTGCAAAAGACCTCTTTAACACATTAAAAAGCAAAGATATCATTTTGAGAACTAAGGGGTACCTGACTTGAGGCGTAATATATTTAATCACCTCATAGGCATGTGAAAGCCAGAAAATAAATAAGGAAGAATTAATACATTTGAATTATGGGGTTGGTGAAGAATATTAAATATATCATGGATTGACAAAAGAACAAACCTGTCTTGGAAGAAGAAGAACCAAAATGCTTCTTAGAAGGTAGCATGGTGGGTGCCACTATGAGACACGACATCCCTCACGGACCCATAGTCCTACAGGGGGTAACACCGGAAACACAGTGTGGGAATTGCACCCGATCTGATCCCACCACACCGAAGCAAAACACTAAGGGCGTGGAACAGAACAGCAAGGGAACAGAGCAATGAAGTCCCCAGGGAATACCAAAAATAGACTTTGGAGCCAGAGCTTGACACCCCAACACACTCGACTTGAAAACACACCTACAGGCCAACAAACAGTCCTTGAACTAACTAGAAGCTTTTCTTTCTTGTTGTTGTGCTTTGTTTTGTTTTTTTTGTCATTGGCTTGTTCTTGTTGTTGTTTTTTGTTGCTTGGTTTTGCTCTGTCTTGTTTTTGTGCATGTTATTATCTCCATAGTTCTGTCAAAATAAGATAGGCTGGATGAACAATCTGGAGGAGAAAACAACAGGACCAACAATTCCAGGGGGGCATGGGAGAGTGGGAGGTGGTGGGGAAAGTAGTGGTGATAACAAACCCAGGGACAAGGGAACAACAAGTGATCCAAATCGGTGGTGAGGAGGGTGTAGGAGGCCTGGTAGGGTGTGACCAAGGGTAATGTAATCAAGAGGAATTACTG
>NW_022111300.1:40548273-40555213 GCF_000313985.2 Echinops telfairi
AAAAAAAAAAAAAAAGGAAGTTAGCATGGTGAGCAGCGAACTAACAGAGAAGACAATGGGGCCAGGCCCAAGACGAGCTGTGTAGCCCTTCTTCCCAGAAGAATGTAATACAGAGGACAGCCCTGAAGATATAGCCCAGGGAGAATGGCAGGTTTGTCCAGACCACAGGGGTGTGAACTTAGAAAGAGAGAAAGAGTGGACGTCATCATGGCCTACCAAGCCCCGAGGAAGACATCCCTGCTCCAAGCAGCCAATGCACAGAGAGGCCCGTATGGCCCGCCCCACTCACTGACCCGTAGCACTACATGGGATAGCACTGGAGACACTGTGTGGAAAGTGTGCCCGATCTGCCACACACAGCGGGGTAAAATGCGAACGGAGTGCAACAGGACAGCAAGAGGAGCAAAGTAACCAAGTCCCTGGGGAATCCTGAAAATAGACTTCTGACTCAGGGGACAGGGCTTGGCACCTCATCAGACCCAATTGGAAAACACTCCTAAGGGTCAGCAGACAGATCTGGAACTATCTATCAGGGATTTTTTTGGTGTATTTTGTTTTTATTCACCCTAGTCTATCTATATAAGATAGGTAGGACAAACAATCAGAGGAGGAAACAATGAGCATTATAGTGGGACAGAAGGAAAGTGAAAAGGAAATAGAGGAAAGAGGTAGGAAGAAAAAGCTAATTATAGTTATAGCTATAGGCATGTGTATATGTAAATATATTAATTTATAATGAAAGGGACAGAGGCCAGTGTATATTAAGACAGCAGATGGACTTTGGGCCTCTACTCAAGGCGTCCCTGAATACAAGAACACTTTGTTCTAATAACATGGCACTCTCTGATACTCACTTTCCTGACATGATTGCTAAAAACAAAATGGGTGCATGTGTCAGTCTGGGGAGACTAGAGAAACAAATTCATAGACACTTATATGTGTATAAGAAAGAGCTTTATGTACAAGAGCAATTGAATATTGAAAAACATCCCAGTCCAGTCCAGATAAGTCCATAAGTCTGATATTAGCCCATATGTCTGATACCAATCCATATAGTCCTCTTCAGAATCACGAAACACATGCAATGACCCCAAATGTAGGAAGACCACAGGCCAGTGGGTGGGAAGTCTTGTGGATCCAGTGGCATTGTAAGCATCTCAGTGCTACGTGGCTTCTCCAGCTAAGGGCACTAGCAGTGTGCTAGTGTAGCTCCATGTGTCTTCTCGGTTGGAATGTCTCCCAGGGAGTCTCCATAGTGCCTCCAAATGAGGTCATCAAGCTTCAATCTGATTGACAGGCTGAACTCCATCCCTTCACTCTTAAATCTCTCTCAAATTGACAACAGATTATGTAACTACCACAGTGCATAAACAAATGTGGTGAAGAAAGTGGATGGTGCCCGGCTATCAAAAGATATAGCGTCTGGGATCTTAGAGGCTTGAAATGAAGCAAGCAGCCATCTAGCAGGGAATCAAATAAGCCCGCATGGAAGAGGGACACCAGTCTGCACCACGCTCACAATTGCTATGTTGCAGCCACAGTGTCCATCATCTCATGCAGGGTCTTCCTCTTTTTTCCCTGACTCTCTACCAACTATGATTCCCTTCTCCAGGGACTCTCTCCTGATAATATGTCCAAAGGATGTGAGACAAAATCTCACCATCATCCCTTCCAAGGAGCATTCTGGCTGTCCTTCCTCCAAGACAGATTTGTTGGTTCTTCTGAGAGTCTGTGATACTCACTACTCTTCACCAACTACATAATTCAAATGCATCCTTTCATCCTTGGTCTTCTTGATCCATTGTCCAGCTTTCACATGCATATGAGACTTTTGAAAATGCCGGGGCCTGGGTCCAGGGCACCTTAGTTTCCCATGTGACAGCTGTGCTCTTTAGCACTCTAAATCGGTCTGGTGCAGCAGATTTGCTTGAGCATTGATGTGGATCCAGGTCATCAAACTAATAGTCACTGTGTTCTGGGGTTTAGTGCATTGCAGTCGCCTCTTAACTTCCTCCCCCAGTCCCCCTTCACCCCCCCCCCGCCCACCACCCTCCTCTGTTACTCTTACCTCTTTAAAATCTGTGAGCCTCAGAACAGTACACGTGATCTTTTCCTAACGTATTCTTATAATTTCACTTTCTTGTTAAGGACCCTTTCAAGGCTTCCTACTGCCTCAGAATAGAAGGTATGCCGTGGTCTTTAACCCACTGCTGAGGTAGACCTCCCCACCTCTTCTCTTAGCAGCTGACCATCTTTCCTGAAGGTGAGCCACACCCACCGCTTTCTGTTCAGTGACCATTTCTTGCTGGCAGACTCTTCTAATAGCATGGCAGGCTCTTCACAGAGCGGACGTGTTCTCCATCTCCAGCCCTCAATTATAATGCCCAGACAGTCCTTCTGACTTATCTTCCACACCGCCTTCGCAGGTCCTCTCCCCCAAGTACATCACGTTCTCCCATCACGTGGAGGGAGTTCCACTTATACCACCTGCCCCAGTCTGTAATTGGCAGGGTTATTTATTGTTTGCTTGGTTGAAATCTGTCTCGCCTACCAGGAGGTAAGATTTTCCAGAGCAGTGGTCTTGGATGCTTTGTGCTTTCTGAGTACTCGTGCAGCAAGTACTCAGCATGGCAATCTCACACGTGTCCGAGTAGAACTTTGCTCCATAGGATTTTCAGTCGCGGATTTTTCTGGAGTGGACCACCAGATCTTTCTTTCAAGGTGCTTCTGGGTAGGACCAAAGACTCAGTCCTTTGGTCAGCACGGAGAGGGCTAACTGTACTATTCAGGGACTACTTTTTGGTGGATACCTTGGTGTGTAGCGGGTTACAGTAGCGCTGCTCACCACAAAGTCAGTGGTTCCAACCTACCAGCCACTCCAAGAGGGAAGGATGCTCCCATAAAAATGTACAGCCTCCTAAACCCACAGGAGCATTTCTACTCTGTCCTGTTGTTCCTATTTAGTGCCCCTGAAGTGGTTCCGACCCACAGTGACCCTATATACAACAGAGCAAAACACTGCCTGGTCCTGCGCCATCCTCACCATGGTTCTTATGTCCCAGCCCCTTGTTGTCGCCACTGTGTCGATCCATCTTGTTGTGGGCCTTTCTGGTTTTTGCTGCCCTTCTACTTTACCAAGCATGGGACTGCTCTCTCCTGACAACTCTGCCATACAGGGTCAAAATCAACTTCATGGCAGTGCGTTTGGTTTCAGCAGTGTCTGTGTAGCCCTGGAAGGACTCGCTGGTGGTATCGTGGGTCATGCGTTGGGCTGCTCTGAGAGAAAGATGAGGCGTTTAGCTCTAGTGAAGAATGACAGTCCAGGAACCCACAGGGGCAGTTCTCCTCTGGCCTATAGGGTCAGTATAAGTTGGGATCAACTCAATGACTTTTGGTTTGGTAGGTAGCCTGTTGGATAAGCATTGAACTGATCAGCAGTTCAAACCTCCGAGCCCCTCCATGGGAGGAGGAGGAGGCTATCTACTCCAAATAATGAGTTTAATCGGCTGCCTCCGGCAGATGGACTAGATGTAATGTCTTGCTGGCACAGACTTGAACATGGAATGGGAGATGTAGCAACTGTACAATAGAGAAATCAACAGATGTTATTTTAGCCAAGTGGGTGTCGTATGCACCTGGAAAGATGCTCTAAAGGGGCACAGCATCCCTGATATGGAATTCTTGCCCCAAACCTCAATCGAATCAAAAGAAAATATCATACAAACCCCAATGAAGAGGTGTTTTACAAAACAACTCACCAGCATTCATCAAAAGTGTCAAGGTCAGGAAAGACAAGGGATTGACTCACAGGTAACAGGTTTGGGAAGGTTAGAGTTTAACGTACACATGGATTGGGGACTACTATCCTTTGAATTAGGTTTAGAAATTTTCTCTAGCTTTTTCCTAGTGTCAATTAGTGTCATTTCCATTTCTGCCACCACAGTTGAAATCCTTAAAAGAGACTAACTAACATTGTAGCTAATTCCCATTTAAAGTTTATAATTGAATCTCAATTATATACTTTATTTGGACATATTGCTAACAAAGACATAATTAAATCAAAATCCAATCCCTTGCTAGTGAGTGGATTCCAACCAGTAGTAACCCTCCAGAGCAGAGTGAAACTGCACCGAAGTGGTTTCCCAGGCTGTGATTGCACCCAAGGAGGCCTGCTGGTGTAGTTGGTTATGCACTGGGCTACTAACCACAAGGTCGGCAGTTTGAAACTACCCCCCACTCCATGGGGGAAAGAGAAATCTTTCTACTTTCATGAAGAACCAGTCTCAGAGACCCACAAGGCAGTTCTACCCTGTCTTATACGGTTACTATGTGTAGGAATTGACTAGATGGCAGAGAAACAGACCCAAAATAGCACCCCCTCCCGAAGGGGACGAATAACAAAGATGTAGGTGAAGGGAGACAACAGACAGTGTTAGATATGAAATAATAATAACAATGATATCTAATTGGTCAAGGATTCACAAGGGTGGGTGGGTGGGTGGGAGAAGGGAGGGGGAAAAAGAGGAGCTTATACCAAGGGCTTCAGGTAAAAAGAAAATGTTTTGGAAATGAGATGGCAACAAATGTACAAATATGCTGGATACAATTGATGTATGGAATGTTGTGAGCTGTATGAGCCCCAAAAAAACATGATTAAAAAAAATTCACTGTCATCAAGTCGATTCAAATTCAAAGTGACCTTCAGGACAGGGCCAAACAGTCCTGTGGGTTTCCAAGGCTGTAAAAACTTCATCTTTCTCCAAAAGAAAAACTGGTGGGTTTGAATGGCTGACCTTCTGGTTAACAGTCCAACATGTTACCCACTATGTCCAGAGCTCCTTACTAAAGAAGATAGTGGAATCTTTTTTCTGTGGAGTTCTAACCAATGATTTTTTGGTTAACAGCCAAGAGCTTAAACATTGTACCACCAGGATTCCTTAACAGATCATGATTACACTTAAAATCAGCACTGCTTAGCACATTTAAAAAATAAGACGATCCTTACCTGTCTATAAGCCTTAGCTTATTTTCCATTTCACTGGAAGCAAGAGAGACTATGAAGAGGTCAATAGTAATGAGGCCCTGAATTGCAGACACCTCTCTCTGCAATGTCACAAACGGAACTTTCTCAGTAAAATCACCCCCAGGGTTTGCAATGGCAGTCATCTAAGTAAGTCACTGTGTTCTCAAATTTAGTCCGTTACAGCATCCTCCTAACGTCCTCCCCTGCTAGTCTTACTCCTTGAAAATCGGTAACCAGCATCGTCATGTGCCAAAAGGAAGAGTTAATTTGTTCTTTTTGTTACCACTCAGGCGGTTAACTGTATTTGGAGAGCGGCAGCTGCTGCATTCATTGTGCAATGGCAAAGCAATGCATTATTCACTGGAGAACATATTCTGATTTGGGAATTTTTAATACTGTACATAGAATTAGCTGAAAGTCAATACCTGCTAAGGGCATTGAAAAATGTCATTGAGTTGATTTACTTTTCTTTAGCGACATGAAGTTGCAGCTCCAGGACATGAAAGATGACAAAGAAATTGTCACAGATTAGAAGAGACTCGGAAGATACAACAAATAGATCAAAGATGGAGTTTGGGATCCGATCCTAGGACAGGAAGGCAGCATTAAGGGAAAGAACAAGAATGCACTGGTGAAGTCTGGATTTGGTGTGCAATTGGTTAATAGTTTTGTAACAATGGTTGTCTCCTGGTTTTGATAACTATACTCTGGTTATGCACATGAATGGTGGGAGAAACTGTATCAATAACACCCAACAGCCTCCTGAGCTATTTTTGCAAACGTCTGTTAATTTCTGTAAGTCTAAAAGTATTTCAAAATAAAAAGATCTTAGAAGTTGCATTGGAAAATTCCTCAGGAAGTTGGTACTTTCAAGAGAGACGGCGTTACTCAATCATTCCAATAAGCCTGTTTTCCCTTCATTTTGAAACAGGTCATTGTTTCTTCAGTTGAACAGCTTGTGTTGTGGGTTTGTACTTTAAGGGTATTTTGTACAAAAGCACTGATCTCTAAATACTAGAAACACACTCTGTACAGAAAGATGTTCACATTTTTAGCAGCTCTTTACAGCTAAATTTATTGAAGGAAAGGATTTACATTTAAATTTTATAGGGGCTTTTATGCCAGAATAATTGCTCATGGCGCAATGGGATGAATTTCAAACTGGGCAGGTATTTTCTTCTTCTTTCTGGGGTTTTCTTTCTTGTCAAGTACAAATGGTTGAATTTGAGTATGCTAAATATGAGGGGACTTCACTGTAAACCAGTGGAAGTAAATATGACATGATTTTTCAAAAGGTAATGGTGGACACATTCTTTGACCCTGCCTTATAAGTGACAATAGTTAAGAGGCGGTCCTTTGTCAGTTTGGGAGAAAGATGGAGCTCTCTACTCCTGTGGAGAGCCACAGCGGCAGTTCCAGCCATCCTATGGGGTCGCTAGGGATCAAAATAGACTCGATGGCAGTGAGTTTGGTTTGGGTTTAGGGCAGTTGAGCTATTACAGTCAGCTTTATAATAACCACTATTCATTGATCTCCTACCATGTGCTTCGTTTATTAATCCAGCTTGATAGAAAACCTGTAAGTTGGACAAGCTGTCAGAAGAGACCAGTCCCTGGAGGACATCATGATTGGTAAAGCAATGGGGCATCAAAAAAGAGAAAGATCTACTACAATCTGGATTGACACAGTGATTACATCGACGGGCTCAAACAGAATGACTGTAAGGATGGCGCAGGACCAAGTAGTGTTTTCTTTTGTTGTACATAGGGTCCCTATGAAACGGCACCACCTCGATGGACCCTAATAACCATGTACACACCTGAGATAGTTTATTGTGCCAGCCTGGCCGATAAACACAAGTGGGATTAACTGAAGGGCAGAGAGATAAATGGCTTGGTGAGCCTCGCCTTTCTTGTC
>NW_022111300.1:40555525-40565791 GCF_000313985.2 Echinops telfairi
TATAATTTAACTGTTTATTTCTTGTATTATATATTTATCTGTATATGATTTAACAGTTCATTTCTTGTTATATATCTAATTATCTTTATAAATAAATACATTAAATTATCAGCAATTTGGTTTTATCTCTCTAGAGAACCCTGTCTAACACAACAACCCAGCAGGCAATTTTCCTTATTTTACAGATCAGGAAACGGAGGTCCCGCAAAGCTAATCTAGTCTTCAAAAGCATATTGATCCAGCTTCCATTGCTGAACTATTTACATGGGCTGGATTACCCTGCAACATACTCTATCCGTGGTGAGTGTGCCATAGGGAAATTTAAGTATACAAGCCTTTGAACATGTGTGAAATGTTTTGTTAAATTTAAGAGCAATTGCGCTATTCCATTCGAAAACTGTTACATATAATTATATTTTCTTCAAAATATGGAACTATTTCAGAAAACTCAAGGTTTTCTGGACACTAAAGGCATTTTAAAGCTAACCAAATAAAGTACTTAAGAACACCAACTTAACTGCAGGAACCTAAAGTGCCTTTTACTAATGTATTCTATTTTAGTGCAGGGACTATTTTAGTCACTCAGGTGCTACAGGGATGGGGACCTCTCCAGGTGACACTGTCAGAAGGAATGCCATCAAAATGACTCTATACATTTTTTGTGCATTGTTTCAGCAGAAAGTTATTATGTTTGTGAAAATATTCCTGTAGCTATTTATAGCCAGCACATTTTGTAAGCCCAGCTTATGTGTAGACGGATACGCTCAAAGCTAGAACACTGTGCTGACTTCTTTCTGAACCCCCCAGTGCTCTCCAGTCCTGGGGTGCTGTGGGTAAGCATTGGACGCTTTACCACAAAGTCAACAGTTCAGAGCCACCAGCCACTCAGAGCAAGAAAGATGAGTGCCTGCTCCTTTAAGGGTTAAGTGGTCAGAAAGTGTGTGCGTGGGAATCGTATGAGGTCACCTGGAGGAGGAGTTGGTCACATACTTGGGCTGCGAACCACCAGGCCAGCAGTTAGAAAGCACCAGCGGCTGTGCTGGAGGAAGACAAGGCTTTCTGCTCCCACAAAGAGTCTTGGACACCCGCAGGGGCAGTTCTACCTGCTGTCTAGCGTCACAATGTGTCAGTCGATTTGATGGCAGTGAGTTTTGGGCGAGAGTTGTTATTGTTAACCCAGTTACAGTCATGCTTGGAATCACATCGCTTTGCCGACATATGCCACCAGCACATGTTGTTTTCCTTGCTGCTTGTGTTTTCAGTCCCTCGTTTTGTCAGATCTTCTTGTGTTTGAGCTACAATATTACTGTAGTCTTTGTGAGCCTCAATCAGGAAGATTTGGGGAGGGGAGGGGCGGGGAATGCAGCCATACTTAAAGCAGTGGTTCTGAAACTGTGGGTCTCAACCCCTTTGGGAGTCAAACGGCCCTTTCACAGGCGTCGCCCGATTCATGACAGTAGCAAAGTGACAGGAAGTAACAATAACAAAATTTTATGTTTGGGGGTCACCACAACATGAGGAACTGTATAAAAGGGTCATGGCATTAGGAAGGTTGAGAACCACTGACTTAAAGAATAAGAAGGACAACAATTAGTAACTTGCGCTCAGTTACTGGCAATGTTGTAATTCAAAGTGGAAAGATTTTACAAAATCATTGGTTTTTGTTGCAGTGAAGTGACATTTCTTAATTTGGCTCTTCTACACATGTCTTTGTAACTTCCACCCAATAATTGGGTGGGACCACACAAACAGACCATGTGCAATACTAATAGAGGAGATTAGATTAGTGGGTCTAAGAATGAGACATGTCAGCAGCAGGAGGAGAGAAGTCCCAAGACCATCCAGGAAGAAAAGCCCCCAGCAGAGCATATTCCAAACCCCTGACCGAAATGGTGGCAGCAGCAGAGACCACGGCAAGGGGACTGTGAGGCAGAGCGGCTGGCAGTGTGATGGCGCAAGGAGGCAGAGGCCAAGGGACCACATGGCTGAGAGCCTAAGGACCAGAAAGACTCAGCTGCTGGCTGAGGAGAGGTGCGGCGGTGAACCTTACTGACTGAATCCTTACTATTGTCGGCTCCCGGCTTCTGGTGACCTGTGAAGTTACCCAATAAACACCCATAACTGAGAGTTACCTGTGAGTTCTCTGCGGCCATTGCAACGCATTATCAAGCCCAGCAGAAAAGCAGAGTGTTGTGGGAGGAATGGCTGGTGTCAGAGTTGGGTAAAGAGAGGTGGAGGCCTGTCTGGCCTCTACCTAATGGCAATCAGCTTTGGACGACCATGCTATGGACTCTTGGTGGGTTAGAATGAAAGGAGATTCGTTGTGGCGAAGAGGTACCACTAGAAGTTGCCAGCCCTGGGGAAAGCCACATCGCACTGCTGTTTTAAAAACAATCAGAAAAAATATCAATGATCTAAAAGAAGTTTGTTGTTATTGGTGTTTACTTTTAAAGATCCGCTTCCTTGACCCTCTGCTTACCATTCAGACTACAGTGAAAAAATGTAGGGATGATCTCCATGAGGAAAAGCTCCCCCTTCAAAGCAGAATTAAATAACCACCTTTTGTCTGAGCCTATTAATTGTTCCTACTCAAAATTTCAGTCACACATTGCATATTGAAATATTATTGAGTTGAGCTTTTGCGCTAACAATACAGATGCTCTATAATTGGATTGGTAGACAAAGATCATTTCCTTGACTAAAAAAAAAACAACTTTGTGAATGCTGCATTCATCTTACAATTAAAAGTGTCATAATTAGATGCTAGACTTTAACACGTTGTAATAAGATACAGGTTTAAACCTATCCCTTACTACCTGAGACCAACCAGTTTCATTCCATCTGCCCCAATAGGCTGTGAAGGAGAAGTTCAATCAAGGGAACTTGAGATCCCCTGTGCCCACACAGGTGTCCTAACAAAGCTCTCTAGTAAAGCACAGAACATCGGAGTGGGATTTTCAAAGCTATGACAGGACCTAGATGTTCGTTGTTTCCTCCTAACTTCTGATTGCAAGAATCCCTTTGGATCCGGTTCTAAAGACATTTCCCAAGGCCCTTCATCTAGAAATTCTAACTTAATAGATGGAGAGTGCCACCTGAGAAATGGAATTTTCGGCAAATATGTCAAGTGATCAGACATAGTTGAGACACATTGGGCTCACATTTTAAATTTTAATTAATTTTAAAATTAAAGGAAATGGTGTTAGGGAAATTGGCAAGAGTATGAATTTTGATATTAGACACGTTTCAGACTTTCCCTTAACGAGTTATTTCATCTCCACTTTAATGTCTGTTTTAAGAGGTAATAATGCTCTCTCTCTCAGATTTCTTGTAAGTATTAGAGACAAAGACTCACTGAGCCTCACAAGAGTTCAGGACCAGCTGATGCTTTGCTCTACTGTACACAGAGCCGACTGAGTCAGAGCTGACCTGACAGCATCTAAGAAAAATAGGCCCTTTCTACACAAGTGTGGTCTGGGGATAAAGTAGTTACTGAGAACTTGTGTGTGAGGCAGACTCTCTGCTGTGCCTAGGGGCTCAGAACCCCTGTCTCAGGGACACCAAGGTCAACTAGCATAACAAAATCCACAAAGGTAATGCTCTATATCCCACTTGGGTGAATAGTGACTGAGGTCTGAAAGCTCATGAGCTTTGCAACTGTTGGAGTGACGAAAACTGAAGGCACATGGAAGCAGTTAGTCCACTGGAGCAATGAACCACATGAACCTCAGTCTCCACAATCCCGAGAACTAGAGGGTGCCCAGCTCCCACTACCAACTGCTCTCAAAGGGGTCATCTTAGAAGGCCCTGGATAAAGCGGGAGAAAATATAGGACAAAACTCAAAACCACAAGAAAGGCCAGGCTTAGTGATCAGAGAGAGACTGGTGGAACCCCTAGACAATGGCCCTTCGACACTCTTCAGGTCTGGAAATGAACTTACCCTTCTGGGTCAATTTTCAGTGAAATAATAGACAGGGCTGGAAGGAGAACAATGACTCTACCCAGGTACACCCCCTTTAGAATAGTCAACCATTTGTGATCAAGTTCAGAAGCGCCATGAAAGAAGGAGCAATGGAAATAGGAAGCGCAGATAGGAAGTGGGCTAAGTGATGCGACATTGTGGGGACTGCAATCAATGAGAGGAAACAAAGCATGCACGAATGATTGGACGGAAAACTGATCTGCTCTGCAAACCTTCACACAATTCTCAATAAAAAGAAAGAGAGAAATGAATAGCAGACTGCACCTCTGCCGCAGACCCAAGGACTCGAAATATGCTGGTGGAAAATGTTCTCTGAGTGAATCATGTGCATCTGAACGTTGAAGAAGCCCTGACCGAGCCCTGGAACAAGTCTCAGGAAATGTGAGAACCGTCTTTGCTTCTCCCCGTGTAAGTTGCACCATTAATTTAATTCACCTGGGCTGGGTGGCTGCTGCTGTTGATTCCAGCCCATTGGGTATCCTTTCCGCCTTCTTGTTTGGTTTGGTGGAAAGGCATTCATGAATAAACAAACACAGCATGAGCCAGAAATCAGTCCAGTGCGAAAGGCAATGCTGAGCATTTCGCTCTAGGGCCTTTGCCTTGGCACTCAGCTGCAACGTGAAGCGATGGAACACAGTTTTCAGGTTTTCCAAAGAAGCACGTCAGAGCTGCAGTGGGTCTGTGTTCCCCAGCAGTTTCCAACGTAGCTTGCACAACCACCTGGACATTGTCAGTAGCACGGGGAGGTCTATAGCTAATAGCGAAACTGGTCACTACTTGAATAAAAGTTTGGAGACGACTGCAGATTAAGGTGTTAGGGGTTTCATTCTGTCTGCCTTTCTTTCTTTCTTATTGTTCCCCCCTGTTGAACCTTGTGTAGACCAAAGAAGAGAATTAAGTAGAACCTGGCTGTCTTACTTCATCAAAGATGTTTTCAGTAATTGCCTGTGTGAAGACATACAGCACATGTTGGGACATGACAGAGGAAAATGAAAAATATAGTTGAAACCTCAGGGAGTGATAGGAAAGGCGGTTTGCTGCAATGAATAGTTTAGCTGAAATGCTCTCAGGCAAGCAGCGAATAAATTCAGTTTGTGATGTAAAACAAATCAATAGGGCGCAGCTCAAGCCCAGCCACTGAGCCGGAGAAGAAAAGCTTCTTGCAGGGCGTTTGTGTTTTGTTTTCGCTCCTTTTTTTAAAGAGTGGACCCCCAATAGAACTCCAATTCAAATCTTGCATTTGTAAGGGTTCTATCATTATGTGCTCCTTATAATAATTTTTTCTTTATTTCCCTTTTAAAACGGATGAACCCATGCTTGGAGACTTCTCATGACACTGGCTTCCTTGCTAAGCCAGCACCCTGGCTTGGGCCACAACTGCACCTCCCCCATTTCTATGACTGTACAGGAAGTGGTAAGGTGTGTTCTCAGCAATTTTTCCGGGGTTCTGGGGAAGGTCTTGTATGTTGAGAGGCTCCTGTACCACATGGGGTATGCTTGGACAGCCACACGCGCAAGTCTTTGCAATACTGACCACCCTTTGCAATATGGTGGAGTGCGAGCTTATCTCTTCCCTCTGCATTTTGACATGATGCAGATAGGAGTGGCGATAAGACATACTTGGAAACTAAAAAGTGACAGAGGAACAAGCGTCTGTCACTAAAACCAGTGAGACTCCAAATAGCTAGGTCTTTGAGAAGGAGCTGCCTTTATTATGCCGTGTTCCTATAACTGCATGGCTTTACCAAACAGAAATGTATTCTCCGTGGTAAGCACTGACCCTAGACGAAGGATTTCTCACTGTGCTGAAGGTCCTTGTTTCCTTCCAACATCTGTGGACGTAATGGTACTTGGAGATCTCTATGTGTCATGGCTTCACTCTTCACCTAAGTCTAGGAAGTTCATAGCTCAAGTCCCCTGGATTCAAGAGCCAAAGCTCCACTCTTTTGTCTAGGGCAGCGGTTCTCAACCTTTGAGTCACGATCCCTTTGGGGGGTCAAACAACCCTTTCACAGGGGTCACCTGAGGCCATCGGTAAACACATATTTCCCATGGTCTTAGGAACCCAGACACTGCTCCTCTATCCATCTCCAGGCGGGTCCGCCCACATGCAGATACGCCCACATCCAAGTACCCGGCATGAAGACTGTTACCCATGCTACACCATGTTTCAAGACAAAATTTCATTTATTTGTCATTAGAAATAAATATTTCACAATATGTAATTGCATATTGCTTCTGTGATTAATCACTGTGCTTTAATTATATTCAATTTGTAACAATGAAAATATATCCTGCATATCAGATATTTAAATTATAATTCATAACAGTAGCAAAATAACAGTTATGAAGTAACAACGAAAATGATGTTATGGTTGGGGGTCACCACAACATGAGGAGCTGTATGAAAGGGTCACGGCATGAGGAAGGTTGTAGGGAGTACTCAAGTCTCACTCTCTGTCTGCTTGCGTCTCTCTTATTTTATCTCTTGTAAAATTTTTAAGATGATTTCTACTCACATCCCAGGAAAACTCCCCTTCTAAATGAGAGTGATAGGGGAACATGGCACTAATATACCCACAGGGAGGGTATAGTCTATGTCTCCACAGGAAAAGGAGAGAGGGACCAGACCCCAACCCGGGGTGCCAAGCCTTGAGGGCAACATACTTGCATGGAGCAGGAAACTAACAGAGAGAATGATGGGGCCGGGCCCAAGCTCAGCTATATTGACACCCCACCCCCACCCCACCCCACCCCATGGAAGAATGTAATACAGAGGACAGCACTGAAAATATAGCCTGGGGAGAGTGGCAGGTCTGTCCAGACCACATGGGTCCGAACTAAGAGGGAAAGAGAGTGAGAGGGAGAACCTCACCATGGCCCACCAAACCCCAGAACAACATCCCTGCTCTGAGCAGCCAATGCACAGAGAGGACCGTAGGACCAGCCCCACTACGCGACACAAAGTTCCCTCACTGACCCATAGTGCTACAGGGGACAGCACTGGAGACACTGTGCGAAAGTGTTCCCAGTCTGCCACAGGCACAGTGGGGTGAAACACAAAGGGAGTGTGACAGGGCAACGAGGGGAGCAAAGTAACCAAGTCTCTGAGGAACCCTGAAAATAGACTTCTGACTTGGGGGACAGGGCTTGGAACCTCATAAGATCCAGGTGGAAAATGCTCATAAGGGTCAGCAGACAGATCTGGAACATCTATTGGGTTTTGTTTTATTTATTTGTTTTCTTTTGTCCTATGCCTATCAATATAAGATAGGCAAGAAAAACAATCTGAGCAAAAAACAAGGGGACCGACAGTCCCAGGGGCACATGGGAGAGGAGGGAGCAGGGAGCCAACACACTTAGGGAAAAGGGAACAACAAGAGATCTAAATATGATAGTGAGAAGTATAATGACTGGTGAGATTTTATCAAGGGCGATATATCCAAGAGGAAATACTGAGAGCTGAATGGAGGGTGAGCATGATAGTGGGATAGGAGGAGGGTGAAAGGAAATAGAGTAAAGAAAGAGGCAAAAGCTCTTTTATAGAGGTATAGCTGTAGGCATGTGTATATATATATATAAATACATTAATTTATAATGAAAAGGATAAAGGCTAATGTACATATATTTATATGTTAAGTATTAAGATAGCAGATGGACTTTGGGCCTCTGCTCAAGGCCTCCCTAAACAAGAGAACACTTGTTCTAATAATCTGGCAATTTTTGATAATCACCTTCCAGACACGATCACTGAAGACAAAATGGGTGCATAAGCAAATGTGGTGAAGAAAGTGGATGGTGCCTGGCTATCAAAAGATTTAACATCTCAGGTCTTAAAGGCTTGAAGTGAAACAAGCAGCATCTAGTAGGGAAGCAAATAAGCCCACATGGAAGAAGCACACCAGCTTGTGTGATCATGAGGTGTCAATGGGATCAGGTATCAGGTATCAAAGGATGCAAAACAATTATATCAATGTGAAAGAGACGGGTTGGAATGGACACCCAAAGCCCATCTGTAGACAATTGGACATCCCCCCACAGAAGGGTTACAAAGAAAGGACAATTCAACCAGGGTGCAGTGTAGCACCAGCAAAACACACATTATTCCTCTCGTTCCTGAATACTTCTTCTACCCCACTACCATGATGCTGTTCTACCTTACAATTCTGGCTAGACCAGAGTACACACATCGGTACAGATAAGAGCTCTTGACCCATGGAATTCAGGACAGATAAAACCCTCAGGAACAGTAGCGGGAGTAGTAATATCATGAGGGTAGAGAGAGGATGGGGGCCGGGAGGGGAAAGGGGGAGATAGGGGGACTCCATCACAAGGTTGGATATATAGCCCATGACGCAGGGGGATGAATAACAGAAATGTGGGTGAAGGGAGGCAATGGACAGTGTAAGACAAGAAATAACAATGATAATATATAATTGATCAAGGATTCACGAGGGTGGGAGAGGGAGGGGAAAAAAGAGGAGTTGATAGCAAGGGCTTAAGTAGAAAGAAAAATTGGGGGGCATGTTAATGGCAACAAGCGTGCTTAATACAAATGAATGATGGATTGTCATAAGATTTGTAAGAGACCCCCAATAAAATGATTAACAAAAAACAACAACAAAAAAAGAAACTCCCCTCCTGTGTGATCAAGGCTGTGGCTTGACTAAGGATGTAACATCTAATCCCTTCTCTTCATAGCGGATTGGCTGCTCGGAGCACAACAGGGAGGATGATCACATCATTGCATAACTGCCAATCAATTGAGAATCATGACCCCATCACATGGGACACAAATTAATCCGTGACATTCTTCCCTTTGCTCCCTCCCCAAATGTATCCCCTTGCTACACACAAAATACTTTTATCTATCACATCATTCCCGGTTTCAACTCAAAGCCCAAATTCCATTCTGGGGCAAAATGTTTCTTCAACTGTGAATTTATAAAATCTAGACTACAGGTGATCTGCTTCCAAAGTACAATGGTGGAACAGCCATAAGGCAGATGTTTCCATTACAAATAGGAGAAATTAGAAGAAAAGAAGAGATGAAGCAAGTAAACAAACAAACGAAAACCAGCTCTCAAGGTGGGAAAATCATCCTCTGTTTTCTGACACTGGGCTCTGGCTCTGCCTCCCAGGCCCACTGAGATTACAAGTCTGCTCCCTCAGCTAGGGGCAGCCCCTTTCTCTTAGTCCCTTTTGGTAGTGACCCACTTCTGTGGCCCCATGGGCATGGCAGCCCCGCCCCCTCAGTTTTAGGGCAGTGGCTCCAGCTCCTCCCCCTGGCACCTGTCAATGGCAGCTTCATACTCCGGAACCAGATTGGTGAAGATCTGATGCTTTGGAGGTCATGGCCCCAGTCTTCGATACTGCCGCAAGTAATGGCCATACCTTTTGTGGACCAGAGTCTGGTCCGGAGCTCTTTGTCAATTCAACTTCTGCTTTATGTTTTCTTAGCTTCTTGGCCCCTCAGTACTTGGGCCTCTTGGGCCAGGCTAACCTCTGCCCTGATCAGGCAAATGCTACAAAGCTCCCTAGCTCTGATAATAAGTACCCAGAAGTACCCCACTCTGCTCGTATGCCTTAGCCCCGAGGCACTCAGCTCGCTCGCTCGCCATGCCAGTTCCTGAATCTTTGGCTGCAGGTCTTCAGGTTCTGCAGCTGATGTTTCCCTTTTAGAGCTTCTCCCGATCTGTGCTGTCTCCTGCATTAGAGCTCTTTTCACTTCCTCTGAACCTTCGCCACAAGTGTCCTTGGTGTCCATAATGCCACCAACAGTTGATTCGAGAAAATCTAGGCTTTTTTACTATTCAAAACACAAGCAATGCCACAGCCAATAGATTGAATTCCACTCACAGCCATACTGACCCTATAGGACAGAATAGAGCTGCTTCCCAAGGTTTCTGAGGCTGTAAATCTTTTTGGCACCTGAAAGCTAGTCTAGCTTCTATGCATCACCCAACTGCAAAACCACTTCCACATAAGTATCTGTTTGAGCACTATGTTATTACCTAGTTTAGGAGACTAGAAGTTCAAATGCAGGACCTTTTCCCTGGCTCTCAGGGAAAGGTTTTCTTTCTTTTTTTTTTCAAGGGATGACCACTGGTTTATTAAGGTTCTCTTTGTTGAGCCAGTGTTAGTCTTTGTAATTTTAACTTTTTTTTCTTTTTAATCATTTTATTGGGGCTCATACAATTCATCACAATACATAGATCAACTGTGTAAAGCACACCTATACATTTGTTGCCCTCATCATTCCCAAAATTTGCTTTTTTCTTGG
>NW_022111300.1:40566566-40609866 GCF_000313985.2 Echinops telfairi
GTGCTTCTTCTCTGTGGGCTTTGTTGTTTCCGAGCTAGATGGCCGCTTGTTTGCCTTCAAGCCTTTAAGACCCCAGATGCTATATTTTTTGATAGCCGGGCACCATCAGCTTACTATCCATTAGCTCTAGAGGAAAGTCCTTGTGTACTTTCGACCTATGTGGAACCTGTATTCCTTGGAGATCTCCATGTGTGTTGGTATCAATCTTCCCCTGGGAATAGGAAGTATCCAATGCAGAGACGCCAGGTCCAAAGGATTGGCTGTCACATCAGCTCACACCATGGAGGGTGAACACATCATTACATAAGTGACAAATAACATCATAACTGCCAGGCTGTTGAGAATAATTGCCCGGGCAAGTTAGCACCTGGGTCGAGTCTGTCAATCAGGTCATCATAATCAATCATGCCTCTGTGTGGGCATGGCCTTCTCCTGAGAATTTTGGGAACTCCTGTCTTCCTCCCTGGAGGTGGGTCACACACTCTCTCTGCTTCCCTCCCTCTGAGACATTCCTGTTGACAAGCCACATGGAGCTATGCTGATGGCATCTAAAGCTTTGGAGCTGGAAGAGCCATGTGGAGACCCATGCCAGCGCTGAGATGCTTCCACCACCACTGGATCCACAAGATTTTCCACCTAATGGCCTGTGATCTTCCTGCACTCGGTGTCATTGCATGTGTTGTGTGAGTCTGAAGAGAAATGTACAGACTGTATAGGATATATGGGCTCTTGATCTGGACAGGCCTGGGATGTTTTCTTAATATACAATTACTCTTTTATATAAAGCTCTCTCTTACACATATATGAATGTCTCCCTGGATTTGTTTCTCTAGTCTACCTGGACTAACACAACATCTCTTTTGGTTGGTTGGCCAACTAGCTGTTTTCTAAATTTCTTGGCATAAACAATGTCACTTTTTAAAATTATTGTTGAAATATCTGAATTGGTGGCTTTATTTTACTTCTGCTAATGCCTTCAGAACAGCTTGAACTTCTTCTTTCCGCACTATCAGTTTTTGGTCATATGAACAGGAATTGGTTAAATATTGACCAATTCCTTTTGGTCCAATAACTTCGTGTATTCCTTCTGTCTTCCCTTGATGCTTTCAGCAATTCGATAGCTTGCTCATAGAATTCTCCAACACTGCGAATCAAGATTAGAATTTTTCAGTTTTTTTCAGCTTAAGTAATGTCTAGTAACGTCTTCCTTTTGGTTTTTAAATTCCAGGTCTTTGCACATATCATTATAGTACTGTGTCTTTTCAAATTGCCCTTTGAAATCTTGTTAATCCCTTTTACGTCTTAATTTCCTGTTTGCTTTAGCTACTCTGCATCCAAAAGGAAGTTTGAGTTTCTCTTCTGACATCCATTTTGGTCTTTTATTTACTTCCTATCTTTCTGGATGACTTATACTTTCTTCATGTAAGAGGTCTTTGATGCCATCTCACAAGTCCTTTGGTCTTTGGTCATTAGTGTTCAATGCATCTATTCTTTATATTCAAATGAGATATACCCAGGTCGTACTTTAGTTCTCTTGGACTTGTTTTAATTTTCTTCAGCTTCATTCTGAACTTGCCTATAAGCAGTTGATAGTCTGTTCCATAAATGGCCCCTGGCCTTGTTCTGGCTGTTGATACTGAATTTCTCCACTCAATCTCTTTCCAAAGATGTCGTCAATTTAATTCCTGTGTTTCATTCAGAGAGGTCCAAGTGTATAGTTCCCGTTCATGTTGTTGGGAAAGCATATTTGCCATGACTACGTCATTGGTCTTGTAAAACTCTATTTGCGACCTCTCGCTTTCTCTCTCTCTTTCTTTCTTTCTTTCTTTCTTTCACAAGGTCATATTTTCCACCTCTCTATCCTTCTCTGCTTTCAGCCAGTAATTATCAATGTAACTTGCTTGCATGGCTGATCCATTTCAGGATGGGGAAGCTCTGAAGGAATCTTCAGTTTCTTCCTTTTTGGTGTTAGGGATCAGTGTCAAGGTGACCAGGGTTCCTTATCATGATATGCATTGCTGACTATGGACTTCAGACAGAAAGAAAAAACTCAGTGCCGTCGAGTTCATTCCGACTCACACTGACAGTATTAAAGAAGACAAGACTGTCAATTTTATTTTTTCTTCTCTCAATTTTCACCTTACCTTGCTCTTAGCTTAACAACGGTGACTATATATGTGACAGTTATCTTGTTACAGTTCAGAAATGCTTGCACTTGTGCTTGTCACTGTCATTATGAAGTGCTTTCACATTCACTAGCTCAACTGATCCTCACAGAAAGCTTGAGCTTGGTAGAAACATAACATATGATCCTTAGGAAGAGGGGCAAGTCCTAGAACAGAAGCATCCCTCTTAACTTCAGCTCATCTTATGTATCCACATGGATGTGAATTTTTTCCCCCAAGTAGGGGAAAAACATTTGTTAATAGGAACAGACTGCAGCAGTTGGCCGGCTGATGGGTGAATCAGAAGAGAAGGCAGCAGCTAAGGAAAATCTTATTTTTGAGAGGTAAGCTTTGAGGGGCTCTGCCAGGGGCTGTTACATCCTTTCGGATTGCTGTCCTGCGCAAATCCCTGAATAATGTTTTCTTTGTGTGTGTTTGTGTGTATATAAGAGAGAGATTTATATAAAGGGTAGTTGTACATTAAGAAAGCACCGCCCCACCCCCCGCCGGGGGAAAAAAAAAAAGCATCCCAACCCAGTTCAATCCAAGGCCATAAGTCCGATATTTTCCCATATGTCCAATACCAATCTATAAAGTCCTCTTCAGACTCATGAAACATGCAATTATGCTGATGCAGGATGATCACAGGCCAGTGGGTAGAAAGTCTTTGGATCCAGTGGCGTTGTAAGCATCTCAGCACTGGCAGGGGTCTCCACAAGGCTTCTCCAGTTCCCAGGGCATGGGGTCTATCAGTGTAGTGCCACTTGTCTTTCCTCAGGGATGTCTTGCAGGAAGTGAGCAGAGAGAGTCTTTCTGAACTCCAGGGAGGAAATACAGGAATTCCAAGGATTCCCAGGAGAAGGCCATGCCCACACAGAGGCCTCATTGGCTATGATCCGATTGACAAACTAGACTCTACCCCTTCACTCTTAATCCTCTCAAGTCCCAAATTGACACCAGATTATGTAAGTACCACAAGATGGATTGACACAGTGGTTGTAATAATAAGCTCAAACATAACAATTGTGAGGACGGTTCAGGAGTGGGCGGTCTTTCATTCTGTTGTAGGTAGGGTCACTGTGGTAGTCTGGGTCGACTAGAGAAACAAGTCTAGGGAGACGCATATGAGTTTAAGAAATATCTTTATACACAAGAGCAATTGAATATTGAGAAAACATCCCAGTCCAGTCCAGATCAAGTCCATAAGTCCCATATTAGCCCATATGTCCAATACCAATCTATAAATTCCTCTTCAGATTCACAAAACACAGGTAATGACACCAAATGCAGGAAGATCACAGGCCAGTGGGTGGAAAGTCTTATGGATCCAGTTACGGTAGAAGCATCTCAGCACTGGTGTTGGTCTCCACGTGGTTCCTCCAGCCCCAAGGCGCTGGTTGCCATCAGCATAGCTCCATGTGGCTTGTCAAAAGGAATGTCTTGCCAGCATTGCCTGAATAATGTTTGAGAAAGCTTCCTGTACAGTCAAATCCTCCTAGAGAGAGTTCAGAACTGACAGAGGGGGAAGCTCCTTTGGAAGTTGCTCTGAGAAGAGGCAAGTATCTTTGGGACAGGGCAAAGAGGAAGCATCCATCAGAATCTACTTCAGAAATGAAGCCACAGTGTAGCAAGGATAAATCCAGTTCTATATTATGTAATGATTAAACTGAAAGGCCTATCATGTTCAATCCCTAAGAGACTATTTTCCTTTTGATCTGAATATTTACAATGACACCACCGAGTTCCTGAAATGTATACCTCATCGTGTATAGTGTTATTTTTTAAATATAATGCACAGGTATTGACAAACATTTTCAGTTAAGTGTCAGATAGTAAATAGGTAGGCTTTGCTTGCTGTAAAGTCTTAAAATTATTCCACTCTTCTATTGTAATGGGAAAGCAACATAGATAATCCATAAATAAGTGGGTTTAGTTGTATACCAATGATATTTTTTGACACTAAAAACGGAATTTCATACGATTTCAGTTGATTTTTTGGCACTAAAAACGGAATTTCATACAATTTTAATGTCACAAAATATCAATGTTTTTCTTTCTTTAACAAAATTTAATGTTAAAAAACAACCAGAAAAGAATTTTAAAACTTTGTTAGTGCCTGAGTCCTACATAAATTGTTGGTAAGTCAGATTTGGCCCATGGATCAGAGGTTCTGCCAAATATTGAAGCCAATAAATTCAAAATCAAATTATCCTTAGAGATCATCTAGTTTAGTGGTTTTAGAAAATGAAAGATATTTTAAAGCAATGGGAACCTACTTTCAAATACAACTATAAGGCTGTCCCCCCACCCTACCCCCTAAAAGAGTAGGCTCTGTTTTGCTGTTCAAGGCCTGAAATTTCTTTTTTCCAGAATCCACAGGACAGTTTTAAAATGACTGGTATTGTCGCTAAGTACAGGTTTTTGAAGACTAGTCAAAGATTGAACACTTGAGGGACAAATATGGATTAGAATTTAGGCCCTTTGATCAGTTTATGGAATATTAAATAAAGTCTTTTCAGAGTCTTGGTCTGTTGTTCAATTTTTTAAGACATTATGTGTCTATCACTCACTTTTAATTTTGAAATAATTTTAGAGCTACTAAAAATTAGACTAGTACAAAAGCTTCTCATCTGTCCTTTACCTAAATCCATGATTTGCTGCCCACACATGTGCTACTCTTTCTGAGTTGGTTGCATACATCATGTCTTGCACTCCTTAATACTTCGGCACACATCTCCTACATCCTCTCACCCTTTCGCATGTAGTGCTTATGTCACAAATATTAAAAAAAAAATCTAACCACTAAATTTCTATCTTTGCCTAATCTTATTTTTCACAACGTCGTACAACTTTCATTCTTTTTCATACACTATTGCTTTTCCAATATTTTATTTGATGAGATGGCACATTAGTTTCCACCTAGTTATAAAATGAGAGCTCCCTATTTCCCCATCTTTTCTCATAGCCTCATTCCCCCTAGTGATATCCCTTTCTCAAATCTTTGATAAGTAGAGTCATCTTAAAAAATGTGTGTGTGTATGGATAGATGAATGTATGGCCAGATAAATAAATCCTGACTCATAACAGCCTCATGGAACAGAGTACAATTTCTCTCCAGGAGTCCTGGGGCTATAAATCTTTGTAGAAGCAGACAGTCTCACCTGTCTCCTGCAGAGCACCTGATGAGTTCAAACTGCCAAACTTTGAGTTAGCAGTCCAATGTTTAACCCAGTGCACTACCAGGGCTCTTCCAGATACATACATATAGATATACCCATTTCTTATAAGGAGGAGCCATAACTGAATCAGAATTTTACTTGACATCGTGGCCTCCAATTTACCAGCCCAGAGCTCAGCTGCAGTCTTTCAATCCCTTATAATGACCAGCATACTCCTATCAGGGCATTGGTAATATCCTTTTAACTCTGATGGTGTAGTGGCAACGCCAGCAGTTCAAAACCACGAGCTGCTCCATGGAAGAAAGAGAGACTTTCTATTCCCATAAAGAATTACAGCCTTGGAAACCTACAGCGGCAGTTCTACCCTGTCCTATAAGGTAGTCACAATTGATTGAATGGCACTGAGTGAGTTTTACTTTTAGTATGAGTTTAGTGTGGTTTGATTAACTAAAGGAAGTCTCACTAGCAGAAGCAAGCCATGCATAGGATTACTGATTCCACAGTTATACTTTCTCTCATGTCTTTTCATGAGCTAATTAGAGATTTGCGGAGGGTCAGAAGGCCTGAGTTCCTGTTTTCACTCCTCTGTTTATCAGCTAGGTAATCTTTGCCAAAGGAGCCCTGGTGATGTAGTGGCAAAGAGTGTGGTTGTTAACTGAAGAACCAGCCATTCATACCGGACCCCTGCCACGGTACAGGAGTATGAGGAAGCAGTCTGCTTCTGTAAAGATTGAAACACTTGGAAACCCTCTGGGGCAGATGTATTCTATCCATCGGAGTTGGAGTTGATTTGATAGCACTGTGTTTGGTTTGGGTTTGAGTTAATCTTTGCCAATTATGAAATCTCCCACAACCTTAGTTACTACATTAAACTTGATAGCCATCCTCTCTTCTTAAAACCTACTTTTCTGCCTCAAAGATTCCTGTGAGGATAAAATGATAAAATACACATAAAGGGACTTTATAACAAATACCAGAGCATTTAAAACAACATAGTTTCAAGTGTTGCAGAGTAAAGAGATTATAGAGATAATCCAGTCCAACCGGATTATTTTACAGACAAGGAAACAAAAAACCAGAAAGATTAAACAACTTTTTTCTGGTCACTGACAGTTTGTCATAGACAAGTTTCCTGATTCCTAAACCAGCACTTTTCAACCTCAGTTAATTGTCTTCTCTACAGCATCTGTTTCTCAAGGGTCTAGTAGTTCGTTAAGCATCCATTACACCAGTACCAACTGCTTTGGGGTCAATTCCAACTCATAGCGACTCCATATGACAGAATATAGTTGCCCTTGGGGCTTCCAAGACTGTAAATCTTTATGGGAGCTGAAAGGCTCATCTTTCTCCCTTGGAGTAGCAGACAGGTTCGAACTGCTGAGCTTTTGGTTAGCAGCCAAACAAACAATCCCTTATCATGTGCATAAGGAGCCCTGGTGGTGTAGTGGGATAAACACTTTGCAGGAGAGAGATGAGGTCATTTCCTGAAAAGAATTATGCTTCCGAAATCCTAAGGGCAGTTTTACCCTGTCTTACTGGGTCACTATGAGTGATTAATTTGATGGTACTTGGTTTGGTTTAAGAATCCCTGGTGGTGCTTTTAACAGGAAGCATTGACTGCCAACTGAAAAGTCGATGATAAAACCCCTTGAGTTGCTCTCTGGGAGAAAGATGAGACCACCTGCTTTTGAAAAGATTTACAATATTGGAAACTCTATAAAAGGGTTGCTAATAAGTTGGAGTCAGCTAGAGGGCGGGGGATGAATGCAGAAGCTTGGAAGCCTGGTGGTCCAGTGGTTATACACATGGCTATTACCTGTAAGGTCAGTGGTTCAAACCCCCCAGGCAGTCCATGGGAGAAAGATGAAGCTGTCTATTCCCATAAAGATTTCTAGTCTCTGACACCCTAAATAGGGTTGCTGTGAGTTGGAATGCACTCAGTGGCGATGGAGTTAAGTTTTTTCCTTTTATGATATATATATATTCCTTTGTTATATATATCTTATGTTCCTATATTTTATATATATGTGTGTGTATATATACATACCTTTTAAATAAGAACAGTATATGTGCTTTAACCCAAGAACTACATAAAAGCTTAAGAAGGTAGGTGCTTTGGAAACAAATCATATTTACTGGCAGTATATACTTCCTTCAGTAGGTCATCGTTTTCCTTAGTCACCTTCATCAATTATCCAAGAAAACTGCTGAGGGAGAGTCTCACAAGAGTGTCAGATTATCAGCATGTACCTCTGCTTAGTGCTTTACAATCAGCCCTTCCTGCCTTGACATTAACTGCTTCTCTACGTAGCTTTCCTTTGTTCGATTTTTTTTCTTTTTGCAAGTCTCAGCAAATGTCTAACACCCAGTCTTTTTACGAGGTGTCTCAATAATTAAGCATGGGGGTGGAGAGGCGGGAGTCTGGTCTTGAAAGGCATATAAGGAGAGGGTGGGGCAAAAGACTGCGCTTCCCATGAACTGCATCGTGTACTCACTGGGGTCCTCTGCACTCAGTAACGCCTCCATGAGGGAACTGGAACGGAAACACACTTTTCAAGGCCAAGTACAGCTTCCCCCACAGCCCAAATCCCTACCAGATTCAACTAAGAAATAGATCCAAGGAGATGAAGGTGTTTTGAGTGTCAACTTTGGTGAACAGACAGACTTTCCCACCTACTCTCAGGCTAGGAAACTGGTTTTAAGAAAACAGACCTGTCGGGGCCTGCAGGAGGCCGACCACACCTGTCAGACCACACCTGACACTGATTAGAACGTGGAAGCACAGTGGACCCACAATGCCCCTGGGGAGACCCACTAAAAGCGGTAGAAGCTGGGCCAAAGCATCATTCATTCTAGCTGGGTTTAGGATCGTCCGATGTTTCCCAGCTCCCTCCTGATACAAATAATCTGTTCTTGTCTTGGAGAAGAGCAAAATGACAATGAAGAGAGGCAGAAAAGAAATATGGTATCTTTAGGAGAAGAGCCCGGGAGAAAGATGAGACTTTTTCTTTTCTTTTAAAGATTTATCATCTTGGAAATCCACAGGGGCAGTTCTACTCTGTCTTGGAAAGTCACTATGAGTTGATGGCAGTGAATTTGGTGTTGGGTTTCAACAAACACGAGAAGAAATATGTGCTCACAATCTTTAGCCATGATCTCTCCACCCCAGCAATAATAGCCAAATTCAATATGACAAAAATCAACATACTCTGGCACACATGCGGAGAGACTGGGACTCTCATGCACTGCTCTGAAGTCTCTAAAATGATACAACCACTATGGAAAATGGATTGGTGCTTCCTTACAAGATTGGAAGTATAAGTGTTATCTGATCCAACAATCACCCTACTAGGCATATATTCTAAGGAAATATAGCCAAGATCTGTCCAGATAAATGCACATCCATGTTCAAGGCAGCATTATTGTCACTAGCACAGAGATAGAAACAACCAACGAGTGCATCAGTAGATGAATGGATGAACAAACTATGGTATACACACACATTAGATTAGAATAGTATGCAATGTTAAAGAATGAAGAGCAATGGGGGGGTGGGGGGAGAGGAGCTGACACCAAGTGCTCAATAGAGATTCAATGTCTAGAAAATAATGATGGCAACATATGTACAAATGTGCTTGATACAATTGATGTATGGATTGTTATGAGCTGTAAGAGCCCCAATAAAAGGATTTTTAAAAAAAGAATGAAGAGGGATTCTTGAAATACCTCATCATGTAGATGAGCCTGGAGGACATTTTGCTGGGGGAAAGATATCAATCACAAAAGGAAAAATGCGAGTGCACTAAAAAGTTGAGAAAAGGTTTATACACAGAAAAAAACAAAACAAAAACTTTTTTTTAATGGTGACCACGGATAGGAAAGTAGGAGAGGGAAAATCATGAATGACATATTAAGTTGGATAAAGGGAAAGGTAACATAAATAAGGGAATGATCAGGAAAACAAAATCTAATTATGCACATAATTCACCTTAGCAATAGCTCTTTAAGATGAAGAGTAATGGATTATTAGCAGCTATCTATGCAGCCCTGGTGGTGCTCCTGGGGAAACACTTTATGGTTTACTGGTGCGTCAAACCCACCAGCTGCGGGTTGGGGAAAAGATGGGGCTATTTGCTCCTGTTAAGAGTTCCAGCCTCAGATCCCTATGTAGGATTGCTATGAATCAAAATAGATTCATTGGCAGTGGGTTGAGTTATACCAAGTACAGATGAAGATGTAAAGCAACTGGGACTTTCATACACTGCTCTTGGGGATGTAAAATGGTGCAGGAATGTTGGTGTGTTAGTTTGGGTAGACTAGAGAAACAAATCCATGGACACACATATGTGTGGATGAAAGACATTTATATACAAGAGGAACTGACCATTGAGAAAACATCCCAGCCCAGTCCAGATCAAGTCCATAAGTCCGACATTAGCCCATATTTCCCATATCAACCTATAAAGTCTCTTCAGACTCATGAAACACATGCAATGATGCCGAATGCAGAAGATCACAGGACAGTGGGTAGAAAGTCTTTGGGTCCAGTGTCATTAGAAACATCTCAGCACTGGCAGGGGTCTCTTTGTGGCTTCTCCAGCTTCCGAGGCCTGGTTGCATCCACGTGGTTTGTCTTCTGCAATGTCTCCCAGGGAGTCGCAGAGAGAGAGAGAGATGTCTTCTGCCTCCAAGGAGGAAGTACCAGATTTCCCAAAATTCTCAGGAGAAGTTCATGCCCACATGGAAGTCTCATTGGCTATCTCCAGATTGACAGCCTAGACTCCACCCCTACACTCTTAATCCTTAAATTGATACAGATTAGGTGACTACCACAGTTGGAAAGCAGGTTCCCGAAAGCAAAATAAAACAAAGAAACTTCCCACTGCCATTGAGTCAATTCTGACTCACAGTGATCCCATAAGAGAATAGAACTAAGCAACAAAGCCCACATGGAAGAAGCACACCAGCTTATGCAACCACGAGGTGTCGAAGGGATCAGGTATAAGGCATCATCAGAACTAAAAATCTTACCATAGTGAATGATGGGGGTGTGCGTAGTGGAGATCCAAAGCCCATTAGTAGGCCACTGGAGATCCCCTTGCAGAGGGGTCTCGGGGAGGAGATGAGCCAGTCAGGGTGCGATGTAACAACGATGAGAAATACAACTTTCCTGTAATTCCTAAATGTTTCCTCCCCGCTCCCACTACCATGACTCGAATTCGACCTTGCAAGTCTGGCTAGACCAGAGGAGGTACACTGGTACAGATAGGAACTGAAAATACAGGGAATCCAGGGCGGATGAGCCCTACAGGACCAGTGGTGTGAGTGGCGAAACAGGGAGGGTAAAGGGAGAGTGGGTAGGAAAGAGGGAACCGATTACTAGGAACTATATGTGACCTCCTCCCTGGGGGACAGACAACCGAAAAGTGGGCAAAGGGAGATGTCGGACAGGGCAAGACATGACAAAATACCAATTTATGAACTATCAAGGGCTCATGAGGGAGGGGGGAGCGGGGAGGGAGGGGAAAAATGAGGACCTAATGTCGGGGGTTTGAGTGGAGAGAAAATGTTTTGAGAATGATGAGGGCAATGAATGTACAAATGCACTTTACAGAATTGATGTGTGTACGGATTGCGATAACAGTTGTATGAGCCCCTAATAAATGTTTTTAAAAAGAGAGAGAGAATAGAACTACTCCTGTGGGTTTCCAAACTTTGTGGGAATAGAAAACCTCAGCTTTCTCCCATGGAGTGGCTGCTGGTTTAGAATTACTGACCTTGTGGTTTGCAGCTCAATGTATAATGGACTCATCAGCAAGGTTCCAGGAGGCAATATAGCAACTTCTTAACGAGGTATAAACTCATAGGCCATTCATCCCTAGAATTTATTCAAGAGGGTGAAGAAAACATGTTTATATGTAAAGACCTCTATGCGAATGCTCGTTGCAAGTTTGGAATGGTAAAAAATAATACTATCCAAATGCTCAAGGATCCCTAGTAGTGTAGTGGTTTATATGTTGGGCTGCTAACCACAAGGTCAGCAGTTCGAACTCACCAGTCATGAAGATGGAGAAAGATCAGGCTTTCTGCTTTCATAAAGATCCCTTGCCTCAGAAACCCAAAGAAGCAGGCCTACTCTGTCCTACAGGGTCATTCTGAATCAGAATGGACTTGGTAGCAATGAGTGATGCAAACACCCTTCAGTGAGTGAATAAATTGTGTTACATCCATACAGTGGAATTCTACTCTGCAACAGAAAAGAATGGACTATTGACAGTCACCAAACATGGTTGTATCTTAAAAAATTAACTTAATTAGGCAACAAAGAACATATACTATATGATTCCAGAAAATATTATCAAGTTTAAAGGAGAGAAAGTGGGTCTCAGCGAAGGAGCATGAAAATACTGTTGAGGCTAATGAAAGTCTTTACTATCTTGATTGTCCTGTATGCCTTGATCAATATGAATGTATTCCTTAAATGTGCATACTTCAGTAATACCTTAATAAAGTTGAGAAAGCCCCCACATTAAGAAACTAACACGTTAGGATTTCTAGATTTAGGCCCTCTCCTGGCCTCATTCCATAAGGGAATAATTTAGGAGGGGCATATCAAGAAATGAACTATGCTTGAAAATCAAATCATGAACCTTAGGCAACGTATAGGTAACTAAAGGTAAAAACCCGCCCTATTTGACAAAATGTAATCAGAGCTTGGTAGCAGGAGAGCTACTTATTCAAATATGGCTTATTCAACCACACAAGATAAGTTCCCCTATATTACTGTAGGCAAGAAGAGACAGAGTCTAAATTGGCTCCACCAGGGTCTCTGAGTCAGATTTGACTTCATTGTAGTAGGGTTTGTGTTAGTTTTCATTTATTCATTCATGTCATCTCAAAACCTTCTTTCACTTATTTATTTTCTACAAGAAACAGAATCCTTCTTGTTTTTATGTTCTTTAAAGCAGTGTTAAATTGTTACCATTTTTGTCTCTTAGTTAAAAAAGAAGAAAGAAACTGAGAATCAGAGCAGAAGTAACCTGCCCAAAGTCCTGCAACAAGCAAGTTGAGAGGATCTGGATTCCACATTTTAAAAAAATTAATTTAACTGGGGGCAAGTACAACTCTTATCGTAATCCATACATCCAGTGTGTCAAGTACATTTGCTGCCATCATCATTTTCAAAACTTTTTCTTTCTACTTGAGCCCTTGGTATCAGCTCATTTTTCCCCCTTCCTCCCTCATGAACTCTTGATAATTTATAATCTTTTTTTTCATGTCTTACACTGACCAATGTCTCCCTTCACTCTGGATTCCGGATTTTATCTGACTCCAATGATGATCGAATCAAAACCATACTAAGTTCTGATGATTATTAAGTTCAGGGGATCGATTTGTTAGATTCTTTTTAAGGCAAACAACACACAACAAACTTTAGATCTACTTGTTAATCAGATTAGTTGACGTGATCACCTTGCTGGTACTTTAATTCACATCTTCTTTGCTCCTCTTACCTCCAGTAAGTCTTCGTTTAAAGCCTCTGTTGTTGATCAGGAGGACGGGGTGGCCTAGGGCAAAGATAAAAGTTTTAATTTGTGCTGGGAGCCAAGTTACTAAGATCTGAAGCAAAAAGGAATTTGGGGTTTCAACGCCTCACTTCCGCACTCCACCTAGCGGTCAAGGTGTCGCGCACGTGCGTCCCAGACAGTTCCCAGGCCGGCGCGTAACTCCGGGCAACCGTCTGGTCGGCCGCCACCGCGCAAGCGCGAGCACAGGGAGGGCGGGGTGGTCGGCCCGCGGTTGCTGGGAGACGGACCGGAAACGGCTGCAAGCTGCGCTGCAGTTGGCTGCGGCAGATGGAGACGATGGGGGTGGAGCCCGAGGCCGAAGGTGGTTGCCACGAGGAAGTGGAAGCGGCCGAGGGCATGGAGCCGGCGGACGCGGAGGCGGCTGGCGGATCTCAGGGTGCGCCGAAGCCTGAAGAGCCCGGCGGCCTTGCGGGGTGTAAATGGGAGGGGCGGGCAGTAGCCGTTGGGGTGCGACCGTCCCCGCCCTGCTCCGCTGCTGGGGTTGTCTCCGCCCCGCCGTGAGACCTGCCCTGGGCTGGCTGATGTTTCGCGATTAGGAGGACCCCGAGACGGATGGCTTTGCCTCTAGGGAGTAGGGTGGGGCTAGTCAGCCTGTTAGTCCAAGGTACATTTTGTACCTTCCTAAAGGTCCCCGCAACCGCCCAGGCCCAAACTGAGTGGCCCAGGTGCCTGGGGGAAAGGAATGACTCAGGTTGGAACCGGGAGCCTGCTTCTCAGGTTTCGACATCCAGCCCGGGGTTACCCTCTAAACCCAGGGCCTGGAGGGAAAATTGGACGGTCCACAACCACCCCCCCACCCGCCCTTTATGTTGAGGGAGGAAGGTAGTTTCGGATTACAGCAAATTTTTAGAAGTACGTTTCTCTTTAATATCGACCTCTCATATCAAAACTCGCTACCATGGATTCGATTCCGGACAGAGTAGAACTGCCTCTGGGTTTCTGAGACTAACTCTTTACGGATTAGAAATTCTCATCTTTGTCCTGCGGAATGGCTGGTGGTTTGGGCCTTTCAGTTAGAAACCCATTACGTTGTCCAAACTAAGAGATGAATATTGGGATGATACTATCAACTAAACAGCATACATGAATTGGCTCCAGGGTCTGAAGCAGAAAACCCTATTGCATTTAGCTTGTCTTGTTGACTGTGTTAATGGCAGGAATCTCACGTGTTGTGTTTTTCTCCCAATAGCTGGAGTTACATTTTAACTCCAAGAAATACCACTTCATTCTTTGAATGTCATATATATGGAGTGGTTGGTTAAACGTTGGGCTGCATCTGCAGGATCGGCAGTTCAAAACCACCAGCTTCTCTGCGGTAAACAGTCTCAGAAACCCACAGGGGCTCGCTATGCGTATGGTTTTATATATATAAAACCAGTAATATCTGAAGCAGGTATTTCTGCTCTCGTAAAAACCCGAAACCGAACTTGCTGCCCTCTCTGGTCTATTCCAATTCATAGTCTGAATATGGGAGCTAAATACTGCAAGCCTACAGGTTCATCCTTTTACCATTTCATGTTTCAAATCAATTCTTTTTTTATTATAAGATATACCGCTTAAAACTTTTTGAAGTGGAAAGTCAGTGTTGTTTATTTCTGCTCTCCTATTTACTCCTAAATGATACTATACATTTCCAGGTAATAGTGTTAGCTCTTGAAATTATGATCCATATCCCCCCGCCAATTTATTACTGCCCTCTAAAATGCAGTGCACAAAGAAATGCTGAGTAGGTAAATAGGACCATTGCAGATCCTGCCACAGTAGTATGATGGAATAATCACAAATGAGGTACTCCATAAGTGTTTGTCTATCTCTTCTTAGAATATTTAGATATTTTGATACATATAAAGAACCCTGGTTGCATAGTGCATTATATGTTGGGCAGCAGTTGGATCACACCAGCCACTCTTTGGAAGTGGCTGCTTTGTTCCTCCTTAGAGATTTGCACCCTCCAACCAAGACCCAAAGGAGGGGCAGTGCTCTGTCCTATTGGCTTGGTGACAGAATTGACTCATCTAAAACCACTGTGTTCTCCTTTCTCACCTGTTAGTAACTGTTACAAAGAACTGTATGTAACTTGAGGAGCAGTCTGACTAATTTTTTATATTTTGCATATCGTGTAGGAGCTCATCATGAAGTGGCACCAACAGGAAATCCTTCATCCCGAGTTATAGTCCATGTGGATCTGGATTGCTTTTATGCACAAGTAGAAATGATCTCAAATCCAGAACTAAAGGGCAAACCTTTAGGTAATTCTGACCACTGTTAATATTTCCATTGTGTAATAAGTGAATGAACTATTTTTTTAATGTGTTCTGATAGTAATCAGATGAGGAAAGACCTAAATGTAACCTGGTGGAAGCTATTCTCAATGGTAATCTGACTCACTGCCAGGGTGTAATCTTTCTAAGCCTTATTTAATAAGCAGTGAAACTAGTGGAGTAGTCAACTGACCAGATGATCAGAGACTAGATCTTACAAGACTTACAAGACTGGGTCTTGTAAGTTTTTGAAAATGTGTAAGTCTCTTATCTCAAAAAGAACCTTTGTGATTACATGTTTACTAGAAAATTTGGTCTTCTCCCTTTTGAAATCAACTTCTGAATTTTAGAAAGTCTGAGAAGAAGGTTGGATAGAACAAACGTTAAAACATTTTATTAAATTTTACATTGAAACATAAAAGAAATTTGACATTAAGTATTTGATTATTGATATTCTGGCTTGTTCCTATTTTATATGGGGATAGTAGAGGCTTTGGGGTTGTGGATTGGGCTGGTCTGGATTCAGGAAGGATTAGTCTTTTACTACCAGAATTAGTCTTAGTACAACTATAAGCATTATGTCAGGTTGCTTTGAGTTAGAATCTACTTAGTGACAGTGTTTGTTGAAATACCAAGAAGGGAGCTCTGGTGTTACTTTCAGGTAAGCGTTGGGCTGGTAACTACAAAGCCAGCAGTTCAAATCCACCAGATGCGCCAAGGGAGAAAGAGGAAGTTGGCGGCTCAAGTAAAGGTGGACAGCCTCATGAAAAGAGAGCGAGCGAGCAATTACTAGAAAAGGATACCATGATATAAAATTGTTGGGTTCTGTTGAGTCGATGTCAACTCGTAACAACCCCATGTGACAGAGTCCAACTCCCCCATAAGGTTCTAAAAGAAAAAGATTTACAGCCTTGGAAACTGTGGAGCAATGATGAGTCACACATGATTCCGTGGCCATGGCTGGGATAAGCAGGAAGAGCAATTTTCTTTCACTTCCTGCCACCGACTTACTGTCTACCTTGACTTTTTATTTTTTTAATATTTATTGTGAGTTCAGCGAAGTTGTGGAGAGCGGGCCATCATTTTTACATTCAACAGTTCATACACATTGTGTTTCGTGTCGTTTGACTTTTGAAATGGCTATGCAGCCCAGCCTAGTTAATTTATCAGAGAGCAGGGGAATGATTACTTTTTGATATGCCTTAGGTGAGCAGTTTTAGTATAGCTTTTTAAGGGTGTCAAGCCTTTGGATCAAAGGTGCTTCCATTCTTTCCTCAAAGCATTGTTAGCAGCAGTGTGATGGAAACCAAAACTACACGCTTTGTCGCTGAGCCACGTCAGCCGCTTCTAGAGCACAGAGTAGCACTGCCCTGTATAGCTTCCCAACTAAATCTTCATGGAAACACCCGCCACAAGCCTGCTTCCCTAAGCCTGGTGGATTCTAGCTGTGTCCTTTGTGGTTAGCAGCCGGAGCTTACCCACTGGGCCACCAGGGCTCCTGGCTCTAAAGAATGCTTAATAAAAAGCTAGTGTGTAATTAAGAAGCAGGAATGAATGGTTATTAGAAAGTGAGGGAGATGAGTGTTGAAAGCCTCTTGGATGTAACAAACGGAGTCTTTATAAGGAACAAATATTTCAGTGTTAGCACTTTCAGGGGGAACATATAGTGGTGGACCCACATCATTGATTTCTGAACCGAAGGGCTGTACCTTTCTAGTTGAGGAAGTTGCCAATCCCATCTCCTATTTCCTTTGGCCCAGTGAGTCTATTTTTTGAGAATCTAATATTCAAAAGAATTTTAATTGAAAATATTTTTTTTGACAGTTTTTACCAAAACTTTATAAGAAGTTCATGGAAAGATAGAATTCAAAGATCATTTTTCCATGAGCTTTTTCAAGCCCCCATGTATAGTCAGTTGGTGATTTTAACTTAATCATTTTGATAAGAGACAGCGCACAGTATCACTTTCTGTGATTTTCCCCCTGCATATCCCTCTGAAGAACAATTTCAGTTGTTTGAATGTTTGTAAGGGAAGATCCCTAGCTATTACTATAGTTTGGCATTTGTAACAGCATTGCTTTGTGTCCAGTGAGAAGTTGCTTCCCCTTTAAAATTAATATAGATTTGCTCTCACATCGAAGATGATAGAATCAACCCCTAGTGCACGGGCAGCATTGGAATCACTGAAAAGATTCCCAGCCTTTTCTTAAACCAAAAGCCAAAGTCACTGTCATCAAGTCAATTCTGACTCCTAGCATCCTATACAGGGGTTCCAAGGGAACATGGGAGCAGATCACCTCATCCTTCTCCCACAGAGCCCCTGGTGGCTTTCATCCACTGGCCTGAGGTTAGCAGCCCCCGGTTTACCTGACAGCATTCCCACGCTCCTTTTCTTGCACTAAAAAATTAAACAACTCACTGCTGTCAAGTGAACACTGACTCATAGCAACCCTACAGAAAGCCTCATTTTTCTCCCTTGCACTAAACAAAGGCTCAGTAAGAATTCTAGCACCCATTCCGAATTACCTACAAATTTGACTTTAAAAACAATTGGGAACTGGTGGCTTAGTGGGTCACAGGTTGGGTTGCTAACCACAGGGTCAGCAGTTTGAAATCACCAGCTGCTCAGCAGGAGAAAGACGAGGCTTTCTATTCCTGTGAAGATTTACAGTCTTGCAAAACCCACAGGGGCAGTTCTAGCCTATCTTTCTTACAGGGTCATCTTACTTTAGTGTTCTAACAGGAACTAGTAATTGTACTCAGTTGCTTTTACCTGGTCTGTATTGGGTTGCTCTAAGTTGGAATTGACTCGATCGTAGTGGACGTGGTTTTGGTTTGGTTTATGTTTTTGGCAAACCATGACCTAAAGTTAAAATGTGTCAATCCTTTATCTGGATTTTGTACTGTCTTAAAAAAAACAAAACTTAGAAAGATTTAATTTTTATTTTACTCAAAGATTCCATTTTTGTGAAAGTCAAAAAACAAAATAGCACAGGTTGCCTTTTATATTTGAAATAATTGATCCCTCTTCTAACATGTAATTCTTTCTACTATGACCTGGTGATCTAATATACAGTAATATACTGTATATTATATATATATACACAGATATATAGATCTGTAATATATATATATATTACAGATCTAATCTACAGCTTTTCTTCCCTAAGTAGTCAGATGATTAAAAATAGGCTGTGAAAAAACATATAGATACTTCTGATTCTTTAGTAGGGGATAGATTGAGATATTAGTATTTCTGTTTTGTAGAAATATGGATAGAAACATGATTTTAGACTGAAATAGGGCTTTTTACTCTTACTAAAACATTGCATTACAATTTATTCAATTACAGTAATATCGTATAATATACAATTATAATATAGAAGTGAAGCAAACCATTGAACACTCAACTACTTACCTAAAGACTGCTTCTTGCTCACCCTGTGGTGCTTGAGAAGAAAGGCCTGGCAGGCAGCTTCTGAAAGGCCATAACCCTGAAACCTTTACGTCATGCAACTCCCCTCGCCAGCACGTGGGGTCGTCATGAATGGTAGCTGGTTTTAATCTTGATATGGAGATAGTAAATTGCATTTTATGATATTTTTTTCAATCCTGTTCAGTTTTTTCATGAAATATTTATTTTTGTAGGAGTTCAGCAGAAGTATTTGGTGGTCACCTGCAACTATGAAGCCAGGCATCTTGGAGTTACAAAACTTATGAATGTCAGAGAAGCAAAAGAGAAGTGTCCACAGCTGGTGCTAGTCAATGGGGAAGACTTGACCCGCTATAGAGAGATGTCGTATAAGGTCACAGGTACAGATTTCAGGCAATAGTCATTTAGCATTAATTTTTCTGTGAAATGCCTATTTTTTACATTTTAATGTGGAATGCCGTACATAGTTCAGTTACCTTTTTCCTAAAACATTTATTTCCGGACTTTTTTCATAAAAGAATAGGAGCCTTTTTATAAATGATGCTGACATGAAAACGTGTTGTTGGAAGTAGCTTGAGCTGCCATGACTGGTATTTATATAAATACCAGAGAAAAGGCAAAACAACACTGAAAAGAAAATGGGAAGATATGCCATAAAGAAAACCAAATATATAAAATTAAAGATTTGCTATGTTTTTATGCAAATAATATGCTTTTGTTTGTTTGTTTGTTTACCAAATACTCCCAACCTCACTTCCTGAGATATTTTCGTAAGCATATCCTACTAAAATTTTTTTGCATAGAAATAATGGTTAAGAACCAAGTATAAATGATTAAGTAATATACTGTTCTCAAAATCAATAATGACCGTGAGATAGGCTTCCATAATATTTGATTAGCATAAATAATATTTGATTAGCATAAATATTTTTACACTTAACAAAAATAAAATTAACCTTTTTCAAGGATTTTATGTATAAACTAAGTATAATGTAGCTAAACTTTTATGTTGAGTTTGGGGTTTGAATGTAAGTCAGTGTTTTAGTGAATTCGAGAAAAAATAAGGTATGCATATAGGCATATGCTGATACTCTATGTACATGAGAATCAGCCAAAAACTATTGCTAATAGGGTTCTATTTCAAACATGCATGGGTTTATTCCAAGTAAAATGTGCTCAAACCTGTCTCTGCGATCAGTGGATGGCCACAGGTAACTTAGTCATAACACGCTTTCGAGGGTGCCTTCTCAAAAGGTTCCCATCAAACAGGGACTTGCCAGAGAATCTGCTGCGCTAGTTAAATTCAAGACAGAGATGTCAGCTCAGAAGGTTGGGGTGGCTATTTTCTTAAGAATCCAAAGGGGGGTAATCATCAGAAATTTCCTTAAAAGACGCAGCGTTGTCCCAGGAGTTTATGTTGAGGACGTTTTAAGGAAACGGAATTCCGTACATTGATGAGAGAAGGGCCAGGAAAGTTGTACTGGTGACTTAGTTTCCCTCAGGATAGTGCACCTGCTCCTTCTTCTGCTAGGAAACCCCATCCCCTTTACAACCCTGACCTTGCCCCTGCAGACTTTGCCTCCTAAAGTTTAAAAAACCTTTAACGGGGACATGATTTCAGGCCTTTGAGAATGCCAAAACTGTTGTTTTGAGGTGGTGATAGGTGGAAGAGCACAAAACTCCCTGGGCAAGGTCATGAGAGTACAGCTTCCCAAACTTTTGTGGCATATTGCCCCCTTTTCAGACAAAAATATTACTCGGTGCCCTTCTGGCAATTAAAAACATTTGTCCTATATCCCATCATCCAGGATAAAGAGTAGTATACACTTTTGCAACCACTTGGATTTTTCCAGAACCCCCTGGAGCAGTGCCATCCAAGTTGGGAAGCACTAGGTTAGGGGGACAAACTGCCTTCAAAAGTGGATAGACGCCAGTGGAGACTATGTCAGGAAACAATAACCCCAAACCACAGTCACTGCTACTAAGTTAGTGCCACCTCACAGTGACCCTGGATGCCTGAGGGGAACTGCGCAGTGGGCCCCACGGCTGCCCGTCTCCCTGGGGACAGAAAGGCCGGTGGGTTCCACCAGCTCACCTGGCTGTGACAGCTTCCCACTTTGATATTTTTGTTTAATAAGAGGGTTTACTGCTTTTGCAACAGTACATGTCTACTGCCCCTCATGTAATTAAAAATATACCAGGATTTTTACTATCATTTTTGTTTGTTTTAGATTATAGCAGTTTTCTCTGAAAGCAGCAAAAATATATAATATGTAGAGCTCTTAGAAATTAACAAAGGGAGGGGGAAAAGAAAAATGGATAAAACATATAAATAGGGAATTCACAAGAAGAGCGAACACAAAAACCCAACAATTATGTGAAAACACATTCAAGTTAGTGGCTAAGGATGTGAATTAGTAAGGCTTATTGTTTCACTGTTTTATGCCCATATCTGCAAAAAAATAAAGGATATTAGGAAAAATAAAATCATCTAGTATTCAGCTTTTACAAAGGCAATCTGGAAGCATCTATTAAAATTAAAGCTGCATATGTTCTTTAGCCCAATTGTGTCATTGCTGGGAATTTTTCTTCTTTTTTTTGCTGGGAATTTTTCAAATAGAAATAAGATTATATTTATGAATAGGTAGAAGTACAGAGGTTTTTAAAATAATTTCATAATTGATAAAAATATAGAATGAAAACAAATGTTCATTTGTGGGAGAACGATTAAATAAAGCTTCTTTACCCTGGAAATTTATACTATTAAAAAGATTGTTTTGAACCTGTACTGTTTAACTCATAGCAGTGGGCCTTATTTGTAAGTTGTAAATGACCCAAAATCATATGTAGCTCATTCTAACATATGTGTAAATCTGTGGTCCAAACCCCTCTCTCAAGGAAAGGATGACCAATAAAAAAATAGTGCATGGTAGTTTTTGGTATTGTAATATAAGGACATTTCTCATAGACCCAGTTGTAATTGGAACTTTTTTGGTTTATTTTTTGTTTTGCCCTGATACACTCTTATGGAAAAATAGAGCTAAAACATACTAGTCCTTGTTTTGACTTCTAATCTAAGCAGACTGTAACTTATTCCTGACATACTGCTCTAATATCCCAGTTAAATGTAAACATTGATGTTCAATCAAGTGCCCATATAGAAAGAAAAGCGCAAAGAAATGAGCTCTAAATACATCGCCATGAGTAACTCCCCTAGGGGTTTTGAGTTGGGTCTTTTTTTGTTAGAAAATATTGCCTCAACTCTATAAATCATATTTAACTGAGAGTCTTGGTAAAGATACAGCAGAACTGTAAATATTTAGAAAATTTAATATGATAGGAGATATATTTTTTAGCCTAAAATAGTCTGTTGTAGTTATAGTTTCAGTTACATCTGTTTCAATTTTCTTATTTCCCTCTTTAGAGGTATTGGAAGAATTTAGTCCAGTTGTTGAGAGACTTGGGTTTGATGAAAATTTTGTGGATGTAACAGCAATTGTTGAGAAGAGACTCCAACAGCTTCCAAGTGACGAGCATGCTGCAGTGAGTGTGTCGGGCCACATATACAAGGAACAGTGTGAGTGGTGGGCTTGTACTCATCCTGTTCAGAAAGTCTATGCTTGGCTTGTTCAACAAGCTGGCTTTGGCCTTCTGAAAGTGATGCTTTGTTGGAGATAAAGTCATATTTAATCTGTCTGTTGGTTCCGTTAGGTGCCATTGAGTCATAAGTCTGACTTATCGTGACACAGTCAACAGAATGAAACTCTTTCCATTCTGCCCCGTCCTCACAGTTGTTCTTATGTTTGAGCCCATTGATGCAGCCACTGTGTCCATCCATCTTGTCAGCGGGTTTCCTCTTTCTCACTGCCCCGCTACTTTACCAAACATGATGGCCTTCTCCAGGACCGGTCTCTCCTGACAACATGTCCAAAGTACATGAGATGAAGTCTTGCCATCCTTGCTTCTAAGGAGCATTCCAGGTGTACTTCTTCCAAGACAGATTTCCTTATCTCATCCTAAGTTATAGGAATTGACTTCTAAGCTGAATTTACCTTTGCTGCCTTGTTTTGCTCCTTGACTTCCCCAGTTGCCCCTTGTGGAATCTTGTCCTGTCTTCTTTGCCATGTGCTTAGTTTCTTTGAAAGCCTCTGATTAATCATTTCAAAGAATTGATGCCAACTCCTTGCAAGAGAGCACAGGGGTTTTGTGGGAATAATCTTTAAAAGAATTAATACCATGCTAGTCCCAAGGAGTTGGAGGTTCATGATCGTTCCAAAGGTCCAACTCTTCCAAGCGTGCTATTCAGCTCCGTTCCTCCCCCTCCCCCCTCCCTTGAGTGTATTATTCCTTTATGTTCCTGGGCTCTGCAAATCACTGTCACATCCCACAGAAACTCAGGAGACATTGAGGAATGGTTTCATGTGATGAGGAGGTGTTCAGTCCCAAATCCAAAGGTCAGGCAGGAGGGAGCCAAATACAGGGTCCAAAACCAAAAGCTAAAATGTCACAGCAGGTCCTCTTGCTTCCACCAATGCTTAGTCAGGAAATAGAGGGCTGGTTTTCCAGGCGAGGCAGTGACGTGTGGAATCGTGTGGAATCATATGGTGGCACTGTTATATGTCCATGGAAAACAAAGAGCATGGTGTGGTTCATGCCTGGTTCTAAAGTGGGATCTTACAAGTGTCATCAAGGGAACAAAGTGTGGCCCAATTCACATCCTCTAAGGTCAGGTCTTAATCCCTTCCTATTCCTGGTAGAGCATGTCCTCCAAAATGGGACTGTTGTCACAAGCATATAAAGTCCAGAATTATGTCACATAAGTAATTATGGCAAGAAGGCCATATTAACTGACTGTCACTCAGGTTTGTCTTCACATATTAAGGTAGGAATGACTTATAGGGTCTCCTGTGATATTTGCATTGGAAAACAGCTCTGAACAATTTCTGAATAGACCATCTGAAGTCTGGTCTCTGCTGCTGGCTGTCTGTCAGACCACATGGAAGGTGCACTGCCTGTTTATATGACAGACGAGTCCTCTCACTCAGGTTCCAGCATGTCCATCTTTGTACTACACTCCCCCCCCCCACCACACCCCCTCCCTTTGAGAGTTACCCTGCCCTCTGCCTCATCCTCCCATACTCAAGAAGAAGAGAGGCTGAGCCACACTTCTCTTATGGAACAAGAAATGAATCTGTTCCTGTATCTTTGATACTGTGTTCTTTTGTCTGTGTAGCAAGACATTTTCAAAATCGTTTTTTAAAAGCACACTTGGATTTTATAGGTTAGCACAGGTTATAGAGAGCTGTGTTTTAGTTCTTAAGTTGAAAATGAAAATGTTGTTGATAAATTCTCTCTCTTCTCCACAATTTTATTGAGAACTTTTTTTTCCACACTGACAGCAAAACGGACATAGTAGCAAAACAGGACATCCCGTTCTGCCCGTGTATTGGCTCTGCGGTTGGGATCGCTTGGCCACATTTGCGTGCTCCTTCTGCTCAGGCTTGCCTCCTTCTCCATTGATTAATGAACCATTTGACAGTAAAGTAATTGCACATCAAGACTCTTCATCCCTAAAAGCTTCTGTAGGTGTCTCCTGAGGATCAGGCAGTCTCATAGCACCCATACTATTTTCACACCTGAGAACTCACTTTGTTATCATTTCCCTGCTCAGTCCACGTCTCCTAAAAGATCTCGTAAGTTCTTTGCATACGGATCAGAACTGTTTTTCATGAACACTTTGCTATGGCACAAACGTTACATTGTTGGGGTCTTGAAAGCTATGATGTTACTTCCTTATTGTGTAATAACATGGTGTGTGCGCATTTACAGGGAAATGCGAGTAAAAGTTTTTACTGCTGCCAGCTGGATTTTTTTTTTGAGAGAGAGATACCTTCAATATGTATTAATAATTAAGCACCACCACTGTATATTCATTGTCACCCAAAGAACCCACTTCCATCAGGCCATTTCGAACTCCCTGCAACCCTGTCTCAGGTTTCCAAGACTGGTACTTACAGGCGCAGGCAGCCTCACTTGTCTTGTCACAGGCCCGGGGAACTCACTTGCGTTTACAGCAGTCTTGTGAGGAAGGCAGGAAGGAGATTGGTTAAGTGGGTGGGGTTTGGTGCTGGTGGTGGAGACTGGTGTAAGCTAAGCCTTATACTCTCCTACAACTTGTGTAAGTGAGAAAACGAAAGCATTCTGCAGTGACATTTAATGACTTTTGGTTCTTATTACAGCTCTAAACCTACATGACATCTCCCATCTCAGGCTCGTTGTTGGATCTCAGATTGCAGCAGAGATGCGGGAAGCCATGCACCATCAGCTGGGCCTCACTGGCTGTGCTGGAGTGGCTTCTAATAAACTGTTGGCAAAATTAGTATCTGGCATCTTTAAACCAAACCAGCAAACCGTCTTATTACCTGAAAGTTGTCAAGATCTCATTCGTAGTTTGAACCACATAAAGGAAATACCCGGTAAGACAAATAGAGTTGTAAAGGATTCTTTAATTTTGTATTTGTTGTGTTTCTTTAACTTTTAAATTATAGAGACACTATAATGAATTCTTAGAGTGTGCATACTTGGCTCTTTGAAAAACCAAAACACCTGATGTTTACTGGAAAGAATCTGAGTTAGGAAACGAATGAAAGGACTTTGCCACTGTCAACATACTTTTTCAAAGTTAGAGTATCGTCATAAACATTGTATGTGGAATCCTAATGGTCCTATATGCATGTCCACTCCCTGGTTCATGCTTTTCTAGTGTGCAATGTATACAGAGAGGGGAGTTGGCCTTGTGTTAACTCTGTTCGGGGATTACGTATGTGATAGTTGCATCAGAAGGGGCCTTCCAAGGAAGAAGCTAAGCTAGGTCTCTCATTTTAAAGGTAAGGTAACTGACTTTCTTGAATGGTTCATTGACCTAGTCAGGTCAATGGACAAGATTGTCTTTTTGAAGATCAAATACTGAAGATTTTAGAGAACATCACTGGTGTTCATTCAATGGCTTTGCTAGTGTTTAAGAGGTTATTGTAGATTTCTGATTTAAATCGATTTTATCTGAAGAGGAGATCACTTCTTTTTTTTTAATAATTATTTTATTGGGGGCTCTTATAACTCTTGTTACAATCCATACATCAATTGTATCTGACATATTCGTACATATATTCCATCATTCTTTTCTAGACATTTACTTTCCATTGAGCCTTTGGGATCAGCTCCTCTTTTTTTCCCTCCCTCCTCCCCACCCCACCACCCCTCATGGCCCCTTGATAGATTGTAGACTGTTAATTATTTTCACATCTCACACAGGCTGCTGTCTCTCTTCCCCTCTGGTTTCTATTGTCCTTCCCCCTGGATGGGTGTGTGTGGTTATGTGCCATTCATTGTGATTGGTGCCCCACTCCCTCTCCACCTCTCCCCACCTTCCCCCTACCCTTTTGTTATCTCTATTCCCATTTCTGTCCCTGAGTTCCATGTGTTGTGAGTTTTATCTCTTGCCTATACCTATGTGCATCCTCCCATCTAGTCTAGCTTGGGAAGCGACACTGGGGTCATGATAATGGGGGGTGAGGAGGCCTCACGGGATCAGAGGTATATTGCATGACCCATTAGTGCTCTACGCACCCTGACTGACTCAACCCCTCCCTTCAACCCCTCTGTGGGGGGATGTTCTATTGTCCATAGGTGGGTTTGGGGTCTCTGCTCCAACCCCCCTCCATACTCACCAATGCATTTTTTTGGTTTGTTTACTGTTTGTTGTGAGTCTTCTAATGTCCGTTGCCTGGTCTTGATGACACCTAACAATTGCACCCACTAGTGTGCTTCTTCCATGTGGGCTTGTTGCTTCATTGTTGGATGGCTGCTTGTTTAACGTCAAGCCTTTAAGACCCCAGGCACTCTATCTTTTATAGCCGGGCACCGTCCTCTGTCTTCACCACATCTGCTTATGCACCATTCTGTCTTCAGAGATCGTGTGTGGGGGATGAGCGGTGGGGGAGGGTGAGCATCACAGAATGCCAATTTGTTAGAACCAAGTGTTCTTGTATTGAGGGAAGGTCTAAGCCGAGGCCCAAGGCCCGTCTGCAGCTTTATAAATATATGTATATATAGGTCAATACCACTTATGAATTCAGGTATTTACATAAGTGGACACCTGTCAATCTACCTTCCTATGCCTTTGCTTCCTAGAGCTTACCTCTGTTTCCGTTTGCCTCCTCCTGCCCCGCCCTCACTTTCCCCCTTCTTCCCCCTCTTAGTGCTTCCTCTCAGCTAGCTTGCTGTACTACTCACAGAATCTCTACCCTCGCTTAGATACTGATTCCACTTCCCTTGTGTTCCCTGTCCATGATGCCGTCAGCTCACCACACCCTTCTCCCCACAGAGGTCACTTCTAATAGTCACTCTTGCATGACTCCAAACTATGGTAATCACTGCCTTGCCTTCTCTCAGACAGTGTTGCTGATGACCTGGGTCTGGGTGGCGAACAGTTACTCTGCCGGGTTGTAATAAGTTCAGGACTGTACACGGACACAAAACATTCTCACTCAGCTCTGCTTTCTGAGTTTTGGTATCTGCTTTGTAAACATTTCTAATTTTCCCTTAGGGTTAAGTTGCCAGCTCTCCCTCATTTCAGCTTGCGTTTCCTGTGCTAGGAGACTGGTACTGGTCGCCATGGTAATGTTGCGGTTCTAGGTAAAGAATGGGGCAACCAGAACAGAAATGATGCGGATGCTCATGCTGTGTGAAGAATGTAACCAATGCCACTGGTCACGGAACAGCTTGTATAGAAGGAACCTAAACTGCTGTGTAAACCCTCGATGGAGACCCAAGAAAATATTTAAAAACAAAATACAGGACATTAAAATGGTCTTAATAGTCCTTCTATCAAAGTGTGACTGAGTTTTTGTACAAGAACCTGTGTGATAGGAGTTGTGCTGTTAAGATGGCTCATTTTCTGGCTTTTGGTTATACTTTGCATGATAAATTTGTCTGGGAATCACTTGAGTTAGGTAATAGACACTAGCTATTTAACATTCATGGTTCTCTTGACAATCTTTGTATGGACTAGAATCATGATGATGTCATACTTCTACAGTGTTATTTAACAGCCCCAATGTCACTTCTTCAAAATGGCACTTCCTGTTTCTGTATTCATTATATTGACCCCATTATACTGACCAGTGTCGCTTCCCAATCTAGACTAGACGGGAGCATGCACATAGGTATAGGCAAGAGATAAAACTCACAACACACGGAACCCAGGGACAGAAATGGGAATAGAGATAACAAAAGGGTAGGGGAAGGGGTGGTGGTGGAGAGGGAGTGGGGCACCAATCACAATGAATGGCATACAACCACACCTAACTATAAGGTCTTGTGTAACTCAGGGGCCCTTAGAGAACTTAAGGATGAACTTTTAATATGTGAATTCATTTGACTTTCAGGAAGTTAATCCATTGTGGTGTATGTTTCTCTTTGTTTAGGGATTGGCTATAAAACTGCCAAACGTCTGGAAGCACTGGGGATCAGTAGTATTTATGATCTTCAAACTTTTTCATCCAAAATATTGGAAAAAGAATTGGGAGTTTCCATTGCTCAGCGTATCCAGAAGCTCAGTTTTGGAGAGGATAATTCTCCTGTGACCCCCTCAGGACCTCCTCAGGTACATGGTCATGCGGTTGATTTGAACTAGGAACTAGTTGTCCCATGATAGGTGCCCTGGTGGTGTAGGAGGTTGTATGTTGGTCTGCTGACCACAAGATCAACAGTTCAAACCCACAAGCTGCCCTGTGGGAGAAAGATGGGCTTTCTGCTCCCATAAAGATTTATAGCCTCGGCAACCTACTCTGACTCTTATAGGGTCTCAAAGATTCACTTGTCTCCATGGCAGTGAGTTTGTTATTGTTGTTTTCTGTCACATTATTGGAGATACAGATTTCTGGCTTTAGTACCATATTGTGACCATTCTAGTTTACCTATTAGGTTGGTACATGAGTCCATTCCTTTTGGGAATATGCCTCATTTTATTAGTTTAATAAATATTCTTAAATCGAATCCTAAGTTTTAATCATTTTAAACCACTTTGATTGAAGTCAACCTATTTTAATAACATATGCTATGTTTTGGTCTGCTAGCCACAAAGATGTTGTTTCAAACCCATCAACTGCGTTTCTGAGGAGGGAAGACGAGGCTCTCTCTCTGTAAAGGTTCATACCCTTGCAAACCCTATATATGGCAGTATGTGGTCAGATCAACTTGAAAATAGTGGTAGTGTAAACGTTGTACGATATGAGGCCATATATATCTATTTTTTTCATCTTATTTTCAGAGCCATTCAGTGAGTTAGGAAATGGGGAAAACATGTAATTACCCAGTTAACGTTAGTTGATTTCTTCCTATGTTACAAGCAATTGGCTATGTGTATTAACTCTGAATTGTCCCAAGAAATCTTGGAGATGGGTAGTTCTCTTCTCCCTCCCTTCCTTTCTCCTTTTTTGCCTTCATCCCCTGCTATTAGAAAGATGAAGCCCCTATCCTGTAGTGTGTTAGTCTGGGTGGACTAGAGAAACAAATTCATAGACACTCATTTGTGTGTAAGAGAGAACTTTATATCAAAGAGCAATCATACATTATGAAAACATCCCAGCCCAGTCCAGATCAAGTCCTTAAATCTGGTATTAGCCATTTGTCCTATACCAGTCAGTAAATTCCTCTTCAGACTCACGCAAAACATGCAATGACGCCAAATGCAGGAAGGCACAGGTCAGTGGGTGGAAAGTCTTGTGGATCCAGTCGCAGTGGAAGCATCTCAGTGCTAGCGTGGGTCTCCACATGGCTCCTCCAGCTCCAGGGCTCTGGCTCCATCAACTAGGTTCCATGTGTCTTGTCAGTCAGCAGGAATATGTAGCAGAGAATGTATCTGACCTCTAGTGAGCTATTTATCTCCTTCATGCCTCCAAATGAGGTCATCAAGATGCAACCTGATTGACAGGCTAGACTCCACCCCTTCGCAAGTTAACAGGAGACTGTAACTGCCACACTTAGAAAGGCAAAGAACCCAACCTAGAAGGTTAAGCTCAGATTCAAGTTCCAGGGCAGCGGTTCCCAACCTGTGGGTTGCGACCCCTTTACCCCTTTGGGGGTCGAACGATCCTTTCACAGGGGTTGCCCGATTCACAACAGTAGCAAAATAACAGTTATGAAATAGCAACAAAATAATTTTATGGTTGGGGGGGGGTGGTCACCATAACATGAGGAACTGTATTAAAGGATCGTGGCATTAGGAAATTTGAGAACCACTGTTCCAGAGGATTAAAAGCCTTGCTGACAAGGTCTACATATAACCTCCTCCCTGGGGGACAGACAGCGGAGAAGTGGGTGAGGGAGACGTCAGATGGTGTAAGATATGATATAATAATAATAATTTATAAATTATCAAGGGTTCAGAGGGAGGGGGGAGCCGGGAGGGAGGGGGAAAAATGAGGAGCTGACACCAAGGGCTAATAGAAAGCAGGTGTTGTGAGAATGATGAAGTCAACATATGTGCTAATGTGCTGGACACAAATGATGTATGTACGGATTATGAAGAGATGTATGAGCTCCTAATAACATTATTAAAAAAAATACCAAAAAAAGAGCCTTGCTGAAATTTGACAGTAAAGCTTGGAGTAGGTACTAGAATATCATCATTTTCTTGACTTCGAGTGCACTTCCTACTGGAGTACAAGACAGCTAAAGACTTAATATGAGAGTGAACTAAATGGCTTAAACTAATCTCAAGGTAAGTTCGCAAAGAAGGTGCCAAATGCTGATTTGACTTAAGCTGATCATTGATGTACTTACTTGTTGGGTTTATAATAATCCTTATTTGTGCTTCTTTGCTAGTCCTTTAGTGAAGAAGATTCATTTAAAAAGTGTTCCACAGAGGATGACGCTAAAACAAAGATCGCAGAACTCCTTGCTAGTCTTTTGAACAGGTGATTGTCCATTTTGCCAAGTCTTCGATGTCTGTTCTGCAGATTACATATGGAAAGAATGCTTGTTGTTGTTCCTTGAGGGCTACACAAAGTAAAGACTCCCCGGGTGCTGCAATTGATTCTCACTCTCATCTGCTAACCCAAAGAATGTAGGTTAGAGTCCACCCTCAGATATCTCAGAAGAATGGCTCCAGCCCAGTTCTACTGTAACACACATGCGACCACCATGAATCAGAGGCAACTGAACAATGACTTTTAAACTCATGTAAACATAGATCACTTGTCCCAGGGTTTCTGTGTATGATACACTATTACAACAATGAGTAACTAAATGTAATCCATTTACTTTAATAATTAGCAAAAAAACCAAAAGATACAGCTAAGCTCACTGCCATCATGTCAGTTCTGACTCATAGCGAGCTTCTGCGGCAGGGTGGAGCTACCTTACAGAATTTCCAAGGCTATCTGTCTCTACAGAAGCAGACTGCTACATCTTCCTCCCACCAAGTGGCTAGTGGCTTCCAACCGCCAACCCTTCGCTCACTTAGCTGCTGAGCTCTTCAACCACTTCACCATTGGTCTCCAAATTTCAGCTACTACTGTGGTTAGGCTACCTCTAGCTACCAGGGCTCTGTTAAGGGTACCTCTAAATTCTAGGCCACAAGACAGAAGTTTTCATTGTATTCCTTGGGGCAATTGTGAAACCTTTTCTCTGACCCTAGAAGTTCATTGCTTTTTATTAAAAGGGGGGAAAAATGTACAGAGGCATAATCCTGTCACAATTCCTGTAGGAGCAGCTATTTAAATCTGTCATGGTTGAGGAAGGAAATTATTAGGAACAACAATGCTAGAAGATACAAGAGTAGCTTTATATTTCCTTTGCCTTTAAGCATAAGGAAAAAACAGGGTCAGGACAATGGAGGCAGTAGCTCCCGAGCCCTATGTGTGAGCAAATGTGAGTGATCACGGCTGTGTGCAGAGTTACTGATTTGTAAGATGATACATGTGCCCACTGGAGTTTTGACTGTATGAACTATATGACTGTCTAAACAGCATGGCCCAAACTGAACAAGACATTTCATTTTTTGATGCTTTGCCATCATACCTATATTTCTGAATACAGATGACTATTATATATCTTTCTCCTCTCGATTTGGCTCTTTTTGTTTTAGAAAAAATTCTCAGAACAGGATGCCGAGGGTCAAACTGTGTAGAATAGGGGTCCTACTGTAATGATGGGAGGAGAGCTCACTGTGAATGGAACAAACCGTTTCGGGCTGACTCTAGTTCTCAGAAAATGGATGAAGTGATGTTTCCTGCAGCTTTACTGTCCCATGCAGTGGTTGTCAGATTTCGAGCAGCCCCTGCAGGTCATTGCCGACTGCATGCAGCCGGGGCTGCTGCGTTGGCCCCGGCCCCAGTGCTGTGACTCAGGCTGTGGGGGTGCTGGTAAAACTGGGTCACCTGCTCCAGCTGCTCTGAAGTGCCGTGCCATTGGAAACAATTCTGCACATAGAGAAACCACAAGAAGCACACGTTTTATAGTTTCTCTTTGGATAATCAACACCCACCTGGGCCTCTTATTTTAGTCACTGAAGTGTAATTCCACCTACATAGCAAAAATATAATTTTTTATGCAGACACCCATTCCTCACTTCTCAATGTAGTTAGATGCTGAAGACCAGGCCGTTATGCGGAACTGGAGGATGACAACATCACTTCAAAACTGCCACACCCTGAGAATCATGGCCTTGCCAAGATGACACAGCACCATCAAAGCCCGGGCTAACTTCTGACTCCCGCCTCTGCACTTGTTACTGCCTCATGGATGACATCAATGTGCATAACCCACAAGTAGAAGATTTTTACTGTTGGAATGCTGTTATCAAATAGGAATCTGACTCCATGGCAGCGAATGTGGTTTTTGGTTTGAGATGTATAGATAGTATACAATGTATTTACTTACAGGATTTTTTCCTTCTCAAGTGTATGATGGTTAATAGTATAGGTGTGTGATAGTTGTACAATCTTATGGAACTCCAAGATGCACATACATTTACTTATTTCCTAAACTTGGTGTATAAGTGATTTGCAAGCTGTTATTCTAACATACCGTATAAAATACTGACTCTCAAAATCTGGTGGTACAGTAGCTAAGTGCATGGCTGTTAACCGAAGAGTGCACAGTTTAAAGCCACTGGCCACCAGGCGGGAGAGAAATACAGTGATCTGCTCTTAGAAGGAACACAGCGTTGGGGACCGTGTGGTGCATTTCTGCTCTGTTCTGCCAAGTCACTGCTGTGACTTGGAATGCAATTGATGGCAGTGGGATTTCGGTTTGGTGTAGAATTACTTGGGGAGGACTCTTTACTTTGATGAAAAGAATCATATTTGTGAAAACATTTGTTTGAAATTTATTTTTCACTTCAGTGAATGCTTATCTTTTCTTGAAATTGTTGCTGACTTTCATTGGCTGCTTTTCATTGAACTTGGATCTTAAATCGCTTATTATAATATGTGTGATTGAACCCGTGTTTCGACAGCTGTCAATTCTGAGTGAGGTCTGGCATCCATACATGTAAACTCTGAGGAATTCAATACATAGTCTTTGTGATCATCCTTTGCTTGGTTCCTGGCCTCTATTGCTTACTCTTTAGCTCTCTTTTTGTATTTATAATTGTTACATTTATAAAATCTGGTGCCTCTAGTTAAATGAGGAGGTAATCCCAGTTTAGAATTGTTAGGTAATACTTTTTTCTAATTCCTTTGTGTACTTTGCCTTTATTTTCAGGGTTTGCCAAGATGGAAGGAAGCCACATACAATGAGACTCATCATCCGTCGCTATTCATTGGAGAAGCACTGTAGCCGTGAGAGTCGGCAGTGCCCTATCCCATCCCATATAATCCACAAGTTAGGGACAGGTATGGACTAATTTTCTAAGAGCTTCATTAACCAGTTGAACTCTTGATAAAACAAACAACTTTGACTTAGAAATATGCTCCAAAGAAGCCACTCGGGGAATTAGCATTTAAAGACCTATATTGTTCTAGATAGGTAGTTTCACTTGAAAAGTGTATTTTCTTCTTTTAGATAATGAAAATCTTACGTTATGAAAATATCCCCACACTGAAGAAAATGACGATCATTGATTACTTGGCATGGTATAGCTTTTGTATGGGCATTTAGATCGTTTCTACCTTGGCCTATTATGAAAAAAGGTGCACACTTGGAAACAAGCTGAACTTATTTCCATTTATCTTGAATAAATTACAAGGATTACAATCACAGTGTCATATGGTAACTTGAAGGAAGGAGCCTTAGTAGTGGTGCTGTCTGCTAAGCATTGGGCTGATAACGGCAAGGTCAGTGGTTCAAACTCACCAGCCACTCTGTGGGAGAAAGATGAGGCTATCTGCTCCCAAGAAGATTGATAGTCTCAGAAACACTAAGGAGCAGTTCTCGCCTGTCCTAAGTGCGAAGAGTTGGAATACACTCAAACTCTACCACGTTTTTACCGAGTGAATGTAACATTTTAACCATCTAACCAACACTTGTGAGGACCGGGTTTTCCATATGCTTGCCTTCCTTTGGTTTTGGTGGTTGCTTTGATATCGTCGTTTGAGTGGCTGTGTTTTCCTTGTGAGTTTTTCTCTTTTCTATATACGCTTTCAGTGTCATATCCTAAGATGCTTCTCTTAACCAAGTATGTGATCATCAGATTTTTTGTGTGTTTTCTCTTAGAAGGTTTATAGTTTTAGACTTTCCACGTAGTTCCATTCCAAGGCTCTTCCTTTCTTTTTGTCGCAGGTGGGGGTATCCAGTGGTTTTGTCAGCATTTGTTGAGCACACTGTTCTTTCTGTGACTGACTTGCCTTGGCACCTTTGTCAAAAAATGCATCTATGTCCTTTTCCGTGAAAATGACCTTGAATACAATGTTGAATAGAAGTGGTGAAAGCTGCCCTCCTTTGGCTGTTTTTAATCTTAGGAGAAAGCATTTCAATCTTTCACCATCAAGTTGATGTTAGTTTTAGGGAGTTCTTTCAGCTGTGCTATATTAAGAGGATTTCTTTCAATTTATAGTTTTTGACAGTTTTTATTATGAAAGCGAATTAAATTTTATGAAGTGCTTTTTTTGGTGTATGTCTATCAAGATGATTATATGACTTTTTTCCCTTTGTTCTTGTAACACAGTATTATAAATTTGCTTTCCCTTTAAAACCTACTTTCATTTTGGTAATAAACCCCCCTTAATCATGACGTGCAATCCTTTAATATGTTACCGAGTTTGTTTTTTGTTAAATACTGAGTTTGTTTTTCTAAGGTTTTGTTAAGAATATTTGCATCTATGTTGCTGAAGGAAGGATAAGTGTTACTCTTTTTGATGTCATCGTATAGCTTTGGTATAATATTGGCCTCAGGATGAATTAGGAAATATTCCCTTTGGTTGTTTTCTTCAAAGTTTACGTAAGATTGGTATCATTTCTTATTAAATATTTGTAGAAGTCACTAATGGAAGCAAACATTCCTGGGATTTTGTTTACAGGAAGATTTTTAAATAGTCATTGTATTATTTTTTCAGATATGTATTAGATTTACTACCTTTTTGAGTCCATTTTGATTGTGGCTTTCTCAGAAGGAAGTGTATTTCATAGAAGTAAAATTTTGGAATGGAGTAAAGAATTTTTTTTAATAATCCTCTTTTTAGAATGGTGTTGTTTTCTCTTTAATTTCTGATTTTGGAAATGTGTAGTCTCTCCTTTTAGCTTGATAATTTTAGCTAAATGTTTTATCAGTTTAGTTGAACTTTTAAAAAGATTTAACAAAAAAAATTTAACCTTTAAAAAAAATTATTTTATTGGGGGCTCATACAATTCTTATCACAATCCATACATACAACCATTGTGCCAAGCACATATGTACATTCGCTGCCCCAACGATTTAACTCTTATTAGTTATGATACAATGTTTAGATGCTTTCTTGTAAATATTTTATTTAGGGAACTATGATGTGGTGACATCAATGACTGATATACTTATGAAACTTTTTCGAAATATGGTGAATGTGAAGATGCCATTTCACCTTACCCTTCTAAGTGTGTGCTTCTGCAATCTTAAAGCACCAAATACTGCTAAGAAAGGGCCTATTGACTATTACTTAACACCGTCAATATCAACTTCACGCTCTGGCAAACGTGCTTTTGTAAGTATACTTTTCATTTTTTTAAAAAAAATACTCATTTTACTGGAGGCTCTTACCACATACTGTGTCTGGATTTGTGGGGCTACGTTACTAATCTAAGTTTATGTTTAATTGATTAGAGATGTTTGGATGATATATTATTTCATGAGTTCTTGTGTGCAGCTTATGCACGCATGTGAGGTGGTTGAAGAGACACAGCTAAATGATCGGTGCTTTTGAGAACTTTAGAGAGTGCTTTTGAGTAGGTTTGCACAGGTTAAGACGTCACCTGCTTTCTGGACTGCTGAACCCAATGAAAGACATTACGTGTTGATGTAAATATAATGAATTCCTGACCATTTCAATTTTTTTCTCCATTTATTTTGAGATTTTTGTTTTCTTTACTGAAGTCTTTGACCTTTACCAGTGAGTGCTTCAATTTTTAATTTTTTGCAAACAAGGTTATTGCCATATGTATATATTTCATTGTTAATGAGTCTTCTTCTAATCCTCATATGGATTTTTATGTATTAAATATTTGCTCAGTCATTAGATTGAATAAGCAAGGTGAAAGTTTGCAACTCTTTGGCATAATTTTTTCAATTTTGAACCATCTAATATCGCATCGTTCAGATGACTTACACTTGATCCCTATGTACGGTTTTTGTTTTGTTTTGAATCATTTTATTAGGGGCTCATACAACTCTTATCACATCACAATCCATACATACATCAATTGTGTAAAGTGCATTTGTACATTCACTGCCCTCATCATTCTCAAAACATTTCCTCTCCACTTAAGCCCCCGGCATTAGATTCTCATTTTTCCCCTCCCTCCCCGCTCCCACCTCCCTCATAAGCCCTTGATAATTTATAAATTATTATTTTGTCATATCTTGCCCTGTCTGACGTCTCCGTTCACCCACTTTTCTGTTGTCCGTCCCTCAGGGAGGAGGTCACATATAGTTCCAACCCACTTTCCTTCTACCCTCCCAGTATCGCCACTCAGGCCACTGGTCCTGAAGGGATCATCCGCCCTGGATTCCCTGTACTTCCAGTTCCTATCTGTACCAGTGTACATCCTCTGGTCTAGCCAGACTTGCAAGGTAGAATTCGTATCATGATAGTGGGGGCGGGGAGGAAGCACTGATGAACTAGAGGAAAGTTGTATTTTTCATAGTTGCTACATCGCACCCTGACTGGCTCGTCTCCTCCCCAACATATGTAGGTTCTACATGAGCACAATTAAAGTGTTTTGGAATTTGCAGTACTTATAATGCTATCCCTAGTTTATGATCCACATGAATGCCTCATTCAACATTTTTGTGTTGCCAGAGAATATTGAATAAAACCATGGACAGCCAAAAGAAGACACAAATCAATCTTAGAAGAAATCCAACCAGAATGCATCTTAGAATTCAGGATAGCGAGGTTTTGACTCACTCTGGATCCTTGTCAGTCTCTAGTAAAGGGTTCACATTTGCTAGAGGGTCAGCAGAGAAGAGGGGACCCTCTAAGATGGACTGACACAAAAGCCGCAACAGGGACATAGCATGTAAAGATAGCAGCTGGAGCCTGTCTTACAGCAACCACACGGTATCTGATTGTGGCTTTGGGTCTTAACTCTAAGTACTGTGCTCTAGGGAAACCGTGTAGTCAATTCCATTTAGGCAAGACATCCAGTAGAGCTGTTCCCTCCCAGTTTGGGACATGAGACTACATTTTATAACAGTATATAGCAAAATGATGGGGTAGCTCACATATAGGAAAGATTTTCTAGAGTCTCTTTTTTTCGTAATTATTTTATTGGGGGCTCATACAACTCATCACAATCCATACATACATCCATTGTATAAAGCACGTTTGTACATTCGTTACCCTCATCCTCCAAACATTCGCTCTCCATGTAAGTCCCTGGCATCAGTTCCTCATTTTTCCCTCTCCCTCCCCTCCCTCATGAACCTTTGATAATTTATAAATTATTATTTTGTCATATCGTACACTAGAGTCTCTTAAGTCAAATTATCTACCAGTTTCTACCAGGCCTTCCCTGTCCCCATTTTTCTGCTAAACTTGGTTATGATGTTTTGGGTTTTCATGGCAATATTGATATAATAGGACTATGGACTGGTTTTGTGGTTGTTGAAGTTGAGTGCATGGCAATTGACTGGCAGAGAGAGACCAGCCACGTTTTTAAATGACTAAAACAAGCCCTGTGCATGATAGTTCTGAGAACCTCTAGTCACTGCAGGTTTTTAATGGGGACTGTATGTTAGTCCAGGTAGACTAGAGAAACAAATTCATAGAGACTCATGTATAGGAAAGAGCTTCATATACAAGAGCAACTGAATGTTGAGAAAACATCCCAGCCCAGTCCAGATCAAGTCCATAAGTCCAATATTAACCCTATGTCCAATACCAATGTAAGTATTGAAGTCCTCTTCAGACTCACGAAACACATGCAATGATGCCGAATGCAGGAAGATCACAGGCCAGTGGGTACAAAGTCCTGTGAATCCAGTGGCAGTAGAAGCATCTTAGTGCTGGCAGGGGTCTTCATGTGGCTCCTCCATTTCCCAGGGCATAGGCTCTATCAGCGTAGCGCCATGTGTCTTGTCAGTAGAACATCTCTCAGGGAGTGAGTTGAGAGATGCAGTGAGTGTCTCCTGCCTCGAAGAAGGAAATACAGGAGCTCCCAGAATCCTCAGGAGAAGGTCATGCCCACCCAGAGGCTTCATTGGCTATATCCTGATTGACAAGCCAGACTCCATTCCTACACTATTAATCCTCAAATTGACACCAGATTATGTAACTACCACAGGCTGCTTTTTAAAAATAATGATTATTTACTAAGTTGTTCAGACCTGTGACTAACTCTTAATTTAAATTCATTTTCTTTTCTTTTTTTTTGGTTTAATCAAGGGTTTTTCAAATGTTTTAGATTTAAGTTTCAAATGAGGACAGAATTAGTGTTATAAAAATAATTAGTGCCCTCTTCTGAGTTCTTATATTGCTGACTCTTTCATTCCATTTGTTAACTGACATTTTAGTAAACATTTACTTTGGGGCTGCCAACCACAAGGTGAACAATTTGAACCCACCAGCAACTCCAGGGGATGATGAGGCTTTCTGCTCCTGTTGAAATTTACAGCCTTGGAAACCCATAGGGGCAGTTCTATCTGGTCCTGTAGGGTTACTATGAGTCAGAATTGACTATATGGCACTGAGTGTAGATAGTGGGTAGAGCAGGGTAATTAGAGACCCTCATTTGCAGAGGACTCAAGGACTAAAAAGTAGTAATGACTTGTACAGGCCTGGCACACAGTGAGTATTCAGTAAAGGCTCTGCCCACAACCCTTTCTCCTTTGTTTTTTTTTTTAATGTGTTAATTTTCACTGAGCATTGGACTGTACATAACATTTTTATGATGTTTAAACTAGAGGGGAAATGAGTGAAAAACATTCTGTTCAACGTATCATTTCAGAACTTGGGATAGACATTGTTAGAAAGCCAGTCCATATTGTACTGTGAGAGCATTTTCTTTTTTATTGTTTGTTTTTAATGCCCTCAGTCATTTACTTCTTCAGGTTAGTCATTTACTTCTTGGGCCATTTTTCTTTAATTCACAGAATTGAAAGTTTGAATAAGTGATTGTTAAGATATTTTCTAGATTTTTAAATGCTCAGTGCCATTTAGGAAGGAAACCTTTTCTACAACAGAGTGTAAAGATTCATGTAGTAGTGTGACGTGGTGGTGACTTAATATTCCCTAGTTGGGTAGTTGCCAAATAGGGTTGAAGTTATTTAGTATGCTAGTAATATGTTGTCATAAAACACACTGCAGGAGCATGGATATGTAAAGAATATCGAAAGTTGAAATGACTCTGTTGTCCTTGTATTCTAGAAAATGAATGATACTCAATTGGAAGATTTTTCCCAAGACAAGGAAACAAACCAAGATTTTCTACCAAGTGAAAGAATCAAAAGTCCAAGACCTGCAGAGTCTCTGCTAGATAATACCGCGTTCTCTCACAAAAAAGATAGTAATGTGCTCGCACTCAACTCACTTCCTGAGGGTATTGACCAAGATGTTTTTAAGCAGCTACCAGTAGACATTCAAGAGGAAATTCTTTCCGGAAAATCCAGAGAAAAATCTCAAGGATCAGGAAGTTCGAGTTATCCATTGTATCCTTCTCGAGGAATATTGTCTTTCTTCCCCACAAAACAAATGCAAGGTATTCCCTCCAATCCTAACAATCATTTGTCCAGGAGCAAACAGGGACCCTCTGTCTCTCCATGTGAAGCAGGCACATCAGGCCTAGACAGCAGTAGCTCCTCTCACCTGTCGAGCCAAAAGGGTTATGGAAATGGACCAATGAGCCAGAAACCTAAAGAATCTCAAAGATTGGACTCTTCACATACCAACCCTGCTGTGTCTGCTTTTCATTCACTTTTTCCCGAAAGTCATACTACAGATAGCCATAAGCAACCCATAGCAACAGTTTCTCATCATGAAGGGTTTGGAGAAAATAGACAACAAAGTTCTGCTGAGGAGAAAATGACCCTCCCTTCTGATATCAATCCCGAAGTTTTCTATGAACTGCCTGAAGGAGTACAGAAAGAACTGTTAGCAGAATGGAAGACAACAGGGTCATATTTCCAACTTGTACGTAAATAGGCATGTTCAGAAAAGAGAACGTTTTAAAAAGGTAAATGCTATTGTTCTTATATTAAATATTAATAGATTCAATAATGTAGAAACCTATATAAAATGTACTAGATAAAGCCAGAATTGTTAACAAGTAAATTCCTGTACAAGCCATAAGTTTACGACAGAAGAAATCATGTAAAATATTCTTATTCTTTCTAAAGCCATTTTGTATTGCTTTTCAATAAAAATAATATCATAGTCTGCATTAGTTCATTTTCCATTAATGGGAAGGAAAATGTATGTGCTTGATATAAAAAGAGTAGCAAAATCATTGCTGTGCTATGGAGCAAAAATACAAATTTTCCTTTTAAATAGGAATAATTCATTGAGACAAATAAATGCAACTGCTGACCTATTAATCATGTAGATATATTTGATTCAAATACTGCATATAATGTAATAAAGTTGATTATTTTTTAAATACCATAGTAATGCATGCTCAATGAGTGCTGTCCTGGTGGCATTCTGGGCTGTGCATTGAGCTGCTAACCCCAAGGTCCACAGTTTGAGCCCACCAGCTGTGCTGAGGAAGAAAGACTTAAAACCCTTGGAAACCCAAAGGGCAGTTTTTTTCTGCCCTCGTTGTCAGTGGACTTGATGGCAGGGTGCGTGAGTATACTGAGAACGTACGACAGTGCCCAGCACATAGAAGCACCTGGTTGATAGTGAATGAATGCTGTGGCTGAGCCCACGTGGCCAGTGAGGAGAGTATGTTGTCTGGAACAGAATGTTAGATGAATCCCTGTAAGGAGGTGAAGGAAAGTATGGACACCAGACGTGCAAGGCTGTGGACCTGTAAGAACACTGGGTAATTGAACCAGCTAGCCAGTTTGTAGGGTCTGAACATAATGGATTAGCTAGATGTTACTGCAGCTTTTCTGCATTTTTGAAGGGTATCTCTCTCGCATGGCAAATACACATGGTTACTAAATTGGCAGTTGTCCTCTCTCTCCTCTTGTCGTCGTCGTCCCATTTGCCTGCCAGGTGAAATATGGACATAAGATTGAGGACATCCTTCCCCAGCCAGCAGCATCAGCATCTTAGGAGAAAAGCAAAGCCTAGAGAGAGAGATTTTGGGGCTTTAAGCCCCCAGACCAGTGAGTTGCTATTGAGCTGATTCCACTATGGAGCCGACGTGGACTGCAGAGCAGACCTTGATCTCCAGAAGAGAGAAGGCTGATGCTTTCTGAGAGTGGATGCCCAGGGTTTCTTCTTTAGTGCCCTGAATGGGTTTGGTGAATATTTGGGTGCTTAGTCCACCTATGATTCCACCCAGGCCCTCTTGGGGCCTAAGGCCGTTTTACTAAGTCCTTCAGGTTTGTAAGATGGATATTCATATTAGAGAATCACTGTCGGAATCCCAAACTGTGGCCCATAAACAGGAAGCACAAACATCATCTAGGAGCTTATTAGATATGCAGTGTCAGACCCCATACATACCTGTTTAGTTTGGAGTATGAATTCTAGCAAAATCCCAAAGTGATGCAGATTAAGGTTTGAGAAGCACAGCCCCAGCTCAATGTTCTCAGCCCCAAGGTTCATTTTAGAAACATTTGAAGAACCTTTAAAAAACACTGGTATTTTGGCTTAAGCCTAACTTATTAAATCAGAATCCCTGAGGTGCTACCCAGAGAGCAGTCTATTGATCACTCCCTGGGTAATTCTAACAAGTTCTTAAGCATTTATCTTCCTACTTAAGAGAGCCACCGTGCTTTGCACATATTGGGCACTGAAATATTGAATAAATGAAATGACAAGTGATTGGAATCCCTGATAGAAGAAACAGAAAAACAAGTGTGGTGACGTGAAATTTTTGAACATGGATCTTCTATCCAAGTCTCTAACTACCACCAGACTATCAGGTGGGACTGCAAATAAGCTGTGTGAAACACTGATGGGGGTGGGTCATTTTCATCTGCCATTCCCTTGACTAAGAGAGTGCTCTCAGAAGTAGGGAGAGAGAATCCCTGGGACCATCGAGGAAGAACAGCCACCAGTGCAGCACTTTGGAAATCCCTGCTTGAAGCGGTGGAGGCAGTAGGTACGACGCCAAGCTATGGCAGTTGCATAATCTCCTGTCAACTTGCAAAGGGGTGGAGTTTAGCTTGTCAATCAGGCCATAGCCAATGAGGCCTCCGTGTGGGTATGATCTTCCCCTGAGGATTCTGGGAACTCCTTATCCTCCTAGAGGTGGGACACACTCTCTGCTTGTCTCCCTGTTGACAAACCACATGGAGCTACATGCTGATGGAGCCAGAGCCCTGGAGCTGGAGGAGCCACGTGGAGACCCACATCAGTGATGAGATGCTTCCACCACTACTGGATCCATGACTTTCTACCCACTGGCCTGTAATCTTCCTGCACTGGTGTCATTGCATGTGTTGCATGAGTCTGAAGAGGAATTCATGGACTGGTATCGGATATAGGGGCTAATATTGGACATAACGGACTTGAACTGGACTGGGCTGAGATGTTTTCTTAATATACAATTGCTCTTTTACATAAAGCTCTTTCTTATACATGAGTCTCCCTGGATTTGTTTCTCTAGTCTACCTGGACTAACGCAGACACTAAGACCAGAAACTGAGGCAAGGAGACTGAGAGAGAGGGCAGACGAGCAGGACCAGACCATAAGACAGAGGCAGAGCAGTGGGGGGGCTTCCTGGCCTGCAGGGGCAGAGGCCAATGAAAGGCTGAGGACCAGAGAGATTTGGTTGCTAGCTGAGGAGAGGTGCTACTGTGGAACAATCACTGTACCCTTACTGTTTACTGACCCTGGCTTACCATAACCTGTTAACTTCCCT
>NW_022111300.1:40609966-40656944 GCF_000313985.2 Echinops telfairi
CCCCGCCCCCACACACACTTGTGTTATCGATGATGTCTGTGTGGCCACTGTCACAGATTAGCAGACCCAGCAGAAGAGTAGAGTGCTGTAGGAGTGACAGTTGCTGCCAGATTTGAACAAATCTGTTGTGTTAGGGTTCTCTAGCGAAGCAAAACCAATGAGATATGCAGATATATTGATACATGATTTAAAGAGAAATTTATATCAAGAAAATGTTTCACATAGTTGTAGAAATGGGTATGTTGAAAAAACAAACGGGTATGTTCAGACCAGTTTCAAATCTGTGGGTCACATGTGAAGCTGGAGGGCTTCTCCAAACTCATGTACCGTAGGGGATGGATGCACGCAGGATTAGCAGGAACACCATAGGCTACTGAGGTCGATGAATTCAAGGCCAGAGAGTCAGGTTTGTGACTGGAAAGGTGACTGAATCTCAGGTTGACTGGTCAGGTGGCAGGCTGCTGATGGCTCCTGGGATCAGTAGGCAATATGGAAGGCTGTTGGCTCAAGTTCAAAGAACCGGAGGCTGACAAACCAGATGGAGTATCCAGACACCGCAAAAAGCAAGCAAGCTTTCTCCCAGCATTCCTATATAGGAAGTCGACCACACCTCCAAGGACATTTCCTTTCAATTGCATGAGGGCTGTGACCTGTGTCGGGGGTTGCACTCCACTCAAGTCTTACTTCAACTGCTTGATTGCTCGCAGCAGATCCCATTATGGGGTTGATTACATGGTGTTAGGTCACATCATGAGGGATTAGTGGGCCTCAACTGCCAAACCACTAACAATCCTACACCAGCAAAGTGGACACAAAACCTACTACATCTGCAGCTCGAATGGTGAGACTCATACATACTTGGGAAACATCTGGAGAGACCAGCCATTCCCTGGAGAAGGATATGCTGGTAGAGAGTTAGTGTGAAAAGAGAAAAACTCCCAAGAACACGGCGTGACACAGTGGCTGCAGAAGCACAATGATTGCGAGAATGGTGCAGGATCAGGCAGTGTTTCTTTCTGTTGTACGGAGGGGTCAATGTCAATTGGAGCCTTACTCAATGGCACCTAAAGCAACAGGGGCATTTCCCTTCAGGGCAACACCCCCCAAACCTTTCAAACTGGCTTCTGGTCTGGTGCTTCCTGTTCCTTTCCTGCTTTTGTTTCAGCACAGTTGTTTTTTCGCTCTGTGTGTACAGGGGGAGGGCCTTGAGATTTCCCTTATGTAGTTCAAACCCAATAATTTAGTAATGAAAATACCGTTTGCTCAAGGCTCACCAGTGTACCTATCTGGTACTTTTTGCCATCTTATTTCGTGCTATTTAGCTTTGTTGTTGTTATACTTCTTACTCATTTACTATGTATGTATTTTATTTATTCTAGTTTCTCTTTACTGACTTGAAAATTAAATATTCTTTCACAAGTATGTAAGACTACCCTTAAAATCTCACCAGTTATTTGACATTCAACTGGTTGGATAATAGTTACTTGAGCATTATTTGTGTCATCCAGTCCTGAATTTGTGTGTGAAATCATCAGTGGGTTTCCAACCTATCTTAATTCATGTTAATGATTCCAATCATAAAACTAAGGAATCACATTTCGATTTGTTAACTTCTGAATATTCACTTTCAAATCCAGACAAGAATTTTAGAAGTAACGGTATGAATTAACAAGATGTAACACTATGCCACCAGGGCATAAAATCAGTGTAAGTTGATGTCATTTGATTCAGGCTGTTGTTAGGTGCCATCAAGTTGGTGCCAACTCAGAGGGAAACGATGCACAAGAGAATGAAACACCGCCCAGTCCTTTACTATGCTCACAATTGAGCCCAATGTTACAGCCACTGTGCCAAATGAGGGACTTCCTCTTTTTATTGCCGCTCTACTTTACCAGGCATGATGCCCTTCTACAGGGACTGATCTCTCCTGATAACATGTCTAAAGTATGTAAGATGGAGTCTTGCCATCCTTGCTTCTAAGGAGCACTCTGGCTGTATTTCTTCCAAGACAGATTTCTTCTTTTGGCAGCCCATGTTAATTTCAATAGTCTTTGCCAGCACCATAAATTCAAACGCATCCATGGTTCTTAGAGCTTTCTTAGTCAATGTCCAACTTTCAGATGCATATGAGGAGAGTGAGAATTCCCCGGCTGAGGCCAAAGCAACATGGTTAGTCCTCAGAATGACACCCTTGCTTGACAACACTGTAAGCTGGTCTTGGGCAGCATTTTTACCTAGTAGCTCATCTTTTGATCTCTTGGCTGTTGCTTTCGTGATCATTGATTGTGGACCAAGGAAGACAAAATCCTTGACTACTTCAACCTTTTCTCCATTTATCATGATGTTACGTATTTAGCTCGTTGTGAGGATTTGGGTCTTTTTTACAGTGAGTTGCAATCCATACTGAAGGCAGAAATCCTTGATCTTCATCAGCAAGTGCTTCAGCTTCAGGTTGTGTTATCTGCACAACACTGGTTATTAATAATCCTTTATCAAATTCTGATGCCATGATATAGTTTAGTGTGCCGACCTGGCCGATAAAACATGTGGGGTTAATTGAAGGGTGGAGAAATAAATGGCTTGGTGAGCCTCCCCTTTCTAGTTCTCGGGTCTCATTCTTTGTGATGGTCGGGCCAGGGTGCAGCTGCCTTACCAGTTCCCTGCTTCAGCTTGCAAGGCTGACTTCCTGCAAGACATCCCCAAGGAGAAGCCACATGGACCTACCCTGATGGAGCCCTGGGTGCTAGAGCAGCCATGTGGAGACCACTGCCAGTGCTGAGATGCTTACACATTCACTGATTCGGCTTTCCTCCTGCAGTTGGCATCATTGTGTTTGTTTTGTGAGATGGAGAACTTTGTGGATTGGTGTTGAACATATGGGCTAATGTTGGACTTGTGGGCTTAGGCAGCACTGGGTTGGGATGTTTTCTTGATGTGCACTTACTCTTTATATAAAACTCTCTCTTAAACATGAGTTTCTGTGGATTTGTTTCTCCAGTACACAGACTAATACATGCCACATTCTTTTTAATATAATCCAGTTTCTCCAATGATCTGCTCAGCAAACATACTGATTAAGTAGATGAGAGGATACAACCCTGATGCACACCTTTCCTGATTTTTAGTTATGCAGTATTCTCTCGTTCTGTTCCCATAAATGTCTCTTAATCCATGTACAGGTTCCTCATGAGCACAATTAAGTGTTCTGGAATTTCCTTTTTTTTTTTACCCTTTAAAAAAATCATTTTATTGGGGGCTCGTACAATTCTTATCACAAGCCATACATACATCCATTATGTTGTTACATCAAGCACATTTGTACATTTGTTGCCTGGAATTCCTATTCTTATGAAGGTTATCCATACTTTATGATTCATATAGTCAAATGCTTTTGCATGTCAATGAAGCACAAGTAAACTTCTTTCTGGTTTTCTTTGCCTTCAGCCAAGACCCATCGGACATCAGCAATGATATCCCTTGTTCCATGTACTCTTCTGAATCTGGTCTGAACATCTGGCAAGCTCCCTGTCAATGTACTTACTGCTGCAAATTATTGTTGGGTGATCTTCAGCAAAATTTTACTTACATGTAATATCAATAATATTGTTCTATAATTTGATCATTCTGAACCTTCTTTTGGGCAATTATGGATCTGATTCCAGTCAGTTGGCCAAGTAGGTCTCCTCCAAATTTCCTGGCATAAATGAGTGCTTTCCAGTGGGTCATCAGCTCACTGAAACATTTAATTTCTATTCCATTAATTCCTGGAGCCTTGTTTGGGGCTAATGCTTTCAGTACAGCTTGGATTTCTTCCTTCAGTTCCATAGGTTCTTAATCAGATGGGCTACCCCTCAAAATGGTTGAATATTGACTAGTTCTTTTTGGTACATTGTATTCTATCTTCTTTTCATGCTTCCTGCATTCAATATTTTTCTCATAGACTCTCTCAGTATTGCAACTGGGGGCTTGAATTTTTTTTCTTGAGTTCTTTAAGATTATTGAGTGGGGGTTTTTTTGGCTTTCTAACTCTAGGTCAGCAGTTCTCAACCTGTGGGTCATGACCCCTTTGGCAGTCAAACGACCCTTTCAGAGGGGTCACCCGATTCATCACAGTAGCAAAATTACAGTTATGAAATAGCAACAAAAATAAGTTTCTGGTTGGGGGGGTCACCACAACATGAGGACCTGTATGAAAGGGTCTCGGCATTAAGATGGTTGAAAGCCACTGCCCTAGGTCTTTGCACATTTCATTACTTTACTGCCCTTTGGGATTTTGTTCAGCTCTTGGACTTCATCACTTCTACCATTCGCCTTGGCTAATCTATGATTAAGAGCACGTTTCAAGTCTTTTCTGACCTCCATGTTGACCTTTTCTTTCTTTCTTGCCTTTTTAATGACCTTTTTCTTTCTTCATGCATGATGTTCTTGACGTTAATCCGAAGTTCATCAAGTCTTCTGTCATTAATGTTCAATGTATCAAATCTATTCTTGAGATGCTCTTAAAGAAGAAATACACTGGTCTTAAAGGCTTGAAGGTAATCAAGCGGCCATCAAGCTCAGAAGCAACAAGGCCCACATGGAAGAAGCACACCAGCCTATCCAACCACGAGGTGTCGAAGGGATCAGGTGTAAGGCATCATCAGAACAAAAAATCTTACCATGGTGAATGATGGGGGGAGTGCGGAGTGGAGATCCAAAGCCCATTAGTAGGTCACTGGAGATCCCCTTGCAGAGGGGTCTCGGGGAGGAGATGAGCCAGTCACGGTGCGATGTAACAATGATGAGAAATACAACCTTCCTCTAGTTCCTAAAGGTTTCCTCCCCGCTCCCACTACCATGACTCGAATTCTATCTTGCAAGACTGGCTAGACCAGAGGAGGTACACTGGTACAGATAGGAACTGAAAATACAGGGAATCCAGGACGGATGAGCCCTATAGGACCAGTGGTGTGAGTGGCAAGACAGGGAGGGTAAAGGGAGAATGGGTAGGGAAGAGGGAACCGATTACATGGAGCTGTGTGTGACCTCCTCCCTGGGGGACAGACAACCAAAAAGTGGATGAAGGGAGACGTCGGACAGGGCAAGATATGACAAAATACCCATTTGTGAACTATCAAGGGCTCATGCTGGAGGGGGGAGCGGGGAGGGAGGGGAAAAATGAGGACCTAATGTCGGGGGTTTGAATGGAGAGAGAATGTTTTGACAATGATGTACAAATGCGCTTTACACAATTGATGTGTGTATGGATTGCGATAACAGTTGTATGAGCCCCTAATAAAATGTTAAAAAAAAAAAAAGAAGAAATACACTGTCTGCTTCTAAGGAATTAGCCACAGAACTCCTTGATAGTGTTGAAACAATGGCAGATACTGAAAACTTCACAAATAGAAACAACATATTGTCAGATATGGTGCCAGAAGATGAGCTCCTAAGGTCAAAGGCACTCAAAATATGACTGGGGACGAGTGGCCTTCTTAGAGTCAACCATAATGCTGTGGATGGAGTACAGTCTGAGAGAGTAAAGCCTTTGTGACCTTCCATTTGCTGATGGGGCAGGATTCAAAATGAGAAGAAACAGCTTAAAACATCAATTAGTAATCAGAACTCTGAATGTATGCAGTATGAATCTAAGAAAATTGGAAGTTGTCAAAATGAAGTGGAACTCATAAAAAGATTGATAGCCTAGGCATTCGTGAGCTGAAATGGCCTGGTATTGGTCATTTTGAATCAGAAAATCATGGTTTACTGTGTTCAGAATGACAGATTCAAGAAGAATGGCACCCCATTCATCATCAAAAAGGATATTTTAAGATCTATCTTGAAGTACAATGCTGTATGTGATAGAATAATATCTACCCAAATACAAGGAAATGCAGTCAGTACAACTATTATTCAAATTTATATACCAACTATTAAAGCTAGTGATGAAGAAATTGAAAATTCTACCTACTTCTTCAGTCTGAAATTTATCAAGCATGCAATCAAGATGCATTGGTAATTATTGGCAATTGGCATGTATAAGTTGGAAAGAAAGGAAGGAACAGTAGTTGGAAAATATGGTCTTGGTGATAAAAATGAAGTTGGAGATAGCATGATGGAAATTTGCAAGACAACAACTTCATTGTAAATACCTCAACAACATAAAAGGTGACTGTACACATGGACTTCTCCCAAATGGAATACATAGAAATCAAATTGACTATCTGTGGGAAGAGACAATGAAGAAGCTCAATACAGCAGCTAAAATGAGGCCAGAACATGCATTCTATTGGAACTCTTTCCAGTTTTTTGTGTTTGTGTTTCCCACCTTCTCAACTGAAGCAGTAAGTAAAGTGGAAAACAAGTGAAAGTGTTTTTCAATCTTTAATGACAATGGATGTCTGACTGCATCTGCTCCTTTCCCTAGTCAGAGCATCTTCGAGAGAGAGAGAGAGAAAAAAAAAGTAACAGAAATATTAAGTACAATTGGTATTTGACATCATTCTTCTCTGAGACTTAAAAAGTGTTATTTATTGCTATTCTCTTATACAACTACGTTCACATTCTCACAAAGCCCCTTCTGTCATTTGTACAAGAATTATGCCTAGAAGATTTTGTCAGTATTTATGCAAATGGACTTAGAAGCAAAGTACAGTTACTGCTACACCTGATTTTATAGCAGAATGGCCTCATTTCTTCTGTCGCAGTGACGAATGATTCTTATGGTGGTATGAACTTTCTCTTGAATTTCTGAATGCCTTAATCCCATCTTTTGCATGGTAGACAAAGCTTATTAAATTAGAAGGCATGGTAGCTTCAATCAATGAAGGGGGCAATTTTCCTCTCATATCTGTCTGGACAAACACCACTAGTTTGGAATATCCTGGGTTCCTGGAAGCAAAGGAAGTGTTTAAAAAAAAGATAATTCTTAAATTAACTTATTGAATTTATAATTTAGGGGGAGCAAGATTTTTGTATACACAACTAGTTCCCATCACAATGCATAACATAGGGTAAGTAATTACTAAAGAAAGGGAAAATTCTTTTTTTAAGGCAGAATGATTTGTAGCCACAACCTTCTAAGGGAAAATTTTACAGAAAAACATTGAAATAGTCAGAATGTATCTTAAATTCTTCAGTTTTAGGTAGTTTTTCCTTTTTGGTAATCTTACTAATTTTTCAAATTAAACCAGAAAGCCCCCTCCCCCCAAAAAACAACAACAACAACAACATCTCCAAACTCACTGCTATCTAGTTGGTTCTGATTGCAACTCTATAGGACAGGGGAGAGCTGCTCCTGTGGGTTTCCAACACTAACTTATTCTCGGAATAAAAACCCTACTCTCTCCTGCAGACTGGCTGGTGGTTTCAAATTGCTGACCTTGCGGTTAGCAGCCCAGCTTAAAACCCACTACACCACCAGAGCTCCTTAAAAGTAATATATACATATTACAACAACTTAAGCAACTCAGAAATTTTATAACTGTAGATGATTTTTCATTCCCTTATTCCTTTATTGGGTCCCCTAGTGAAAATCATAGTTCATAGATTTGATTGCATTGTCAGATTGTTGTCTCTATATAAGGTAGTATACACATGTGCATATGTATAAATACACACTTGTATACTCCACAATATACATATATATATTTAATAACAATGAGATATATCTATAAACTTTCCTCTTTGTTGATAGGTACAGATCTGCTTAATTTTTTATGGCTGTATACAGTATTTCATGTTTTATGGAACTATTCCCTTACTACCATTTCTCACTTTTTGCTACTGTAAATCAAGTTGCAATAAAAGTTCCTTGTAATGTATTCATTCACACTTCCCCAAATACTGAACATAACATGCTCGGTTTTGTGTTTTTATCAGTTTGAAATAGTATTTCCAAGTTGCCCTCCAAGAAGATTGTAACCTTTTATGAACTAGCCCAGTCATGAAAATACGATGAAATATCAAACTTCAAGGAGTATGAAAGGATGAATACTTCTAAGGGAATGCACTTCCCAGTTCTCAACATACATATATTCCTTGTCCTTAAAGGAATCTGTACAGATGACTCCGATGGAGATTTTTCTTTTCTTTCCCACCAGACTGTGCAGTCACCTTTCGCACATTATGGAACAAAGACATACCTGTCTTCCTCTGCATAGCACCCTCGTGCCTTATCCTGGCACATAAAAACCTTTGAGGTTTAGAGGGAAAAGTTGATCTGTTGGAAGTGAGTTGAGAAAATGAACAAATGAAGGAAAAAACCCTTTTAAAACTCAACCTTTTCAGTTCTTGGCTTTCAACAAAATTGAAGGATCTAATTGAGTTGTCAGCTGGTAGATGATCAAAAATAATTTTTTGATGATAGGCCTGTACATATATTTTCAATAGCAGTTCAAGAGATTGAATAATATTGATAGCATTATACTCCTGCAATTTTAACACATTATTTATGTGAACAGAGTTTCTCAGTTTCTATCTATAAAAATGAAAAGCAGGAGTAGACTTAATGTTGAATATGATCTTGTTTTATTAGCAAGTCATCTATGTTCACAGTTCAATGACATGAGTGCAACAGTTAGAAGCATGTCTGATTTGTCTACCTATATAAGCAGCCCTGGTGGCACACTGGGTTAAGTGTTAGGCTGCCAATATGCCACCATAGCTCCTCACATAGGTAATGTCAAAGCTGGGCTTTGATTGCAAAATCCATTCTTTTAATCATCTATAAGTCAAGATCTGTCTGACTTCAGCAATGACATCCTTGTGCCATGCTCTTTTTTGAATCCCACTTGAATTTCTGGTCTCTCCTTGCTGATCTGCTGTAACTGTTGTTTAATTATCTTCAGCAAAATTTTACTTGTATGTGTTATTAATGATATTGTGCTATAATTTCCACATACTGTTGGGCCACCTTTCTTGGGAATAAGCACAAACATACATCTCTTCCAGTTGGTTGGCCAGGTAGCTTGTTTTCCAAATTTCTTGGCCTAGATAAATGAGTGCTTCCAGTACTTCATCAACTTGCTGAAACATTCCCTTGGTATTCCAGAATTTCCAGAGACTTGTTTTCCTATAATGCCTTCAGTATCGTCTGAACATCTTCCTTCAGTACCATTCGTTCTTGACCACATGCTACTTCTCGAGAAGGTTGAATGTCAGTCAATTCTTTTTGGTACAGTGTCTCTGTGAACTCCTTCCACCTTCTTTTGATGCTTCCTGTATCATTCATTATTTTGCCCAAAGAATCTTTAAATGTTGCAACTTGAGGCTTGAAACTTTTTCCTTCAGTTCTTTCAGCTTAATATATGCTGAACATGTTCTTCCTTTTTGTCCAACTCTAACGTTAATATAGTACCGCCAATGGCTGGGCTCAGAATACTTACTAGCATTTTATATGATCTTCAAGAATCTCCTAGTGCTATCTTTATATGCTGAACAAAAGGTTTCTAATATGTACTAGCGAATAGCATCATTACAGATAATAATGTTGTTTTTAAAGTTTTCTATGTGGCTAACAGGAGACTTAACAGGAAATTATAGCACAATACAGTTGATGCTGACTCACAGAGACCCTGTATGGACAGGGCAGAACTGCCCCTATGAGTTTTCAAGACTGTAACTCTTCCTGGGAGTAGAAAGCCTTGTTTTGCTCCCCCAGAGTGGCTGGTGGTTTTGAACTGCTAATCTTGCAGATTGCAGCCCAATGTGTAGCCACTATGCCACCAAAGATCAACAGCAGATGAAGAATCCATTCAAGGTGAAGCTTTACTTACTGATAAATGTAGATATGTCATAATTCAAAGGAAACAATATTTTTAATTCAGAAAACTTCCTTAATAATTCACAGAAGTGACTTTAATGGAGGACCACAAAGTATCAGCAGCGAATGATTAGCTAAGATGGAGAATATTCCCAACAACCTCAATTTATACTTTAAGGGAATAACCATTCTGATTATATTTAATATAAAAAGCACTAAAAGAGATTAATTTTAAAAACAGCATGTTAAAGGGAAATTTTCTTCCAACAGAATATGCTGGCACACACGCTATTTCAGTTGATGAGCCAGGAACTCGTTAGTGGACAAGTCAATAGGTGTACTAGGTGTACGATTCAAATGAGACAAAGAGCACTTACTCTGGTAGAGGCGAGCATACATAGCCAGAGGGATGGTTATAACCACGGATATAATTTGAAGATGGAGGGTATTCTGGAAGATCCACACTATTAGCTAAGAGATTAAAAAAAGTAAAATGAAATTTGTTGCACAATATTAAAAACCTCTAATGCTAGTAGTGTCGTTTTAAACAATGATCTCTCATTTAACTGAACCTACCTGTTGTCAGCATTAACAGCTTTATACATGTGCATGTATGTTTGTGCATAGGAATATCATGGAGGCAAAAAGGGAGAAAATGCCAGTTGGAACTATTGGCTGTTCAAAATTTTTTGTGCTAGAATTTATAAACCAAAAGATGCTGTTACTTCTTGTGTGTGTGGGTGAAATTCCATCATCTTTTCATTGTATTTTTCTATGAATTAAAAAAATGGTTTTATTGAGATTGCTGTTTTTTATAAAAGAAAAAAGTTAGTTTATTTAATTCTGATATTTAGAGCAAAAGAAGGAACCACAAAGACTTCTACTAGTAGATTAGAATTATAGAATTTAGTTAATTGTGTCTTTATTTTAAAAAAATTATTTTTGTGTGTGTGTCTTTAAAAATATATATTGAAAGTGCTTATGTCAACAAAGATAGAAGTACTCTCCTCTCCCCTTCTGTCAAGTCTCCGACTAACCTCAAAATAAAATTAAAAATCAGTAGCGTTTGTTTTAGGAACTATGTGGCATGATATTTGAATACTGTGTGACTAGTGGAAGGTGATTTGACTATTAATTTTAATATAAGCTTATATATACCTTTTCTAAAAGTGGGAAAAATAAATATTTGTTCATTCTGTACAACTGAGTTGTGCTCTTGTCAGAGAAGATGGCTTTTCTTGCATAATTTCAAAATAAACACATCTGTTCTTTGGGGATTACCATATTAAAGGATAGCTTAGAGACCAATGTGGCTGAGTGAATTTCCCACATTCAGCTAGTTGTCCTGCATCATCCTCTGAACAGGGTCAGTTATGTTGGTCTGACAAAGTTGTATGGACAGAGATGGTATTTAAAAGAACATTTTTTTCCTCTGTGTTTCAAAATGGAGATTATGTTAGTCTCAACTAAAAGAAAATTTGTTATTTTCCACAGACAGTCAGGGTCCACTGACACAGAATGTGGTAATTAGCACAGATTTTGGAATATCAAAAAGTCTTGAGTTTTAATTCTCCTCAGTGATTTATTAGCTATGTGTCTTCTTAAGTGCCTCATTACTGTAAATGTTGGCTTCCTCTATAGTGAGATAATGAATGCAATTATTTTTTATTTAAATTTATTAACTAGATTTATTATTATTAGCAAGGTGCCTGTAAGGTGCATAATAAACTAAAAGAAACTAAGAAGCATTAAGAAAACACAGAAGTCATCAAAAATTCATTTCAAGGAAACTGCTTACAGCAAATTCAGTAGTTTTTAACCTCTTGTTACTTTTTAAAAAAACCTTCTTTGACTACTAATAATGAGATACAAATGGCCTACTTTTAAAATAAGGAAAGTAACAGATTTACAATACTGCCTGTTTTTTTTTTGTATGGTAGTCCGTGAACAACTTCTTATATGCCCTCACTAAAAGTGGAAATACATCTATAATAATCTTTCCATAGTTCAATCTCATCACACAGAATTCTAAGAACCCAATGGGGTAAAAAAGGCAAGGTTGACAGTGGGAGCCCAAGATTCATTTGTGGAACTACATAGGAAAGAAGTCTATGGAGAACGCCCTCTATCTACAATCGAGGGATGGGAGGAAAATTATAAGATTAAATGGATTTGTGGAGACAAGCAGGGCATTAGGACACTGTTCTACCAAATCTCCACTCACCATGAGCTCTCTTAAGTTGTCTGAGTCCAAAGATTCTTATGATATGAACTGGGGTACTCTGGATAATTCAAGTTAGGAAATGGTTAGACATCTGTATATTTTACACAGTGACACATTGTGGAAAGAACTAGAAATATATCAGAACCTCATTTTTAAAAGAAGTACTGTGAGCATATTATATAAATACCTATCTCATGAAAATTCCATAAGTAGTTACTGGCTATGCCCATTCAGAGCATTCAAATCTAAAACTTTTTATCTTGAGAGCTTCATTTTGTTTCTATGGGATTTTGGAGTGTACAAGTGGAAGATTTAGCCTCCAAGTGTCTATGTATATTCGGCACTGCTGGGTATATACACCACCAATCCAGGTATGACATGATCTGATGACTAAGATGTACGAGCCACCTCTGGAGCTGTGCATCACATCAGGCTTGTCTGCACGGCACCGTACTTTGTTAATAAAGACATGGAGGGGGGACTATTGCAAATATCCTTTGTTACAAGCCATGAATTCAAGAGGAAACATTATTAACGACATAGCAATATGGGCAGAAATATTTTCACTTACAACTGATAATCTTTATATTCCCTTCATAGTGCTTGATGTGAACTAAGTCGATGAAGTCACGGGGGGAGATTGAACCCATAGCAAAGCTTTGTGTGATGGCATGACATATATATGTGTCCTGCAACAAATGAAAACATAAAGAGGGTGACCATTATTTTAGTTTCTCAATGGTAAACCCTGAAGATTTTTATTGTGAAAAGTTGATCACTACTTGGAAAAAGCAGACATCTGAAGTTTTAGGACTTTGCCACCAAACCATCTTGTGCTTGCAGCATTAAAGGACCATTAGGTCTATAGGCATGAGAAATCAAGATGGAACCCTGGGATCATCTAATATTTTTAACAGTCAGAAATCAAGGTCTAATTAAATTGAACTCACAACTAGAGCTAAATACAGGACTAGATCTAGCTAGCCTGATTCCCAATAGAATAAATTCTATTATTCTATATTGGTTATGTATTATGCCATAGAAGAGACATTGATTTAACATCTGTGGAGATAAAATACAGAAACATTCATGGGGCGGTAGAGTAATTCATTTGTTACTCAGAGGTATGTTAGACAGGACACAGAATTTGGAATCAGAAGATCAGAACAACTAGTTCTGGTGCTGGATGAATGTATAGATTGTGATAAGAGATGGAAGAGCCCCCAATAAAAGTATTAAATAAAAGAAAAAACAAAACAAAAAACCAGCTACTTCTGGCCTGTATCATTGGTCATGGTACATAAATCAGTCACACAATGTCTCTGAACCTGTTTTAAAGGTGTTGTCTGTTGAACTCCCAGCCCTACATTCTTTCCATTATCAAAGCTGATTTTCAGCAGCAGTAGAAATATTTGAAGTGCTAGTTTATTTATATTCGTGTCATATAATCATGAATGAAGCAGTTCAATATTTGGGTTTTAATTAGTGATGGCCAGTGTTTCTCAAACTGAATGTTCAAATCCCATTGGTGCCATGAAAGCGTTTCTGTTGGTTAGTTTGTTACTTTAGGTCCTCTCTATAAGATGGCCCTGACTCGCCTTCCTGGGATTTTCTATACTTGTCTCCCCTCTTAGACCATAATTGGGTTGACAGAGTGGTAAAAGCAAGCTCCAGGAATTGTAAATAAATAGGTGGCATGGTGATGGAAGGCATGTAGGACATTGATTTTTGTTCATTTTTTTGAGTGGAATGAAGCTTGGGGATTCAAGAAAATGACTCAGTGATAGATATGATACGTGACATATACAATCATTTGTCAAAATCAAAACGTTTTATTGTATCCTTCCTATGTATCACCTTTCTAAAAAAACTACTGTTTAGCCAAAAGCCTAGGACTCACCTTAAGCAGCTTAACTAAGGTACAAGTTACCCTCCATACATTCACTCATTTTAAGTCTACAGCTCAATGAGTGTCTTTTAGCAGGTTGATTCTGTCGTGTAGCTACCAGCACAACCCATGTTTGGAAGATGACTCTTGGATTCTTCTCGGCCCCTCCATCGGTTAAGTCCTGTTGACTTTATTACAAAAATATATCTTTGATCCTAGCCAAAGCCACTGTCATTTCTCATTTTGATTTCTGTGATTGCCTCCTCACTGGTCTAGCTGATTTCATTATTTCCCACTCTTTCATTCAGCTGTCTAAATGGTTTAAATCAAGCCATTTGCTTCCTCTGCTTAGAAGCCCCCAAGGGTTTCCCAGTGAACAGACTGTGTTTCCTCATGACAATGAGGCTCTTTGCGAACTGGATCCCAGTCTGACCTCCCCAACTTCACCTGTCACTCATCCCTCTTGGCCATGCTGGTTATATTCAAACCTGGCACACCTTGCTTTTCTGCTCGTTAGACATTGCCGAGCTCTCGCCAGCGTCTCCTCTCCTTTCTGCCTCTGTCTCCCCTACAGGTCTAGTTCCATTCCCTCGAGCGTGTTCTTTGAGATTCGACTCCTCCGTCTCTCATCAGAGGCCTTCCCAGGTGACCCACTTAAAAATGAGCACTCCTAGTCTTTGCCTAATTCACCATCCTTTTTAACACTCAACATTCTGATCATACGTCCAGCCTTCCTAATTCTGATTGTCTAATATTATGTTGATTTTATTGTTTACTACTGATTAGAATCTAAGCTCTGTGAAAGAAGGCATTGCTATTGTCTTGCCTTACATATCCCCAGTACCTGACAATAATATAGTTCATGATAACTCCTAAAAAGGGTATCTAGGGAATGAACAAATTGGTCAAAAAGAACATAAGCATCCATCCATGTGGGGTGGGGGTTGCTGGAAAGAAAGTCAAGATCCCCACAGATAGACTGGTAAGGGTGAGATGGGTGGGGGTGGGGGAATGGGAAAGCACAAGCGGTAACAGAAGTGGAGAAAGGTTTCGATGCATTACATTTGGGGATGAGCATTGGTTCTCATGCTCTCTCCCGCCCCATGCCCGGGCCCCCCTCTGCAAGCAGGTGATTCTGTATTTAAGAGGTCTAAGTTAATGAATTGGTGCTTTGGTAGTATACTGGTTACATGTTGGGCTGGTAACCTGTGGTCAGCAATGTGAAATCACCCGCAGCTCCACCGGAGAAAGTTGGGGCTTTCTACTCCTATAAAGAGTCATGGCCTTGTAAACTCAGAAGGGTACTTCTACCCTGTTCTAGAGAGTCACTGTGCGTTGGCATCGACTTGACGGCAACAAACTTTTGTTTGTTTTAAAAGTTAATGAAAGACCTAGAATGTGCACAGCACCCAAGTTCAGCTTTGCTCACCCACTTATTTCTACTTCTCCACCCTGTAGGATTTATCTTCACTCATGTCATTATTTTCCTTCTCTTGAGCGAAATTTCAGTCTGCCTGTGTCAGTCTGGGTAGACTAGAGAACCAAATCCATGGACACATTTAAGTGTGTAAGAAAGAGGTTTATATACAAGAGCAATTGAACATGGAGAAAACATCCCAGCCCTGTCCAGATTAAGTCCCTAAGTCCGACATTAGCCCATATGTCCAATATCAATCTACAAAGCCCTCTTCAGACTCACGAAACACATGCAATGAAGCCAAATGCAGGACGATCACAAGCCAGTGGGTAGAAAGTCTTTGGGTCCAGTGGCGTTTTAAGCATCTCAGTGCTGGCAGGGGTCTCTCTGTGGCTTCTCCAGCTTCATAGGTCTGGTTGTGTCCATGTGGCTTGTCTTCTGCAATGTATCCCAGGGAGTCCCAGAGAGAGGTGTCTTCTGCCTCCAAGGAGGAAGTCCCAGATTTCCCAGAATTCTCAGGATATGGCCATGCCCACACAGAAGTCTCATTGGCTATCTCCAGATTGACAGCCTACACTGACAGCCTCCACCTCTACACTCTCAATCTTTACATTGACGCCAGATTAGGTGACTACCACACTGCCTTTGCCTTCTACTGAGTTTTTTTTCTTCCCCCACTGTCCTAGCTTTTTACCTCTCCATGTCTTCAAATACTTGTATTTTCCCTTTCTCCTTTTAAAAAAATTTTTCTCTCTCTCTTCACCTCTATTAAACTGAGATGATGTGTTTTAAGGTGTTTTCTATAATGGAAAATCTGTTATTTTATATTTTATCCTTAGTCTTTGGAAAACAAGACCCAAACTACTTGTTGTCTCGTCCTTAGTCTCCACAATCTGTATCCGCAATGTCTTTGTTACCTAATGTTGTATGACTAAGCTAGCTTGATTTGCCATCAAGAAGACATGATTAATCCTTAAAAAAAAAATCCATGGTTGAAGCCTTTGACAATAAAAGCACACATCTACAAGAGAGTAGACTAACTTCAGAAAGTATGCATAAGGGGCAGAGTTATAAGAACTTCTTAGCCCTAACCAAACAGCTTGAGGGACTGAGTCATTAGGTCTGACTGGTCAACACCATAGTCTTGGAGGACACCAAGGCACAACAGAGTTCACAAAGACAATGTTCTATATCCTAATTTGGTGGCTAGAGGGGTAATAGGTTGTGAGCAGACAGTATTGGTTTCTAGCCAACCGGTGGGAAAAACAACCCAACTCACTGCCTTAAAGTCGATTCAGACTCATAAGAACCCTGCAGGACAAGGTTGGATTGCCCCGTGGGATTCCACTACTCTTAACAGTTTATGACTTAAAAAGCCTCCTCTTTTTCCTGTTGAATGGCTGGTAGTTTTAAACTGCTGACCTTGTGCCTAGCACCAACACCAGTTTCCAAGGTCCTGAGATCAGAAGAACTAGATGGGGCCCAGCTACCACTACCAACTGCTCCGAGAAGGGTCACTTTAGAAGGCCCTGCATGGAGTGGGAGGAAAAATGTGGAACAAACCCCCAAATCCTAAAAGAGACTAAGCTTATTAGTTGGAAGGAGACTAGCGGACTCCATAAACTATGGTCCTTAGTCACCCTTCTGGTTTGGAACGGAACCTATCCTTTTGTTAGAATAATCAACCATTTAGGTTGTCCAAAGACAAATACAGAAGGTTAAAAAGGACGAGGGATGGACACAGGAAACAGGGAGGATGTGGGTAAGCGATAGTACATTGAGGGGATTGCAATGAACGAGTTGAATCAGAATAGGTGTGAATTGTTGAATGTAAAACTGATGATCTGCTCTGTAAAACTTTACCTCTAAAGGCAAACAAAACCAAACCAGAAAAACTTCCTGCTTTCCAGTCAATTCCAACTCATAGCCACCCTATAGAACAGAGTAGAACTGCCTCTATGGGTTTCCTTGTCGTTATCAGCCCAATGCATAATCCACTACACCACTACATCTCTTTAACCTTTACCTAAATTATAATGAAAAGGAAGTGGTAATCATTTGTAAATGAAATAAGCTAATTGAAATCGAGTCCTTGATTAATCAAGGAGTTTAAGCCTTTATTAAAGATTTTAACTGCATTTGTATCTATAAAATACTAAGTGTCTATACCATATCACTGCCATTGAGTCCATCTGATTCATAGTGACCCTACAGGACAGCGTAGAGCCGGCCCCTTTGGGTTTCCAAGGTTATAAATCTTTACCGGAGCAGAAAGCCTCATTTTTCTCCCTCAAAGCTGGTGGCTTTGAATTGCTGACCTTGTGGTTAGCAGCCCAACATGTAGCCTGCCACACCACTATGCTCTTTGTCTAAAACATGGGTTTAGTAAAGGCAAATCACTAGGATAAAATACAACAAAGTATATTAATACAGCAAAACTACAATATTAATCAACAAATTACCGAGTCAATCCTGCGCACCATATTGAGCACTTTCAATGATTTATCCCATTTAATTCTGTGTTCAGGTGGGTAGAGAAATTCACATAGCCTACTTGTTGATTGTGGAATCGTCCCTTCAACACGATAGCTGTAGTTAGCAAAGTAAAGAAGATTCTAAATTTAATAAGACAAACTAATTTGAAAATAAAAGGCTATTGAAGTACCAAGGTATGTTATTATTGTAAATAACAGTAAAGAAAACTCAAAGGTAACATCAGCAAGGTAAATGTATATTCCAGCTTGTGTTAATAATCAGTTGGAACCAGCCAAGTTCATTTAAATGTATATTGCAACAATCAAGATGCATAATTTCAAAATTATTTTCTCTACAGATTTTCTTTATACATAATGTTACTACAATTTTCTTTTTAAAGGACTGCTTTCATTTTATTGATGACCATTCTAAAATGTATTAATAAACTTTGCCTGTTGTATTTTTCATAAACCGTAGATTCCCAAACATTTTCGGCCTATTACCCCCGTTCCAGAAAAAAAAGAAATTACTCAGTACCCTGTACTCAAGCCCAGGATATAGTGTAGGTATCTGCTTTTGCATCCCCTGCCCTGGATCAATATCACACACTTTGGAAAATACTGATCAGAGGCCAATAGCAATCAATAAGAAGTTTATATAGTTATACAATATCCTATGGCACTAATAATGTAGGATATAACGTGGACTAGAGCAAGCACTGGCACACTTTTTTGACAGAGGCCCAGACAGTAAATTTAGGAGTAGAATTGCCCTTCTAGGTTTCTGAGACTGTAACTCTATCGGAGTAGAAAGCTGCCTCTTCTCCCGAAGAGCAGCTGGTGGCTTCGAATTGCTGGCCTTGAGGTTAGCAACCTAATTTGTAACCACCATGCCACCAGAATTCCTCTACGTGAAATAACAGGATCTTCAAAAATGTCTTGCACATTAGCTTATAGAAAAGAAAACTCTGCATATCCAAAAGAGAAATAAAATGAGATCATAAGTGTTCCTTTTGAGTGGTTCATTTAGTGGAAAGATAGGATTTAAGACAATATATATTACATTAGAAAAAAATAACAATCTGCTTTTACAATAATTCTTCACTTCTAAAGGTTCATGTTTTGTTGTTTTTGCAAAACTTAATTTTGTTGTTGTCCTATCTTACTTATTGAGCTTTTCACAGGATTTTCCCCCTTAATTATATTCAGATTTGAAAATACACAGCACATAATTCCTCTTTCATTAATATTATGTTTCAATCGAATGACTTTATAGTTAATTTTTATTTCCTGACTATTATCAAACAAGTTGCCACAGTTAATGAGGGGGCGGTGGTGAATTTAAAGCAATGCTTATAAATAGGAAATTGTACTCACATATTTCCATTGAATATTTTAGAAGCCTTCTTGGAGACAATTATATTTTTCTCAAAGGAATAAAAATCCACAAATAAATTAGCTGTGAGATACAGAAGAAATGAAAATGGAAAAACAATACAAAAGAACAATACATTTTTCTGGATTGTGGTTTGTAAAAGAAATGATTAATCTTTTTTTTTTTTTTAAATAATGACTGCTTTCATTAAGAAACCCTTGAAACCTATATGTTTTCTTACTGAAGTTTTCACCACTTTCCAGCCTGCTGTATCTTGACTGTAATCTAAAACTTCTTGAGCAGTTTGCTGGGCTACTGCTTTATAGTCCATCCACCTGCAAAGTTTTAAAACCAAATGACCGGTAAGAGTGTTATCATACAAAAAGAAAATTGCTATATCATATTACATTTCACTGCTATCTCTATAGGTCTGGCCCATAGCAATGAGCAATAAATATTTGGTGAGTGTACATATGTGTACGTGAACACCTTTCTCTTTAACAGTAGTCTTTCAAATGAGAAACTGTCATATAACAGAGCACAGGCCACTTACCAATCTTGTGAAATAAGCGATTTAGTATATCTGATTTCCCAAGGTCTTCATGCGGCAAAACTGAGGTTGGACCTCCCTTGCAGACTCACGGTGAGGATGAAGTGAGATAATGCACACCACTGTCTGATCCCACGTGCCACGTGATAGTCATTTAATAATCCCTTTTCTTTTGAACAGCTTAACTATCCTTCTTTTCTGTTACAAACCACTCCAATCTGTTGATTGTGTGTTTCTTGGAGGTTAATGTTTTCAAACTGAGCAGCTGAGACAGTATGTGTACATGACCTGACCCCTGGCTCCTGCTTCAAACACACCCCTTCTACTCTTCTCATGCACAAAGCTCCAATCACATTCACCTCCTGAGTCTTCCTCACATGAAACTGAGCAATTTCCTACCTCATGGCCTTTGTACCTGCTGTTCCTTCTGCTTGGAACATTCTTTCCCAATATGTCCCCGTGACTGAATCCCCTTTCATTGGTATCGTTGCTTAAGTCACCTCCCCAGAGAGGATCAAATTCAAATCAATTCAGTGAAGTGCGGGACTCCACGGAACGATTTTTATGCGTATGTGATTTTTGATGTTTAATTGAACCCTTACTAGGGGTAGCTACTGTGGGTAAAAGCAAAAGGAGCCAAAAACAAAACCGAAAACCAAACTGTGTGGAGGCTGACTCAAAACATAACCTAGTGTTTCTAAGCCTGGAAATCCTCCCAGGGCAACTTTCTCCTGTGGAGCCACTGGTGTTTTCCAACTGCCACCCTCTGGTAAGCAGGCTAATACTTACGTGACCGCACCAGCAGAGCTCAGATACAGTGATAGTTACAACATCGGTTGATTGGTTCTGCTCCAAATATGACAGCAAAGAGCTGGGGTGGAATTTTGGCTTTGCCACTCACCACCATCATTACCCCCACCTTCTGCCAGGGAGTTGCTTCAAACTCAAAGCGACCCCACAACAGTAGAGCCACACCCAGGGTTTCCAAGGCTGTAGTCTTGCCAGAAGCAGATGGCCATGTCTTTGTACAGATCGGCCACGGGCAGTGGTTAGCGGATTGGAGCAGTCACACACTGAACTCACTGCAAAACCACGTAAGCTCTGCATTTCAATGCCCACACGTGGAACTCAACTGAATTCCTGCCATCAAGTCAATCCTGACCCACAGCGACCCTACAGGACTAGCAACCCTGTCAGACAGACTGGCACTGCCCCTGTTGGTTTCTGAGACTGTCAGTCTTTCCTGGAGCAGAAATCCTCCTCAGAGGGCCTGTGGGCTCGAACTCTGGACTTTGTGGTTAGCAGCCCAACTTGCCATCCACTAGGCCATCAGCACTCATTTCTACATCTATAGAATGGGGATAACAAAAACTAGGCATCTGCTTGACGGCAGTGAGTTTGGTGTATTTTTTTTTTAATTATCTATCATCGGGTTGTCATAGGATTAAGTGAGTTAATATATGTAAAAGGTTCAGAACTCTAGGGCAAGTAATGATAGAAAAGGTTAGACTAAAAATCGACATATTTAAATCCATCCTTTAGAAAACTCTCCAAAGTGCTACTGCCTTCAAATACCTCAATAAACCATTTCTAAGTTAAATCGTCAGAACTATATTAGCTGTCACCTACGTTTATTTATTTTTTTTCACCTAAGTTTATTTCTGTTGAAGCATAAATGTATTTTCTTTTTTGCTTAGTTCTCCAGCAAGCCACAACAGCTAATTGCCACCATGTTTGTATATTTGAGAAGCTTAAGTAAATCATTAAGCTCCTCTTCCCTAAATAGACTGTTTTACATTACCTAATCTAGTCCAGAATTTTAATAACTATTGGGACTCTTCTCCGAATCTGTTTGTAGTTTTCCATATCTCTTAACCTGTGAAGGAACAAAGTGGAAATAGAATTATTCTGGTCTGTGAACTGAGCCAATACATTTGATCATTTCCTTTATATTTATTTACACTTTATATCCTCAGTAGGAAACAGTTACCACACAAGCTGCATGGCAGAAGACAGAGTCTAGGTAGATTTTTAAGGAGGTTACCAAAAGAATCTTTAAGACATTATCTCAAGAATTAAAAATAGGGCATTTAGGTGGAATGTGGATAAAATTCCAACTTAAAAAAATTTAATTCTAATATTTTAAGCTTACACCATTAACAGTTTATGTAGATGTCACACAGTCAGCCTTCACACACCTGGGTTTGGCCTAACTTGAATTTGTTTTTCAATTTCTTATCAGCAGCCTACCTGATAGTCACTGTCTTAAAAATTGTACAAGTTACTAGACTTTCAGCTCTTGGGCTGCAGGGACTGCATATTTTGAAATAACTGGAACTTTGCACACCCACCGCCACAATAAACGTGTTTCAAAAGAATCTTCGAGCTACACTGAAATTTATAGCCCATGGACAATTTTTCATTTGTTAAGAGGACGCAGGCTGGGGATGGGTGCAGACCGCGAGGCTGGTTGTTTTACCTGGTGATACCACTTCCGACGAGCGGCAGATAGGTAATCAGATGGAGTAAAGGTCAAGGGCTTCTTCAGAGATTCCGGGTCAGTGGAAAATAAACATAAACCAACATTGAGATGGTATCTTTTTTTCCTTTTTGTTGTGACACATCTCTCGATTGACTGACTCAGTATTCTTCGCACCCGACATGCCGCCCCAGCCATGTAGACAGGTTCACCCGTGGTCTTTACATCTGTTTGTACAAGCTCGCGCGACAGGGTCCCCAATCCCGCGCTGGGTCCCAGCCATTCATTCCTCCCCGGGAATCAAGGTCCCCGAGAGTTCGGGGAGTCCCACCCCACTCCCCGGTAAACTTGAGGCCGCGACCACTAGCTCTTCGGGTGAGGGGCTCAGGACGCTCGGACGGGGGACGGGGAATGGAGGCAGGAGCGGCCCCTACGCTCTCCAGGGGACCGGAGGCGGGTCGCTCTCGGGGAACCCGAGGTCCCCAGTCGGGAGAGCTGGGGCCAGCAAGAACTGGGGTCAGCGACAGTCCCCCCCGTCTCTTCCCCAAGCCGCCCCCCTCCCACGGCTCCAGAGCCCGTCCGCTGACGCTCGGCCGGTTGCAGGCGCCGAGGGACCGAGAAACGCGGGGTGCGGGCAGAGTGCGCGGCGGCCGGGCGGCGGGAACCGACCGCCCTCCCAGCAGCCCCAGCGACGGCTGGGGAGAAACTACAATTCCCAGAAGAGGCCGCGACCCCCCGCCCCCGCATTTCCCCCCTCGCCCCCCCGCCGGCCCCCGACGCCGCGCATGCGCACCGCCAGCCAGCGCCATGTTGGGTCCGTTTGAAAGCCAGCGCGGGCGCCGCGCGCCGCTGTGACGGCTGAGGGGGCGGCGAGGAGGCGAGGCCCCGGCTGGGGACGAGGCGGGGCCCGAACCGGCCGGGGTGCTTTGTGGCGTCTCCCGCCGCGGGACAGCGGGGCCGGGCTTTCGGCCGAGTTGTGGCAGTGTGCGTTTTTCTCCTCTTTGGGGGCGGTCGTCGGTGAGTCAGGGCAGAAAGAAAGGAGGCGTGAAGGGCGCCCCATGTCTGGACAGCGCTGGGACGAGGGCTCCCGAAAGGGTGGGGAGCGGAGGACGTCCTCTCCGGGGGCGGGGCGCGAGGAAGGCTCCCCGTGGTCCGGACTGAACGTCCGAGGAAGGGCTGCGCGGGGGCCCCAGGGGGGTCGCGGGGAGGCAGCCTCGGGGTCCGCTTCCTAGTCCTCCAGCCTCGGCGCTCCCGGTGGCTGCTTAATGATGCCTGGGCAGGAAGCCACGACGTGAAGACCCGTGTCTGTGTGACGGGGGCGGCGGAGACCGAACCGAAGACAAAACCACGAAACAAAACCACAAAGCCAAATGGCTGCCGACCCCGTAGGACAGGATCGCACCGCCCGTGTGGGTTTCCGAGGGTAGAAAGCCACCTCGTGCGTCCCAAGGAGCAGCTGGTGGGTTCGAACTGCTGGACTCCGCGGGGGGTTAGCAGCCCCTACGTGTGGTCCCCTAAGGCCAGAAAACAAGCTCCAAGCCTTGGACCCCGACCCCTAGCCACCCTGCGGGGCAGGGAAGAACTGCCCCCGGGAGTGGAAAGCCCGCTTGCCAAATAGGCATCCCAGCGCCGCCCTGTGCGTGTGCAGCAGATTAGAGTTGTTCTTAATTTCCTGGAAGACGTGCCTGTTGCTTATTTTATTTAACACTATACATTCGCCTCTTCACTCAAAAGCGATGAACATTTCTTGCCATACATTTTAACGTAAAGGTATTTGATAAAGATATTTTTCTATTTTAGAGAGAGCGCCTGACTTTTATATGGGATTTGCTTTAAAACCACCCTTTAGCTGAAGAGGGAGAACTGGGGAGGGGTGTGGACCGAAAGCTTGTGTCTGTTGGTAATTGAAGTATTCTAAGCCAACACCATTGTTCAAATGCATCTCTTCTCCAGTCTCTCATTCATTGTCCCAACTGTAGGGCCAGAGACACCTTAGTCCTCAAATGGGCTTCATTGCCCTGGAACACTAAATTTGCAGCAGATTTTCCCAGTGCACTTTGTTGTTTGATTGGATTGCTGCTTCTGTGGGTCTTGAATTGTGGGTTCCAAATAAGATAAAATCCTCAAAAACCTATGGTTTATGATGGTGGTCTAGTTGTGAGGATTTTGCTTTCCTTTGTGTTGTAATCCGTACTGAAGTTGATGGTCTTTGCTCTTCCTCAGTAAATGCTTCAAATCCTTTGACTTTTAGCAAGGTTGTATCACTTGCATGTGACAGTTTGTTAATGAGCCTTCCTGCCATTCTAAGGCCATTTTTTTCTTCACACAGCCCAGCCTCATATTATTTGCTCAGCATATCAGTTGAAGGATAAAACGCTGACACACGTGTAGCATCCCAGGTTCTGTGTGACTACTTCTTGGTCGACAGGTTTCTCATGAGTACAATTAAGTGTTTCGGAACCTATAGTTTGCTATGATCCACCCTGTGGAAAGCTTTTTTAGTCAGTAAAACCCAAGTAAACATCTTTCTGGTGTTGGCGAGCAGAGAACATGTGTACTCTCAGCCAAGACCCATCTGACTTCAGCAGTGATAATCCCGTGTTAGAGATACTCTCCTAAATCTGGCTTAAATTTCTGGGAGCTCCCTATCAGTTATACTTTTGCAACCCTTTTTGAATCAATGATAGTAATTTCTGTTTGGCCACTTTTCCTTGGAATGTGCACCATATGGATCACTTAATTTCTTGGTTTAGAAGAGCGCCCTCCCCAAGCATCCATTTGTTGAAACAGTTCAGTTGGCATCACATAAGTTTCTGGAGCTTTATATTCTGCCATTGCCTTCAGTGCAGCTTGAATTTCTCCCTGTAAATGCATTTGGGGTTGAACATACTGTTGAACCTTGACCAATTCTTTTTGGTACAATGGCTGACTGCATTTCTTCAATCATGTTGATGTTCTGTGCATTGTTCAATATTTTCCCCATAGAACCCTTCAATAATTCAGCTTGAGGCTTGACTTTTCTCTTCAGTTCTTTCTACTTGAGAAATGCTGAGTATGTTCTTCCCCTTTGGTTTTCTAACTCAGGTCTTTGCGCATTTCATTATAATGTAGTAAACAGTTGTGCACTCACCATTTTGCTTCAATAATTACCAACATACCCAAGCTTTTTATCTATATAAATTTGCTGACATCTAGTGGATTTTGCTCATGATGATTCCATGTGATAGAGAGTTTGACAGAGTTTTCTTGGCCAGAGTGTTTGTGGAACCAGATCACCAGGCCTTTCTTCCATGCTACTCTTGCATGGGTTCTAACCACTAACCTCTAGATCAGCGGTTCTTAACCTGTGGGTCGTGAACCCTTTGGGGTCAAACGACCCTTTCACAGGGATCGCCCAATTCATAACAGTAGCAAGATTACAGTTATGAAGTGGCAATGAAAACAATTTTATGGTTGGGGTCACCACAACATGAGGAATAGTATTAAAGGGTCATGGCATACGAAGGTTGAGAACCATTGTTCTAGATTAATAGTCAAGTGTGAACCTTTTGTGCTGCCCAGGGGCCTTTAGTGGGAGAATAAAGAACAAAACTGATTAATAACAGTTTTGTAGATATACAGCAGTATCAGCATTTAAGGGACTCAAAGAAGAGGCTAAATAACTTAAGTTCTCTGCTCATGACCACTGCTAGATCTGGTGCTAAAGCACTAGCATATTCTAAGACTGAGATAGGATAATGTTTATCCTGTCTGTATGATGAGTTAAAATTACTTGAAATGGCTCTTCTATTTGTTTGTAACTCCTACCCAATGATTGTGTGGGACCATGCAGTTAGGATGTGTGAAACAGCTAGAGGGTATTGAACAGTTTTGACAGTTTTATCATTCCACTGGATATTAAGTGTGACCCTTCTCAGAACCAGGGAGAATCCTGTGGCCATCAAGAAAGAAGAACTGCAAGTGGAGCATGTGGGAAATCCCTGTTTGAAGTGGTGGAGGCAGCTGAGGCACCAAATGCCAGCACACCAAGAGCATGAGATAGACCAGAATAGCTTCATTGAGACCGTGAGGCAGAGCAGAGGAGCAGCACTGAGATTGAGACCCAGAGGCTTCTAGGCCTACAGAATAAGGCAGAGGCTGAGGACTAGAGAGAGGCATACATATCATGGCTAAGAAGAGGTGTTACAAAAGAACTGCATCCTTAACATTTTGTAACTTGTTAGCTTCCCTAATAAACCCCATAATCATGTGTATTGTCTGAGTTCTGTGTGGGCATTGCAACAAATTATTGGACTTGGAATAGGTTAGAATGCTGTGGGAGGGATGGTGTCTGGGTAAAAAGGAATGGAAGTTGGAGATATATTTGGCCTCTGTTGCAATTGGCCTTGTACTGGTGTGGAGTTGGATTTTCCTTGTTTCTGCTGAAGCCAGAGGAAGTCAGAAGTCCCCATGCTATTTTTCTCACCTGACTTTTTAATTGGAGAACCTTCTTTTAAAGGAGAATTTGGCTGAGTATCTAGCATAAAATGAAAATGAAGACGGTGTAAACTTAAAGGTTGGGAAATAATTATTAATCTATTTTAGGAAAAGGGCATATTGCTAACTTTATAATAAGGGAATTTATTTCTTCATAGATCAGTACTGTGAATTAAATTATCTTGAGCTTTATTCTTTTATATATGTGTATATGTGTGTGTACAAACATAGAGATAGATAATTGGAGAGGTTTAGCTATACAGGTAGCCCCCTGACTTAAAACATTTGAGTTACTAAGAACTGAATTTATTGACCGCTTTTAAAAAACATCTTCCTTATTAGTTATGTATCACTTTCAATGTTATAGCCATAATTTGTTGTTGTTTTCATTCTTAGATACAGGTGTTGTCGGGAATGTTTCCAACTCCCAAAGAGAAAGATCCGATTTATAAAGATGCTGGTAATAAAAGGCAATAGTAATGAAAATTGAAAGGAGAAAAAGTATTTAACTTACATAGAGCCGCTTTACTTCAGAACCAGTTTACCATGGAACTGTCAGAGTGGAAGCCCGTTGTAAGTGGAGTAGTGCTAGTGGTTCCATTTTAGCATTTACAACACTGGAAATGGATATTCTCCATAGTATCTTGTTTCCAGTCATCATGTGACCCATTTCTAAAAAATGTGTTGACACTTACTATATGCAGTAGAAAACTTTTGAATTTAAAAACAGCCTGTATAGGGGAATGTTAAGTATTGTGATGTCATAGAATCTATGACTATAAGAAAAAGACTTCACCTGTAGATTTTAGGACTTTAAAAAAGTGAGTACTCCTTCTTGGTACTTTCCTTACATTCTCAGATACATCGTACTCAATAAATGTTTGCTAAGTCACCAACAAAGAATAGAAAATGTATAATGTACAATAATAAAAAGCATTTCTAATAATGGGTATTCTTTGAAGGAAATTACAAAACAAATTATTTAATATGATTGAAATACTGAATTGTTTGATATGCAGATTATATGCCAATAAATCTTTTAAAAATATATGTAAAACCTCAAAATTTTATGCAAATAAAATATGCAGTGCTTCCCCCCCAAAAAATTTGTACTTAATGGCTTTTCTGTATATGGCCATTATTCTGAAGCGCTGGTGGTGTAGTGGTTAAAGTACTGAACTGTTAACCAAAAGAGCAGCCACTCTACTCTTCAGCTTCTGCTAGAGAAAGATATCTTCTGTAAAGAAACCCTGTGGGGCAGTTCTACTCCGTCTTGTAGGGTCAGCATGAGCTGGGCTCTACTTGTGGACAGTGTATGTGTGTGTTTTTGTTTGGGCATCATTCCTTTTAATTGCAATATTTTTTTCTTTTTTTTTTTAATTGCAACATTAACCTGCTTTTATATATTGCAGGTGTTTCAAAGGAAGTAGAAATAGTCTATCTTGAAGAAGCCATGGCAAAATCAAATACAAAGCATAGAACATGCTCTCGAGAATCTTCAGTATCTTCTCTTCTAGCAAGCTGCAGCCCTAGTGGTGGTAATTTGTCTAATTCTGGTGGCCCTTTCCAATATAAGGGCAAAGTATACGACTCTGCTTCTCAGGCTCTACAGGCCTATATTCACGAGTTTGATCTCAGCCAAATGTGTCCTGGTGGAAGCACTGGAAAGATGAACATTGCCAAGGGTTCTAGGAATCTGGCAAAATTCTCCACATATATGTATAAAAACAATGGTATGCTTTTATTAGTCTTTATATTTTCAGTGATATGTCCAATAATTTTAAGCCTTTGAGAAATGTGCTATAGCATTAGAAAACTAGACTTTCTTTGTTGTTCTTCTTGGGACAATGATTCATAATTTGGGAGATAACAGAAATATTATATATGAGTGTAAGTCAAAATATGTTGCTAAAAATAATGGAAACCTTTATTAGACAAAAATGTCCAAATGTAAAGCTCTTGGTTCTAAGCGTAACCTTCATCTAGGTCTAAACATTTCTAAAGGAGGTGTTTTTCACCTCTCAGGCGTCCCTGAAGAATTCTGTGCTCTTTGACTTACTCTACATCAAACAGTTTTGGGATCCTTAAGGGACTTATATTGTGTTCCTTTAAAATGTTCTTTGAAATTGGGAAACATAAGTGTGAAAGGGAAAGATCAGGATGTAGGGTAGATGGGGAATGTTGTCCAACAAAATTTTTGTTGGACAGCCCTTCCTCTCTAAGAACAAGCAGGTGCGTTGCCGCAATGGGGAAAACAACTCCCTGTAACTGTACTAACCCCTTTGTCACGAGTGCAGTTTTCACTTTAAACATTTTCCTAAGTCCCCTGATTGTCCTGGACCCTTCAAGAAAATCTATCAAGTGAATTCTTTGGAATCCTAAACAACTTTCTCCATAACCTGAGCAAACCATTCTGCCTTAATTTAACAGGCCCACAGCCCCTTTAGAAGCCACTATTGGTGGGACCCTATTTCATTTTGAAGGCACCCTAACAAGACTAAGACAAGTGGCGGAGACATGTTTGAACATGTTTTGTTTGAATATACACGTCTTGATATGTTCAAGTCTGTATTTGGTGCATTGATGGGATAGAAATACATTCGTCTTTCTAGTCTGTCTTCTATGGGACACTAAAATTTGCAACATGTTAGTTTTTTCTTGATGGAAATGGTGACAAGTTTGGAAAATGCAACTTGAGTAAAATAGTACTTTACTGAACACTTACAGTATAGCTCTAAAATGGAAATGGTTTGCATTCACCTCTTATAGGGCTGTGATCACTGTATTCCCAATATAGTTGATAGAATACTTATTTCTTAAAGGCAGGCAATTTTAGATGAAAAAAGTTGCAGAAAGGATAAATTAAAGAACACAGGGAAATTCAGGAGGCTGGACTAAAAAGGTAGAATTAAAACAGACCAAGAGAAAGAAAGCACGTCCTACTTTGTTAACGTATCTTTTAGTAAAAGTTTTATTGAGGATAAAGGGAAAGGGCAAAAGTTGAATTTCAAATTCTTCATTTTCACTTAAGGGGATTACTATAAAGCTTATGTGATACAGGAAGATAAACAGATCTGTACTTTGATTTTCAGCCTTGGAAGATGTTGATCACGTGAAGAGCTCACATTCCTTGTGTTACAGAAAACAGACTGTTAATGACATAGACTCAATTAGCCTCACTACTGATGATCTGTTAAAACTTCCAGCAGATGGATCGTTACCTTCCTCCGGTTATATTGGACCAGGTCACCGAACTAACAAGAAAAACAAGAAATGCTTTGGAAGATTAGGTTCATTGGACGCTGAAAAGAATCCAAAATTTCAAGAATCCGCTTTCCCCAAGAGCAAAGATAACTTTATTACTCCTCTTGTATACACAAATATAAATGGCAAGCAACGTGTTAAGCTAAAAAACCCAAGAATTACGAATAAGACTAATAAATGCATTTCTGAACCATCTTTATCTTTTTCCAAGAAGTCATCTTCCAAAGACAGTTCAGAAGACAATTGTGAAAAGAATTATCCAAGATGGTTCACTAGCCAGAAATCTGACCTTAATGTGTCAGGGATAACTAGTATACCTGATTTCAAATATCCAGTCTGGCTCCACAATCAAGACTTATTACCTGAAACAAATAGTCAAAGGACTTCAAAAGTACTTAAAGAAGATTCGAGTTCCCCTAAACATAGTTATCAGGCACAAAGAACTCGGCTTACGAATAAGTTAGATTGTTTTGAATATTCTTTTGAACACTCAAATGTTTCAAATTCTGCACATGATGACAAAGGATTAGTTAATGAATACAAATGTGATTTTGAATGTAGCCAGTGTCAATATGAAAACCTACTTCTCCCCGGACAATCCAAAAAGCCATTCAGTGGTAATTATTTTTTTTTAAAAACCAGTTGTAATGCTATAAGTTTGACTAGCATCTAGAAGGAGCTTTTTATGTTTGACCCTTGATGTAATGATTAGCTGTTATATCTTAATGGGGTAACAGTTTTGTAGCTAGAAGTGTCTTTCCTTTTTTTCTTTGCTTGGATGTCGTATTTTGACGTAGCCTGCTGTTAGAGATAGGTGTGCATTCCAAAGTATCTGAATTCTTTTGAAATTTTCTGACGCTTTTTTTTCCTTTAAAAAATTAATACAATCTCTTTAAATTAGATGACAAAATTGAATTGCTTATCCTGAAAGCCAAGAGAAACCTAGAACATTCTACTGAGGATTTACCAAGCCCTGTGAAAAAGGATGGCAGTCCTTGTTCATTAGATAAACTTGAAGCAGAAAGATCATGGGAAAATATTCCTGTTACTTTGTAAGTAAGCAACAATGAGAATGTTTCATTTTCTAAATGAAAAAAGTGCTACAAGAACTGATTTATTTTTATGTAATGTAACGATTTAAACAAATGATAACTCTAAACAGGATTACTTTCTTTTTTTTTTTTTTTTTTTAAAATTTTATTAGGGGCTCATACAACTGTTATCCCAATCCATACACACATCAATTGTGTAAAGCGCATTTGTACATCGTTTCTCAAAACATTTTCTCTCCATTTAAACCCCTGACATTAGGTCCTCATTTTTCCCCTCCCTCCCCGCTCCCCCCTCCCGCATGAGCCCTTGATAGTTTATAAATGGGTATTTTGTCATATCTTGCCCTGTCCGACGTCCCCCTTCATCCACCCTCTGGTTGTCTGTCCCCCAGGGAGGAGGTCACACACAGTTCCATGTAATCGGTTCCCTCTTCCCTACCCATTCTCCCTTTACCCTCCCAGCATCACCACTCTCACCACTGGTTCTATAGGGCTCATCCGTCACCAGGATTACTTTCAGTTGTTCATTTTAAATAGCATGTTTCATTTTTCTACCACCAGATGGGGTTATGTTCCATCCCTTTGTTTCACTGTAAATATATTCATCTATATTTTAATATAAGGACCTAAATCTCCAAAGAATTATTTTGCAGATGAAGAAGCGTTAAACGAAATTTTTGTTGCTTTCTTTATACTTTAAGATTTCGTGCATTTCTTTTCATTTTGATTTCATTTTGTCTTTAGTCATTTTCCTTGAAATTTTCTTGGCTATTATATAAATTTGTAATTAATGAAATTGTTTTTCTTGTGTGTATACTTGACTATTTTGTGACATAGTTTCTCAGAGTAATTTTTAAAATGTTTACCTAGACAATTGTTACTATGAGGGAGGAGTTAAATTTGGGAACTTAAGTAAGAAAACTTGTTCTTAGTGATGGCACATCTGAACTTAATCAGAAATGTACTCATGGCAACTCTATATCTTGCCTTAAGCCCAAACTTATTATCATCTAGTTGATTCTGATTCACAGCAGCTCTGTAGGACAGAGTACAACTGCCCCATAGATTTCCAAGGTTGTGAATTTTTGTAGAAGCAGACTGACTCTTCTTTCTCCCACAGAGTACCTGGTGGGTTTGAACCACTGACCTTTCAGCTAGCAGCCCAATATTGTAGGGCTTCTTTATTTTGTTAGGTACTGTTGAGTCAGCTCTGATTCATAGTGATCTTATGTACAATAGAATGAAAAATTGCCTGGTCCTGTACTGTTCTTGTAACTGTTATGTCTGTGCTCACTGTTGTAGCCTCTATGTCAATTTATCTTACTGAAGGTCTTCCACTTTTTTGCTTCCTCTCTACTTTACCAAGCATGGTGCCCTTTTCCAGAGATTGATCCCATGAGATATTCCTGTAGTGCCATCCTCACTTTTAAGGAGTGTTCTGGTTTCCTTCCTCCAAGGCAGATATGCTTCTTGTTCTGGCAACTTATGGTACTTTCACTCCCATTGAGTTGGTTCTTACTCATAGTGACCCTATAGCACAGAGTGGAAGTGTTCCTTAGGGTCTCTGAGATATTCTCTCTCTGAGCAGCTAATAGGTTTGAACTACAAATCTTGGGGTTGGCATCTCAACGCTTCACCCAGGGCTCCTAGAAGTTTGCACAGTGGGTGTGCCAGAGGAATGGCATAAACAAGTATAGAGTGTGTTTAGTTACTTGTCAGGCAAAAGTAGGCTTAATGAATTTTCAGTTAATATGTGTCAAGTATTGTGCTGGTCTTTTACACATTGATATTATCATTTGATATCAAAACATTCTCTTTAAAGTACTTCTGTACTTTAATATAATGAATGCAAAAGAAAAGAAAAAGTGTTTTTAAATTGTGGGTTGGACTGTGTAGGTTAGGTGGGAATTGTGTCAGGGAGAAGTGACTGAAGTTGGTTTGCTGGTAACAAAGGCACTGCATAGGAAAATTATACCACATAATTGATGGGGATGATTCACTGTGGATAGACTTTGAGTGTTAGATGACATAAAAATACTTACAGTTGGTAAGTAGAGAACTGTTAAGCATTTGAAGATGTTTGAGCTAGGACTGGTGAAGTGGATGAAAAGTATTCTAGGCAGATTGAGCTGGTGAGAATGAGTACTGTGGCTGTTCAGATTGGGAAATAGATCGGGTGTATTGGAAGTTACAAGGTTTCAGATCTGACCTAGAGTGTTCACTAGATAGAAAAAGAACTAACTAAAACTCTTTTAAGAAGTGTTGTCAATATCTTAATATTTGACTAAATATTTTTTAAAAGTACTTGTGTCTTAGGATTATTAGTTAACATTCAGGAGGCAGAGGAGGGCAGTGATGGTTCTGTTAGAATTCCGAGTGCACTCATTACCCACTGGAGGCGTGTATGTTCCCATGATGCTGAGTAAGTTTCACTTGGGCCTCCCACTGAAGATTAGGGGGAAACACCTGGAGATTTACTTCTGGAAATCAGTTTATTGATGACAATAGTCTGATCCCATTGTGAATGCTTTGGGGGTTCCTTGAGTAGCAGCTAATAACAACATGAACATACCCTAAATTTGAATTATATAACAGAGAACATAAATATCCTTCCCTAGTATACAGCAACTGGTCTCTGGGCAGATATTGATCATGAACTATTTTATTGCTGCCCTGTGCTGAGATAATAACGATGAAGGGAGAGTAACTGTTAGAACCTGTATGGCGCTACCAAAGGCGTTCTAATTGTATTTTGTCAAAGTGTCAGCCTGCACTAGATTAAAATAGAAAAACAATCTTGCCCTTTAGCACAGATAATTTGAGAAGCTAGTTAAATCCTAGATCCTCTCTACTTCCACATTCCCAGTCTGTAAACAAATATATTAGTTTTCTGAGAAAAAGTGGTTGTGTTTAAGAACTTAGGGTTTCAAGTTTGGCAGCCGTGGGATGGCTACTGGTTCTGAGGTAAGCTCAGTTGCTGAGGGCGCATTTATAAAAGGAGGGTAACAGTCATCTCTCAGGGGCTGCTTGGATAACTAATTACATGGGGAGAGGTGTCCATAATGGCTTTACTAGCCTAATGCCAGCGTAATAGAAAAGATAAGTGGATGGGAAATATAATTAAATAGATCATCTAGATGAGGAAAAGCCTACATTATCTTGGTGTACAAACGATTGAAATCAGATTTGGTTTAGGAGAGAAGTCAAATTTAGCTGATTTTGAAGCTTTAATTTGGAATTGTGGTACTCAAGTAGAAAGCATGGTAACTTAGAGAGGAAAGCGTTTTAGGGACAATTTCAGGACATCAGTGTTAGGTGGGAGTGGGGTGAATTATCTTTTCTCCTTTGTCAAACTGACTTTTCTCCTCAGTACCAGATTTAGGGAAAGGTAAGGGGGGGTTTAGGGAGGGGCTGGAATTTAGGCTTCGTAAGTAGAGGATGGAATTAAGCAATGCCAGTATGCATCATATCCATGATTATTTTTGGGTGACCACATATGTTTAAATGATAACTATTATATGTTGTCTATTTTTTAAAAAGCAGTTAGGGAACTTACTTGCTGTATTGTATCCTTTGAATCCTATTTAGCAAATCACCAGTTCCGGTTGACTCTGATGATAATCTTCAACAAACTTCAAAGACAAAATATGCTAAAAACTTCCTTGAAGACTTTTTAAGTAATGATAACCAGGTGGGTGAAGTTAAGTCTTGAAAGAAGGTTTAAGACTAATATAATAGATATTGCTTTCTAATTCATTTAGGTATTTTAGAACATACCATATATACTCATATATAAACTGAGTTTTTCAGCACATTTTTTTAATTTAAAAAAACCATTTTATTGGGGTTTACAACTCATCACAATACATATATGCCTCCATTGTGTCAAGCACATTTGTACATTTGTTGCCATCATCATTTTCAAAACATTTTTTTTTATTAAATCATTTTATTGGGGGCTTGTACAACTCTTATCGTAATCCATCCATCCATCCATCCATTGTAAGCACTTTTGTACATTTGTTTCCCTCATCATTCTCAAAACATTTGCTTTCTACTTGAGCCCTTGGTATCAGTTCCTCATTTTCCCCTTCCCTCTCTGGTCTCCCCTCCCCCATGAGCCCTTGATAATTTATAAATTATTATTATATTGTCATATCTTACACCATCTGACGTCTTCCTTCATCCACTTTTCTGTTGTCCATCCCCCAGGGAGGAGGTTATATGTAGATCCTTTTATCTGTTCCTCCTTTCTTCCTCACCTTCCCTCCACCCTCCCGGTATTGCCACTCTCACCACTCTTCCTGAGGGGCTCACGGGATTCCCTGTGTTTCCAGTTACTATCTGTAACGGTGTACATCCTCTGGTCCAGTGGATTTGTAAAGTAGAATTGGGATCATTATAGTTGGGGGGAGGAAGCATTCAAGAACTGGAGGAAAATTGTATGTTTTATCATTGCTACACTGCACCATGATTGGCTCATCTCCTCCCCACGGCCCTTCTGCAAGGGGATGTCCAATTGCCCACAGAGGGGTCCTGGGTCCCCACTCCACACTCCCCCTTTCTCACAATGCTATGATTTTTTTTGGTCTTTGATGCCTGATACCTGATCCCTTCGACACCTTGTGATCTCACAGGCTCGTGTGCTTCTTCCATGTGGGCTTTGTTGTTTCTCAGTTATATGGCCACTTGTTTATCTTCAAGCCTATAGGACCCCAGACTATATATCCTTTGATAGCCGGACACCATCAGCTTTCTTCACCACATTTGCTTATGCACCCGCTTTGTCTTCAGTGATAGTGTTAGAATAGGTTGGTGTGCTTCTTCCATGTGGGCTTTGTTGTTTCTCAGCTAGATGGTGCCTATTTATCTTCAAGCCTTTAAGCCCCCAGATGCTATATCTTTTGATAGCCAGGCACCATCAGCTTTTTTCACCACATTTGCTTGTGCACCCATTGTCTTCAGCGATCGTAGCACATTTTCAGTGCAGTTTATGTGGTAAAATTAGGTGCCTCGGCTGATATTCAGGTTGGTTTATACTCGAGTATATAAAGTATCAATTATTCTAAATCCATCCCTCCCCACACAAAACCATCCAGAATTATTAATACTCATATTTTTGTATCCTAATATATAGGGACCTAGGGTTGAACTCTACCTAAAAAAGAGCTTAAATTGTTATTACAATGTGTGTTTTTCCTTTTCTGAGAAACGTGCTTAAGTAGAGCATTACAGAAGCATTCTCTTAAAGAGAAATTAATTGTTGAAAGGCATGTTTTTCACAAATAATATAAATTGTTATAATAACGTAAAAATAGGAAAATTACTATCTAGGGAAATTGACAAAATCAGTATATGTGCATCTTGTCATTGATTCCCACATAAATTATAAATGTACATGTGTATGTTGCTTGTATATATACATGTACACACATATTATTTGACTTAAAATATAAGCCATGACGGTTGAATGGTGAAATAATGCTTTGAGATCTGTGCACTTTGAGGATTGGAGGAGTTAAACACTCACAAAGAAAATTTAGCATAAACATTTCAAAGACTGTGTCTTTCAGTGAAATTTATTGAAGTAGAAGCTGTCAGACTATGTCTGATCTTAGAATTTTACATAAGATACCATACCATATACTATACGATATATTAGATCATTATTAAATGATCTAATCAACAAATATTTGAGTACCAAGACTTTTCTAGAAACTACCTTCCTAGCACTGAATGACTTTTTTTTACCCTCTGGATTTTATAATGTAGTTAGGGATTTTTGTTAGACAGTCTAGCTATCTATACGTGTTATGAAGAGAAATAAATTGGGATATAGAGATGGGGGTTAAATTCTAGATGTGGCATTCAGGGAGGTCTCTAAGGAGGTAACATTTCATGGAAAACTTGAAGTGCGTGAACAAGCCAAGCACCCGTGGGGGAATACCTTTAACGTAGAGGAAATAGGAAGTTCAAAATCCCCAAGGCTGGAGTTTGTTTGGCAGGTTCAAGGATTATCTAGTCTGTAGCTCAATCAGAAGGAGCAAGAGAAAGAATGATGAGAGAGGTAAGGTGGGAGAGGTTGCCAGCAGTCAGGTCATGTAGTTTGTGAGCTATCCAATGAAGATTTGGGATTTTATTTTAAGTAATGAGAAGTTATTGGAGAGTTTTCAGTGGAGGAGAAGGAAATAGTCGAATTTACATTTAAAATTTCTGAATGAACTTAGTTGAAACAGGTAAGAGCATATGGGAAGGGCAAAGTTATGAAAAGTTCTTATCCATATTCAGACGCTTTCAGGCAATGTGTCACTAGGCTTGGGGACTGAGAACCAGTCTCAGTATAGTCATAGACATCAAAACAACATAGTCCACCAAGACAATGTTCTACATGCTACTTTGGTGAATAGTGGTGAGTGGGCTCTTAAGAGCGTGGGAACAGCCGTTTAAGATGCACAATTTGCTTCCCTCTTTGTTCAGAGCAAAGAATGTAAAAAAATCAATGACTGAAGGAAACCATTAGTCTAAGTCTAACAAACCACACCGCCTCCACTACCCTGAGGCCAACAGAACTAGATGGTGCCTGGCTACAATAACCTGCCATTTCTGATTCTAGTCCAATTCCAGAAGTTTTGATTTTATTTTAGTCTTTACCCTTTTTATATATTTTTAAGAGACCCCACTATTAAATCTTTAATTAAGACAAAGAAAGGCAAAGGCAAATCATCAAAATGAGGGAGATCATCACATGAGCTCATAATAGTGCCCCAGTCTTGAAAAACCTAACTTAGTATCTATGATAAGTTTACTTATTTGTTTAATCTTGGAATTCACAAAAATAGTTTTAAGACTTGCTAACATACTCTTCTTGTCAGAAACAAATTTGCTAACTAGAATATTTGTATAAGGTCATTTTTTTTTCTTTAGCATTACAATATCTAGTCCAAGTACTGTTTTTCAAAGCTACTTTTTTCCCCTCCAACTCTTAGTGGGGCTATGTTATTTAATTGTAGTATAGGTAGGTGGTTCATGCATTATGTGAATGTGTTTGGTTTAACAAATGTTGTATTCTGCTTGGTTTAAATTTTTGGATATTTGAAACATCAGAGTTCTAAGAGTTAGAGCTGTACAAAGAAGACAGATCAGAAAAGATCACTATTGTTTTTTTTGTGTGTATGTTAATGTTTTTGGCAAAATATAACAAAATTTGAGATTTTAACTTTTTGAATTTAAATGGGGAAAAAACCCAATGTTTTCACTTAAGACAGCTACTCATGAGTTTTTAAAAGACCCCAGTTGCTACTCACCAGGGACAATACCAGGTTTGTTCGTTTTTTAAAACCGTGTTATTGGGGCCTCGTACAATTCTTATCACAATCCATACATCCATCCATTGTGTCAAGCACATATGTACATTTGTTGCCATCATCATTCTCAAATCATTTTATTGGGGGCTCGTACAACTCTTATCACAATCCATACATCCATCCATTGTGTCAAGCACATATGTACATTTGTTGCCATCATCCTTCTCCAAACATTGCCTTCTACTTGAGCCCTTAATATTGCCTCCTCATTTTCCCCCTCCCTCCCCATGCCCCCTTCCCTCATGAACCCTTCATAATTCAAAAATTATTGTTTTGTCATAACAATACCAAGTTTTTATAGAAAGTCTCAGAACAAATTCAACCGCATGTGCCAACATTTGTTAAACATTCATTAGCAAATTAGTTAAGACAGTTTATATAATCCACTTTATAGGATTTCCTTTGTTTTGAGGTGCTTTAACCACTAACTTACATGAGACGTTTATTTGAGGCAGATATGACAAAATCTAGAAGCAGGCATTTGCAACCCTATTATTGGCACTGAAGTAATCAGACACTCTTCTAAACCAGTGACTGAATGAAGTATTAGTTAGGCGTAAGACCTCAGGTGCCATCTCAGGGTATAAGCCTAGCTGTCTTTATGTCAATAATGTCAATAATTTTCTCTAGAATTGAAGTTTAAATAATTGCTACATAGACTATAAGGAGCATTGGTGGCACCGGGTTAGGCACTGTGCTGCTAATCCTAAAGTCAGAGGTTCAAACCCAGCAGCCATTCATATGAGAAAGATGAGACTGACTGTTCCTGTAGAGATTTAGAGTCTCAGAAACCCTTTGTAGTATCACCATGAGTTGGGCAGACTACAGTGGGTTTTGGTTTCGGTTATATATGCTGTAGTAATAATTACAGACATCTTAGAGGTCTATTTCCCACTGAGGATTGCTATCAGGACATGTCCACTCACTTCAAAGATAAGCCAACAGGCTGATTAGATTTTTAAAAAGAAGTTTTAACATATCCCTTACAGATTCTCTTAAAAGCATCCTGACTACCTAATGTAGCTACCTGCTGTTGTTGGCTTCTTTAGAGGCAGGTAAGGTCAGTGATAACAGGTATGTGTGTTCATGTAGGTAATATGAAGAGGTAAAAATCTAGCATACTCCATGAAAAATTATATAAAATGTGCAGAAAATATTATCATTAGAACTCTAATTGTAGTCCTTGCTTACCTGATTACTGGCTTTATTTACACATCTAATAAAGATCTTGCTGGGTTACATGTTCTTGAGAACCTTTTTAATTCCAAAAATTGATTATCTTAATTTGTGTACTAACTGAATTTGTTATCAATGCAAGCATTTGCTTTTAAAATGCAAGGACTAGAAAGGATATGCCAAACTATGAATAAAGGTTATTTCTAAGAAAATGAATTTGGGGACTGGGTAAGAGGTGGTAGTGAGTTATAATTTTGATTTTGTTTCTCCCCTCAACACTTTATATTGAAATTAGTTTTGCATGCATTGATTTAATGTTAGAAGAAAGTAATAATACCAAATACAGCTTTCTCCTCTGTCCTGAGTTTACATGGTTAACCACAGGATCACTGTTTTAATCTTAGAGTTGTACCCTCTCTGGAGGCAAACATCATGGTCCGGTTGAAGCCCTGAAACAAATGTTGTTTAATCTTCAAGCAGTGCAAGAAACTTTTAATCAGAATAAAATCTCAGAGCCAGAAGAAGAGCCCAAACAAGTAAGCACATATTTGATTTATGAGTGAAGTGTGTGACTATGTGTACTGGCTTCCCTTTATATCTTTTTTAGACCTACTTCTAGATTTTTGTTAATAAGCAGGTCACACAATAGCTATTTTGATTTTTTTTTTTTTAAGAAAATTACTTTCCCCAATTTAATACTACTGTATCTGCAGTGGTTTTCCTCAGAGAGAGGGTAGGACAACGGCAAACCAATAACAAAAACCCACCACAAAGCTTTCCTATCATTTTACCTGGCCTTACTTCTGATCTCTTGCTGTTAACCTTTGGTTGTTTTCCAGAGTGCTGAGAAAGGTGGTTCTGCCAGTTTGTGTGTTTTTCCCCAGGCACGGACGTTGGGAAATGTGTAGTCATCCTTTTTGCTCTCCCCTCTCCTCTTTTAAATCTCACTGAGGCATAAGTTTGTTCTGTAAAGTCTCAATTTTCCAAGCCAAGATTTGATTTTTAATAAGTATATTTTAGGACAACTGAAAGTTGAGTTTAAGTAGTACTTGTAGTATTTTTTTTTTATCATTTAATTAGGGGCTCATACAACTCATCACAATCCATACATACATCAATTGTGTAAAGCGCATTTGTACATTCATTGCCCTCATCATTTTCAAAACATTTTCTCTCCACTTAAGCTCCCGGCATTAGGTCTTTATTTTTTCCCTCCCTCCCTGCTCCCCCCTTCCCTCATGAGCCCTTGATAATTTATAAGTTATTATTTTGTCATATCTTGCCCTGTCCTACATCTCCCTTCACCCACTTTTCTGTTGTTTGTTCCCCAGGAAGGAGGTCACATGTAGATCCTAGTAATTGGTTCCCCCTTTCCAACCCACTCTTCCTCTACCCTCCCAGTATCGCCACTCACACCACTGTTCCAGTAGGGCTCATCCACCCTGGATTCCCTGTGTTTCCAGTTCCTACTTGTAGTATTTTTAAAACTAATTTTTAATGTGCTACTGAATTCTTGTGATTACTTCTTTGGAAATGCAGAGAATACTTTTTCATCTCATTTTGATAAAATTTAAGTTTATGATGATAAAATTTCAACATTTTTTATTGTTGGTGTTTTTAAAAATAGATTTCAGAAGATGAATTTTCTAAATTGCAATTGAAAGAAAGTATGATTCCTATTACTGCGTCACTTCAGAAGTAAGTATTCTTTTCTAATTTCTGTAGATGTTTTGGGTACAAAGCCCCTGTAGCCATTCCTTTGATTTTCCATTTGAAAATTATATGGGGGAATTTGTGAGTAGTTCCAAGGACTGATGTCCCTGGATTATTTAGCTCCTTTTGAATGTGTTAGGCTGGGTGGACTAGAGGAACAAACCCAGTGACACTTACATGTGTGTAAGAGAAAGCTTTATAACAAGAAGTTATTATATATCAAACAGTCCAGTCCAGATCAAATCCATAAGTCCGATACTAGTCCATAAGTCCCTCTTCAGACCCACGTAGTCACAAGCAATGATGTAGAATATAGGAATATCACAGGCCGGTGGGTGCAGTCTTGTGGATCCAGTGGTGGTGGCTGCATTTCCACCATCAGGGTCAGTCAGCAGGAAGGTGAAGCAGAGAGAAAACGGGGAGGTTCCCAGGATCCTCCTTATGAGCAGGCCACGGCCACAACGAGGCACCATCAGGCTGTGTGACCTGATGACAGGGTGAATTTGACCCCCATACTTTTATGTATCTTAAAGTTGATATGAAATTGTGTAGCTACCACAAGAGTACATTTCAATTTTGTCTTAAATCTGTGTTGTTTTCTATTACAATGTGTTTGAACCTGAAGAGACATGCTTAGACAGTGAAGAGATAATGCACCTGAGTGACTCAGAGAGATTCTTCATTTCTGAGTAGCGGCAGCGACCGGAGAATGGTGTTGATCCTGCTGCCCCATTCATGAAACATGTTTTCATGTAGCCTCGCAAATAAGTATGATGACGTTAAAGGCATCATCAGTTGGCATATCTCCATAAAGGTCTATGATGGATATAATGTCCTAGAATAAAAGTAGATCTAAATGCTTAAGGGTGTTAACCTACTTTTTTTTAGTTACTTTATTTTAAATTAAAAACGAAGAGGTCATAATCTAGGCAGAATAGTAGAGTCTTAATTTATGGATTTAGTTGTGTGAACATAAAGTACTCTTAGAAGATTAAAGAACTGAATTTAGGAGAGCCAAGATTAAAATTTTACTGTGGCAACATTATTTCACATGGCTAGAACAAATCTACCATATAGCCTTTCAGAAATTCATAGGATTCTGTTATCTAAGACAGTGGTGAATAAGTGCCACATTAGACATGAAATTGTCATTATATGTCTTTACTTTAAACATCTTTTGCCATTTGTTTACATGGTTTAAGAAACCAAATCTTATGTAAGATTTTCTTTTTCTCCCTCTACTTAATTTATAATCTTCTTTGGTATGAAAATAATTTTCCTTTCTTTGTAGCTTGCCATTATACTTAGATATAGTGTTCCATCCCTAGTAGAATTTAGTGAATAATGATGATAATAAGTAACATTTATTGAGCATTTACCCAGTGCCAATTTTCTAAGTGCTTTGAGTATAAGTCATTTGACCTTCATAATCCAATGAGAGGTAAGTAGTTATTATCTTCATTATGCATATGAGGGGAGAGAATAATTTGCTCAAGGTCACATTGTTAGCAAGAGGTAGCATAGGGATTCAAACCAAGCCATCTAAAGCCTTTGCTGCTAATCCTTGTATTCTTAACACTCCTCTCATTAATGATAGTGATGAGTTAACTTGTTTTCAATAGGTCTGGGGATTCAATTGATCACTGAGGATAGACTTCATTAAAAGCATTTATATTGAACTGTGTCACAGACCCAAATGCATTTTACTATACCCTGGAAGAGGTTTTCTTTGTGAAAATAAGCATTGACCATAAATAATTAAATCATAAAAAGTGATAGAGATTCCTAGATTCTTTAACCATCTGTTGGAATTGGCTGGAATGTTGCTAAACAATCGATAGTCTTCCCTACATAAAGAATCTTACCACAAAGAGCAAGATTCATGTTTTATTGGATTGGCTTTTAGCTGTTAATTCTGTTGGGTTATTTGAAATGGTCTTATTGTAACTTTCACTTTGTATTTTACACTTCTTAGTTGTACTGTTCTTCTGTAATGTAACAGTAAATTTAGACTTAGAAAATCTGATTAGGGCCTTCCCCCCTGCTCTCTCATGATTTTCAGCTTGTAGGTTACCTGCTGTGAAGATGATTTAAACTTCATACAGCCCCAGAATTATTCTTTATAGACAGCAAAGTGTTGTGGATAGGCATGTGGATTGGTCTTACTTCTTTCTGCTTGTTGATCAACAGGAAGGGGTCATTGGAAAGGTCCTATGTCTCAGTTACCAGTGAAACTTATTTGAGTGGATGAGCAACTAATCTTAGAGTTGACTGATAGTTGGTCCCTTAACCACATGAACCTTTGGACTAGAAAGGAGGATTTGGAGCACACATGCTGTGGCAATGGGTTTAATTATTATAGTCTTAAAGTAGTGGTGTGTATACAAGACATTTCAAGAGGTCTGCAACACTGATATGAAAATGCTGTAATTTCTAAGGGAAGGCCACTGGTATTGGTCTGTTAACATTGATAAGTGAAGGAAATGGTTACTTACCGATAGCCTTTGGTTTTTTCCATCCATTTTCATAGACCCTCTAATAAATCCCAGGAATCTGCAGCTCTCAGGTTTATAACCTCTTCTGGGAGTTATAAGCAATAAGATAAGACTTTTCCTTTTTCTTGGTAAGTCCCAAGTATATCAAATGATTATCTAATTTTTCATAATCATGTGTCTTCAAGAAGAAAAGAATTAATTAGGTAGGAAACTTTTACTGTAGGGTGTAGAAATGGTATTTATAATGACTGTGGATGAGTTACTGTCTTTTATTTAATGAAGGTGAGATTCTCAATAATTAAAAGTTGACCAAAAAAGTGGGATCCAGACTTTTCTCCTATTGCATTTGAGTATAATGTAAAAGTGTCCAAGAAGTACATGGGCTTCAGATATTAACAATTAATGCTACTATTTTATTCCATCTGTTTATCCTGGTTGAGATAGAAAATTATTATATGATGTACATTTATTGAATATATTTTGAAGATATATTTATTGAATATATTATTTGTTAAACTATTAGAGATTGCAGAATGGAGTATTGTAGTCACTTTTCTCAATTTACCATAGAAATGGGATTGACTCAGAGATTAGAGCATGTCATAATTGCTATATTCTCAGTTTCTTTCATATTTATCAGATATCTGAAATATGATTGATGCTTTCTTAGTGGTCCTCAAGGATCTGAAGGATAGGACAGAGGAAAAACTGGAAGAATATTTTTAGAGAAAGCCTGGAAATTTATAGGCCTCTCTCTTCTTGGCTTCTTTGAGGAATGATTGAGTTTTCTTCACTTGAGACTTGACTTTATGATCTTGGCTTTAATTTACAGAAAACAATGTTGTTGCTATAATACATTATTGGTTTCACCCACACCTCCTCCCCCCAAAATGAGATTTCCCGAGAATTGAAATTGATTCACAAGTGCTAGTTCTTTTAAATTTTGGCCATTTTTGAATGTAATTTTTTAAGTGTGCATTTTATTTCTTAATAAGGCCAAAGAGAAAAGCATCTTTTCAAAAGCTGTTATGAAGAATTACAAAGAAATGGTTTGTAAAGTGTTATGCTAATGATGCTTATTTTGTTGTTTCTTAGTGGGCTATTTGACAAATTACCTTCAAGATTCTTTGAATGTCAAACAACAGTGTTTTTAACACTAACACTTACAGAAACAAAATATAGTCCCATTCTTGCTGTCTGTGTTGGCACATCTATCTTTAAATATTGGTTTATAATGTGTTTTATACTTTTTAATGAAGGGCATTGCACCACTTATCTCGCCTGAGAGACCTTGTTGATGATACCAGTGGGAAACAGTCACCGAAAATATGAAGAGGAAACTAAAAATGCCTAACCAATAAATAGTCACTACCAAAGAAAAAGGTTTGTTTTTTCCTATTACTTACAGTGACAAAGGAAGTAGAAGCCATATGCTATTCTGTGGCTGGTTCAAGTTTACGAATTTCTGGAAAACATGCTTGAGAACGTTTATGGACCCATACTCATTTTGTGCCAAAATATAAGGATCTAAACTGAACCCACAGAGATCAGACAGCCTGATTTTGGGCATCAGGCACTCACATGGCTGCTATTCAGAGTTGAAGGATTTCTGTTCCTGAAGGTTTCATTGACTTAACTTTCTGCAACCTTGTCGTCTTTTTATTATCTGATTCTGGATTATTGAGAAACTTCTAGGTTTTCTCTCCAAAGTCACTTAAGTTAAATAGACTTTTTGGTACAGGTAGTATCTGTATTTGAAGAGCTTAAAGGGATATAAAAATTGTTATAATGTATCTTATCCATATAGATGTCTATACTTTAGGTTTTCATGAATCAAATATTTAAGATATGTTGTATTTACAAATGACATCCATATAATAATAGGCGGTATAATGCTAATGGGAATAATCCTTACGTTGGGGGTTTTAAGAGAGCCTCATTCAATTAATGCTTTGATTATGTATAAAATAATTTTAGCATTGTTTGATAGTATATAAAGCATTTTGGGGTATTTGGGGATTTAGTATTTTGAGATTATATTATTTACCAGATTTTCATTTTGCCTTAGCACAGATTTATAAAAACTATGAGGTTGTAGTTAATTGCTTTATGAAATTTTATAAGTAAGCGTAAAGAAAATGGGTATGAAAGATCAGAAAGAAAATTGCTGTTTTAAAGCGATGAGGAGGCTTAAAAACGTTCATGGAAAACTGGAATTAAAAGATAACAGAATTTTCCCATGGATTTTTTAAGCCCTCTCACATTTAGTGGGAGCTGGACTTTCTTTAAAGCAAACAGTCTTGTTCAAAGTTAGTCTCTAGATGGAACTGAACAGTGCTGTTTAGTTTTGTAATTTCTACCAGTGAATTTCTTATAACCAGGAAGTATCTTTATTACAAAACCAAGAATTAAACCATAAAGCATAAATAATGTTGCATGCTTTAAAAGTCCAGTGAAATAATTTCTGTGTATGTATACAAATAATATAAACTCAGATTTTAGTCAACTGTCAGCATTTTTGCTAAGTAATTTTGCCTATATTGCCAAGAAACTATTTAGTGCCTATGTTGCAGAGCTGACTTGTCAACGGCTGTGTAGCGCTAGCCCTCTTTTATTTATTTTTTTCATTGTCTAGTCATTCAGTGTCACCATACTGCTCCTTGCTCAATTTGAAAGGCATTTGCTCAAGTGGGCTTGTTTTGTTTGCTCTGTGGGTTCTTTCTGCCACTTTCTATTTTCTGGCTATGGTCTTTTGCTTCACAGCAAATGGTCTGAGTAATTAAATAATGGAATTATTTTGATGCTTAAATTATGGCGAGATGTTAAAATGAAGGTTTTAAGTAGTTAGCTTTGGGTGGATCAGGATTATGTTCCTGGCAAGCAAAATCAGCCATTAGGCAAATTTTAAACAAAGCACAGAGGATAAAGACATCCTGGAATAAACACTCAATTGTATATTAAGTATAGTTTGGTCACCTCTACTAGCACGGTGGTGCAGTGGTTAAAAAAGCTCAGCTTCTTGCCAAATGTTGGTGGTTCCAACCTATCAGCTTCCCCGCAGGAGAAAAATGTTAGCCATCTGTTTCCATAAAGATTTCGGCCTCCGAAGCCCCACTATGAGACGTGATGCCCCTCACTGGCCCATGGCCCTGCGGGGGACAACACCAGTGATACAGTGGGAATTGCGCCTGATCTGACCCCACCACGCTGAGGCAAGGCACTGGGGGGGTGCAGCAGAACAGCAGGGGAGGGGAGTAGCAAGATCCCCAGGGAATGATGAGGGTGGACA
>NW_022111300.1:40658217-40667068 GCF_000313985.2 Echinops telfairi
TCGGACAGGGCAAGATATGACAAAATACCCATTTATAAACTATCAAGGGCTCATGAGAGAGGGGGCAGCGGGGAGGGAGGGGAAAATGAGGACCTAATGTCAGGGGTTTAAGTGGAGAGAAAATGTTTTGAGAATGATGTACGGATGCGCTTTGCACAGTTGATGTGTGTATGGATTGGGATAACAGTTGTATGACCCCTAATAAAATGTTAAAAAAAAAAAAAAAGATTTCGGCCTCCGAAACCCTATGATGGGGCAGTTCTACTCCATTCTAGAGGGTGGTTAGGAGGTTGGATTAGACTCAGGCATTGGGCTTTACTGTTGTTGTTTTTAAAATGGCTGAAAGCATCTCCAAAGGAATTATGCTATAATGGCTCTGAATAGCACTTGTTGCTCTCATTTCTAAGAATATCTCCCCAATATTTAATAAAATTAGCTAGTTCTAAAATTGTATTATAGTACTATAAGAAATGTGATTGATTTTATCTGCTAAAGAAGTACTAAAGTTTCTTCTGTTTTAAATCTGAAAATGTGTAGCTGTCTAAAAAGGAAATTAATGTTATCTAAAGGACTAATTCTAAATTTCTTATAAGAAATATATAGTGTGGAGAGTCAACTAAGAAAATAAAATATCTAAATTACAAGTACTCAAAAAATTCTTGATATTTACTATTTCAGAATTGTTTGAGGTTTTCGAGGGAGAAAGGAACAAAAGTATAGACTGCCAAGTTATATGAACTAAAGTAGACAGTGAAACTAGATTTCAAAACTTGTATTGTGAACCAAATTTATCAATCCTTTGCTTTCACTTTTTAGGTTTATTGATTAATGTAAGTAGAAAAAAAGAAGATATTTTAATGAGAATTTTCAAAAATTTATTGAGTATGAAAAAAATAAAACAGAAAAGCCAAATTCTAGAAACTGTCTGAGATCAAGGGATAAATATGGCACTGATAACATGAAGACCGAAGACCCTGATGGATCGTCTTTATTATTAAGAACTCTGCTTTCAGTTTTTTTCTGACAGTTCATTTTAGCATCACAGAGAATTCTGACTAAATTGTTTAGCTTATTTGTGCTATTCCCTGTGAACATAAATGGTGGGGGGGGGGGTGTTTCATGTTATTTTACATGTAATGATTTATGATAATGTATTAAAAATATATAGTTATACCAAGCTATTGCTTGAAGATAAATCACGAGGAATTTCCTTTTTCCTGTGTTCTAAATTCATGAGATCATACATCTGGGTTTAAATATTGTTTCATTTTCTTGTGTCACCTTCCTCTCTATATCTCAACACCCACTTAGTGGAAGTGCTGTCAAGAAGTAAACTTGCCAAAGGCAGGCAGCATGAAAGGAGACAAAAGAAGCAAAAAGTCACTAACGTTGGTTATCAATTTCTGACCAACTAAAGTTCCTTTAAATGTGAAAGATGGTGTATCCCTCTGATTCTTGTACAGACTGGATGTTTCACATGTGATCATGTGCTGTTTTAGGTTGCAATGCCTGACATACAAAGACTTGTGTAAGCTTAGGCCTAAACCTGGACACATTGTTTAGTAGGTTATCATGGTAGATATTTTTCCTTTAATATCTGAATTTATTCTTTTCTCACATCCCCCTGCTGCTGCTACTGCCTTATTTTCCCTCCCTGTCTTTTTAGGTTTCTTTTTTTTAATTTATTATTTATCATTTTAATATCTCACCTGTAACTAACACATTCTTTACCTGGATGAAGGGGAAAACAACTCCAAAACTTGGCATATTTCACCTTCCCAGTTCCTGCATCTATGTAACCCTAGTCCAGACCCTTCAGCTTCACAAATGCAATATCTTCTTTGCACCTCACCCCTAAATCAAGACTTGTATATTTGCTTCCTAATGCCTATTTTGACCTTAAACATTCACCCCTTCTCTGAATTTTTTACACTGAAGCCAGACTGCCTGGTTTTTGTAAGATACTGCTATACACCACCACTCTGCTTATACTCGTTTTCCAAAATTTTCCGTTTTCTCACCTTCATGTACTTTACTTTTTGTTTGAAATACTAATTTTTTTGCATATTTAAAGCTTACTCAGCCATTTCTCTAAAGCTCTGTGAAAGTCTTACATTTCCTTTTCTAAATATTGTAACACTTTGTGTTACATAAAGGCTTTCCCTTTTTCTTCCATTATTCTCTAGCTTCATTTTGTATTTCTTGTTTTATTTTACAGCTACTGCTTCATACATCACATTGTATCCTGAGGGGAATACATTTTATCTCAAAAATATGAAATAACTATTTCTGGTTGGTTTTCTTTCCTTGATTCATAGCCAAGAAAAATATATTTTGAATAGTGTTGCTTGCTAATTCTATACCTTGTTTTTGTAAAATGTAAGATCAAGATAAAAAAGACCACATGGTTTTATATCTATCTGTAAATAACTTCATTTACCTTTTTTTGGACAAAGAGAGAATAAAACAAAAGCCTAACATTGTACCTTTATATATGCTGTTCTGCAAATCCTTTTTAAAACGAGGTAAATTAAACCTATTTGGAGAGTTATGTGGTGTTGCTGCTGTTGTTTCTGTTAATCAAATAGGATCTGCAAATTTAAAGGTGTTTTAGATGATTTAACTCTTATGTTTTCTGACTTCTTGAACCTTCAAAACTAAGATTTTTTGAATGTTTTGCATTTTATTAGGTGCACAATCAGTTTTGTAAATTTAGAAGTAAGCTGGTGGCTGATTTTATATTGTCTTGCCTGACCTGATGGGAATCATATCACACTGGTCTAATCTAGAGACAGGAATCCCAGGGTAACTTTAAAAGGAAAGCTTAAATTTAAAAAGTTTCAAACCATGATGAAAAATATAAGGTATAGGGATTCTACATGGTATTTTATCCAAAGAAGGACAAAGTAGGAGAGTTCTCGCCCCAAGGCTGGAGTTTAGTTGAATCATATAATCTTCTCTCCCACCTTCTTACAAAAAGGAAAAAGTCATTTGGTGGAAATTAGAAAGACTGTGACCGGAAAAGTCGTATTAAAATAATTCACTGTAATCTGGGCTGCTCCTTGGCTCTTTTACCAGTTGTCATTTTCACACAATAATTTTACTGTAAGCATGCTTAAGAAAGCTTGTAAGACAAATGCTACCTGCATTTATCTTTCCCAATTTTAGATTTCCAATTTCTAAATTGCCCATCCCTGTCAACCCTGAAGAGAGAGACATACTTCTTTGATTTGAAGGATCTATTCATATGGGAACGTTGGGGATAGTCATCCATAGAGGCTTGTCCAGAGAAAGCCAAGGAATTTCAGCAGTTTACACTAGCTCACATTGGCAAGTGGTTAGATTCTAATCATTTCAGCCTTAGCCTTCCAAGCTTGGTCAATTAGTAGGTACCATTTGCAAGTTTGGCGGTCCACACCCCCCTGCATGCACTTCAGACCAACGCTCCTTTCTCACACTCGGCTGTAGTACTCAAGAATTAGGTCAGTGCCCATAGGCTTAGGAGTACATACAGTTCCCTCAGCCCTTCCTCTCCTTTCTTAATCCTGGCCTCCAGACTAGGTGAATGGTTGCCAATGGGACATGTCCAACATCAGTCTGTCTCTTCATTGCTGCTTCTCGCCCACTTCTACTCCACAAGGAGACCCAGGTGGTTGCCACAGGAGCCATACCAGGCTGCCTTTGTCTTGAAGGTCTAGACGGGAGTTCTCTCCAATGGACACAAACTTGTTCTTCATAAATGCATCCAATGGCAAACTGCTTGCTCAAAATTTAAAAAGCCAAGCAATCTGCCCACTCCCACCCACTGCCTTTTTGCAAGTTTATCCTTCAAATGTAAGTCTTCTGGTGTCTCAGCAGTTCTGGGTGGGCCTCAGATTTCCACTTAAGCCCCAAACTCTGCCATCAAATAAAGCCTAGTCCTGGGAAATTCCTTCACTTTGTTTCCCATATCCAATCAAGTATAAGCTAATTGTGGCTTACAAGCTCTCTGTAATCATGGTAACCATATTGATCTCCATCACACAAGAGGCCTATTGTACAATTCCAGGTAGGAGAAACATTCAATAGCCATAGTGTAATTAGAGAACCACCTAACCCGTCAGCCTTTTTAAAATGCCCACATTTAATGTTCTCCATCCCTGGGCTGTGCCTCTGGCAGGGTAGATAGTGTAAACTCTGACCCCCCTTTATTAGTCATCTTGGTTGACTTATCCCAGACTACTCCAGAAGTAGCTTTTCTCCTCAGCTGCAGGATATCTCACACTGCTTCAGTAATCACAGATAACAAAGTAGCCATCTAAGATTCAAAAGTTTAACTTTTCATGTCCTTCGGTATTCCTCTTGCAAAAGACCCATGTTTCCCATGTGTTTGGAGCCTTGTGATGAAGCCCACTCTGACGCCAACTGTAAAAAAGAAAAGACACGGTGCCACATCTGACCATTTCCATTTACACAAAGAGGAAGGAAAATCGCCAGTATTGGCATCATCTTCACGAGGCCTATGCTGATGAGGCTGAAGTCAGGCATACCTCCAGTCATCCCGACTAAGGCAGCAAATGCTCTGCTGCTTTGCTGGATCCGATCATTCAGTGGTCAAACACAGCTCACAAACCAGTAAGGTAAATGCTTATGAGGTGGGTATTGGTAAGTCCCAAACCTAAAATTCAGAAATCCCGTTTGGAGGATAGTGCTCAGCTAAAACACTGCAGAGGTTGGTGAAATTAACTTGGGCAATCGTCTTCAACTCAAGTCACAAGGATCCAGAATGAGAAGAGAAAGTGTCTGAAGTCTAAGCAGGTCTCCTTGCTTCTGTGTGTCCTCAGGACGGGAGATCACAAAAAGAATGACTTTGGAGGCGTGGATTTTGCCTTCTGCAGACCATACCCCGCAGGAAACAGGGTGAGAACTTGACTCATATGCTCTAGTATGTGGGGACTCAAAATATTTCCCACCTTGGTCCTGTCTGGACAGTATAGCAGACAAGTGCTCCAAAGTGGGGTTGCAATCACAAGTGTACAGGCTAGTGTTTGTGTTAGAAAGCGCTGGAAGAGCCACACTGAACTAAATTACATCTGAAGTGCTATAAAGATTTCCTCTGAATAAATGAGTCAGAGAGTGACTTTGGGCTGTATACTTTGCTAGGGCGACCTAAGTAAACGTGGGCGACAACAAAAATTGTTCTCTCTGTTCTGGAGACTGAAAATCCAAATTCATTCACTAGGGCCATGCTGTCGCTGAGGTCTCTAGAGGAAAATCCCAGGGGTTTCTTGGCTTGCAGCATAACTCCTGTCTGGCTTCACATGCTCACGCCCTCCTTCCTGTCTGCCACTGTGTCTCATCGTCCTTCATAAGGACCCCCCTTTATGAGCACACAACCACTCCACAATACTGTGCTAAGAAAATCTTCGAAGATTTTATTTACAAACAAGGTCACATACATTGATTGTTTCTGGAGGTTAGAGTTTACACATTTTGGAAAGGGGGCACATAAACCCTAACACAGGGACCCATCAGACATTCGGTATGTTCAGTTGAAAGCATTTTATGTGAGGCAAAGGGAAAGGACCAATATTTTTCATGTTTTCTAAATGAATATTATAATTTTGATTTTAAGGAGCTCTGGTCACATAGTTGGTTATGAATTGAATTGTGAACTAAAGGGTCAGTGGTTCAAACTGCTCTACTGGAGAAAGATGAGGCAGTCTGCCTCCATGAAGATTTCCAGCCTTGAAAACCCTCTGGAGCCCTTGGTTTTACTATGCCCCATTGCATTACTATGGGTCAGGATGGCTACGGGATTGGTTAGATTGATTGGTATTTATAGTCAAGTAGAACTTTTTTTCTTTTATCCAGATACCAAAACCGTTTCCATTCTTTCCTGTGGCCATTTCTGACCATAGCAATAACATTGTCACATAGTAATTTAAAAAAAAAAAAAAAGAGGATAAAGCTAGTAGGCAGGCCAGTTTAATTTTGTTCAGAGGGATAGTGTGGGATCCAGCCCACATCTGGATGGGTCCTGAGGATGGTTGTGTAACTGAAGGGAAGAAACTAAGAGGCAGACAGAAGTTTTGGGGCGCTCAGCTCCATGGTCACAGGAACCAGGTCTGGGAAAGCTAGTATAGTCTTTTACAGGCTTATATCTTCTCAGGACATGTAGACCTCCTTAATTACATACATGGCAAGGTGGGCAGTCTCTCAACCCTAGAGGTCCCTGAACTCATTGGGAGAGAAATCTAACATTACCGTTGGGGGCAGGCAGAGGGGCTCTGACTGCCCCTTAAGCAGGGAGAACAAAAGAACCAGGTCTGCACCTATAGATAAAACCCCCTGCCGTATAGTGATCAGCCATGGTCTTGTAAGAGGTGACGTTCAGGTAACTATTATGGGAGGATGTTGTGGGGATGAGTTTTAGTTAGGAGCATGAGACTGGGACTCCTCTCCAATTCACAAATGTGAAGGCCTTCACCCAGAATTCTGGCCTCCCAGTCTTCTTCAATTATGAAAATAAAGAATTTGGCCACATACACTCTCTTCCCAGTCCTGTTTCCCACAGTATAGAGCTACTTATACTATGGTTTCTATTATTTTAGTAACATTAATTCTCAGAATTTGAGTATATAACTATTTTTAGAAGACTTGTCTTAGATGTCAGCAATAGGAATTCTTTGATTGATTAAACTGTTTACTTGTGTTCTGGATGAGAACACAAAAAGCAGACAAATGGACACAAAAGAAGTCCCTTCAGAGAAGCGACCCAGAAGCACTGATGGCTGCTGACAAGAACACACTCATGCCCCTGACAAACTAGTCATCCAGCACCCTTTGAAACGATTCCAGTATTAAACAATTGTTTCAGAGGAATCTGGGGGAAGCATGCAAAATTGGATTGAAAAACAGTATGTCAAAACCAATCCGTATTAAAAATGAGCAAAATGTAGCAATATTTCCCATATTCCTGTAGTTCTCTTTGTTGTGTCTGTGCCGAAAAGACAGTGACACATTCTGACTCAGGATTTTTAGGATGATGTAGAATGGAAACAAGTCATTTTCATTGTGAGCTGACGCACACTACCCACTTCACACAGCTGTGAGGGTTAGACTTGGTGCTTGCCCCACGTTGAGCACCGTGCCTGGCAGAGAGCTACAGTTCCTGTAAACAGATGTGTACCAATCTGGTTCAGAATTTCAGCTGCTTATGTGGCTTGTTGCCATTCAGCTTCCTGCATCTTTATGAACAGTGTATAGAAACAATCCTTAAGGTCAGCGTCCATAAGGGCTGGGTAAAAGTGTCTGCTGGAGGACATTGTTCACTTCGGTAGTAACAAGATCAAGAAAATGCGTGGTGGGCTTACTACTTGATTGGACTATGCCTTGATTGGGCCCTGAGCTCTGCTTCTGCCATTCACTGTCCAGTCACATCTCTTGAGGCTGGCCTGGAATAGGTGGAGAAATTCTCATCCCACATCGATGGATGAGTGATTTGCTTATTTTGTTTTGAGGAGGGTACAGCATCTCTCACCAATCTGAAAAAACAGATGTTTTCTTTAGACTGAAGGTGCGATGCTGGCCCAAATATTGTATCGCTAATGAACTTGCATTGTGCCAGGTTGTCCTTGGCATACATGAAGGAAGGGTGTTTGAGCCTTTGCCAGTGCAAAGGGTCAGCTCTTGAGTATGTAGACTGATGGTTGGCTCTGAATCTTCAGCAGGATGGAGGTTGGCATTGTGAGCTGTGAGGGGAAGTTCAAGGGAATCTTCCTGGTTACATCTCATCCTCCAGATCTTGTTCATAAACAAAGCAAGTTTAAAAGAGTAGCCACTACCTACCTGTCATCTATCTACTCGGAACCTTTCCTGTTTCAAGTCAGGGAGGACAAGAGGCAGTGTGGGATAGAATGGAGGGAAAGGCAGAAAGAGGTACAAAGGGGAAAGACAAGCTTGAATAATACTTTTGAAGTGACAGATTGTGTTTAATTGTTCCCGGGTGACTACAAACAAACAACCCAAACAAGCCACATTCACTGCCATGGAGTCAATGCTGACAGCTAGCCCTCATGGGTTTCTGAGATTGTAACTGCTGACGGGAGTAGAACGTCTAGTCTTTCTCTCACGGAGCTGCGCGTGGTTTCGGACCTCCCACCATACTGATGGCAGCCCAACTTGTAACTGCTGTACCACCAGGGCTCCTTTCAAGGTGACTAGAAGCTTTATATTCCTACCTGATAACTACTCGATCTCTTGTAGATAGTGTCACTGTGAGTCAGAAGTGAGAGAGGAGATGGGAGGGAAGGAGAGGAGAGAGGGTTTTGAAAAAACATTAAGCTCAAGATGGAATGGGTTAGCAGACGTCTGATTTTCCTCCTTCCGACTTATCCAGGTCTCACCCCCACCTGACAATGTTTCCACATCAAGCTTCCTTAAACATTGACACCTACCCTCTGTGCTTTCACCGCCACGGACCACCTTGAGATGCTCATGAGGAGCCCCGGCGCTATCGTGGATGAAGTGTAGTGGGCTGCTAAGAGCAAGTCACCAGTTGGAGCCGACCCTCAGCTCTGCGGGGGAGAGATGAGGCTGTCTGCCCCCCACAGAGATGGACAGCCTCAGAAACCCACAGGGGCGATTCTATTCTGTCCCATCGGGTCACTGAGTCAATGGCAGTGAGTTTGCTTTGGTTTTTAGGGGGTGAGCGTTGAGTTATTTATAACCACCTATTCTTTAGGGTAACTTCAATAAGACTCAAGCCTCATTAAACTTTTTGATATCGCTACTTTGTTTGTCACTGTATCAATAGACCAAAGAGTGAATGGCTCAATCAGAATGAATAAAAACCAGAGCTTTCACTGAA
>NW_022111300.1:40668173-40677463 GCF_000313985.2 Echinops telfairi
TCCCCCTAGGAAGGGGTCATATGTACATCATTGTGATTGGTTCCTCCTTTCTCCTCCACCCTTTTCCCCTTCCCTTCCTGGTATCTCTATTCTCATTATTGACCCTGAGGGGTTTATCTGTCCTGGATTCCCTGGGTTGCAAGCTCTTATCTGTGGCAGTGTGCATGCTCTGGTCCAGTCAGATTTGTAAGGTAGAATTGAGGGGTGCCTAGATTCTAAGTAAGGGGGTTCAGATATCCGCTCAGACGCTGACTTCATCATCCAATCTTTGGAGAACTGTATGGCCTTAAAGTGGGAGAGAACGCCTCTACCTACAGATCAGGCAGCCCCAGGCCCATTGCGAGCCGACTAAATGACCTCGGTTCAGAGGTCCAAGTTGCTTCTGTAGAGAGTTGACCAGACCCTTCTGAGAACATAGCTTATTTTTCCCGTGCAGTCACACAGTGAGTCAGCCTCGACTCAGTGGCCGTGAGTCTGGCCTTTGGTTTGGAGGCAAGCCCTAAAGGAGACTTGGTGGCTCTGGGGGCTGTGACTGGGCTACGAAGTCTACTGTTCAAATACTCCAGTTACTCTAAGGGACACGGATGAGGCTGTGTGCTCTTGTAAGGATTTAAAGTTTCAGAAAGTGAAGGGGCTGGGCTGTTCAACTCTCTCCTATAGGGTTGCCAGGGTCTGGAAAAGGCTTGATGGCAGTGGGCTGGTTTGGGTTTTTATTAGCCATCCACTCCATGCAGCTTTTTAATTATTTTCTACCCATTTAATTGTAGCTTTACTGTGTGTTTAACATTGGACTAGGATATAGAAGATACGTGACCATGGCCTCAGAGACTTTGTATTTAAATGTTTCTTAATTAGTTCTGTGTTTCTTCTTCCTCCTCTTCCTGCCCTGGATCAACCCTTACCATCATTGCATGTCATGACTATTAAAAAAAAGTTCATTGATTCAGATTTAGCCAGGGAGTCAAACATAGGAAATGAAACTTAGCATTATGCACTGGTATTTCCAAAGGCACCAGAGGGCCACACAACACCCTCAGTGACTAATATTATAGTACCTTAACATTCCTCGACCTCGTTTTCCAAAAATCCCATGAAATGTCTACCACCTCTACTTGCAGGGAGAGATGGAAGGGGACTTTCATTTTAATATCTGAAGTTTAAACATTTGGATGATCATGTTTGATTTTTTGGATGGTAATATTAGTAAGGAATCCCAAATGGTGTAAACAGGTATCTTTTACACCTTTTCTCTTGGTTCAGATAACTGACTTGCTGGCAATAAATCCATCATTTTGTTGTTTTAGAATGATATAGTCATACTCTTCCTTAGTTCAGAGTGCAGAACATTTCATGTGGAAAAGAAGCAAGCAAACAAACAAAAAACCCCACCAATACCCCATAATGATCAGGCTCACAAGGAATCCAGGACAGATAAACCCCTCAGGAACAGAAATTGGAGTAGCACTACCAAGAGGGTAGGGGAAGGTGTGGGGAGAAGGGGGAGGAAGAGGGAGCTGAACACAATGATCGACATATAACCCCCACTTCCCATCCAAAGGGGAAGAACACAAATGTGAGTGAAGGGACGGTGTAAGATATGAAAATAATAATTTATAATTATCAGGGCTTCACAAGGGTGGGGGAAGAAGAGAAAAAGGAGGAGCTCAGAAAGACAATGTTTAGAAAATGACAACATATGTACAAATGTGCTTGATATAATTGATGTATGGATTGTTATAAGAGTTGTAAGAGCTGGCCTCCAAGTCATGAGGGAACGAATGATGGTGTGCCCGGAGCTCAGCTTCTTACAGCATAAAGGAGAAGCTATCTGCTGCCTCTGCCCTCTCTCCTACACTGACCCTGGGGAGGGGGCCACGCTTGTGTGTGCTGACCGTGGCTCTGGGGAGGGGGGACCACATGTGCCCTGACCTTAAGGGTTGATGATCATTTGATTTTCTACAGAAATAATATAAATTATTCTTTAGGTTCAAATAAGAGCACTCATGCAATATGCGAGTAATCAATGGGGTTAGAAAACAACAAGAGAGCTGTAAGAGCCCCCAATTAAAAAAAATTTTTTTTTTTAAACAGCCCACTGTTGATGTCAGGTAAATGTAAAAATGTTAACCATTTAAATCATGACTCAGAAAGAAATATTTACAAAGCAATGAGTAACTGCTTAATCATCTTCTCAGGAAATCGGGCAAATAAGAGGCAGTGGGTTTGTTCCTTGTATTGGTATGAGGATGTAGGTGTTAGTAGTTAGTAGAATAAAGGAAATGAAACAAAGAACAATTGCCAGTAAAATTGGTCTCAAGTGAGTTGTCTAACATCGCGAGATGCCTCTGATAGCTAGACAGCCTTTCTCCAATAGTAGCACTGCTCAAATGGTTATTGTGATGAAGCGAGCTTTCATAAGACGGCTCTTCTCTCCAGGTCTCTGTCATGGCCACTAAGTGACCGAGTGGTATCATGCAAATAGAGAGACTAGTCGGTTTTCGTTGCTACTCCCTGGTAGATAAGAGAGCCATCTCAGAAGCAGAGGGAGAGAATTCCCAGGACCTTCAGGTTTGAAATCTTGGCCTGAAGTGCTGGAGGCAGCAGAGACCCTGTCATGCTGAGACCCGAGGCAGAGGCGTGAGATCATGAGAGTGAGCAGAGGAGTGGCACTGAGACTCAGGCAGAGCAGCAGGTGGGCTTCTTGGTTATGGAGACCAGAGACCAAGGGACCATGTGACTGAGAGGTTGAGGACCAGAGAGGGACTTGGCCCCTGGCTGAGGAGAGGCACTGATAGAGACCAATGACTGTATGGTTGATATTTTCTGATCCTGGCTTATGGTAAACGCTTAACTGCTCCGATAAACACTCATAATTGTGAATGTTTGTGAGTTTTGTGTGGACAAGGCAGCATGGAAGTAGAGTGCTGTGGGAGGAGTGGGTGGTATCAGAATCAGGATACGGAAAGATGGAGGGTGGAGGCCTATCTGACCTCTGCCTGCGGGCAGCTGGTGTGGAGCTGATTCTCCTTATCTATTATGTCCTCGCTAAAGGAGGTCAGAAGTGGCCTCCACAGTTAGCCCCGTGGATGACCTCAAAGATGATTTTGGCTCAGCTCAAAAGGAGTTGTAAGATAGTAAAAGACAAGAGAGAAAGCCCTGTCAGCAGGGTAGATCCTCCATTCAGCCACGCTGTCTCTTAACTTTAAAACAAGCCACAGCACATCATGCCACACGTTTACAGTGCACAGTTCTCTCCTGGCCTCGGTGTGACAGCATGTTCTTAAATATGTGGACAGAGAAGCAGGAACACAAAAAGAGAAAACTTTGGGTTTAGTTCTTAGTTTTAAAATGTCATGGAGTCACCAAGGGCTGGGTCACAATGTTTGAACCATTTTCCAAGTGAAATTTATTTTTTTCTTTTCATTTATTTATTTATTTATTTTTAACATTTTATTAGGGGCTCATACAACTGTTATCCCAATCCATACACACAGCAATTGTGTAAAGCACATTTGTACATCATTTCTCAAAACATTTTCTCTCCACTTAAACCCCTGACATTAGGTCCTCATTTTTCCCCTCCCTCCCCGCTCCCCCCTTTTTCCCATAAAAGATTTGATTTTGGATGGGCTCTTTATCTAAGCAGACACTCTAGCCTACATTTTCAGTTATCACCCTTATGTTTTTAACTTGTAAATTCTTTTTTAAAAATCATTTTATTGGGGACTCATGCAACTCTTATCACAATCCATACATCCATCCATTGTTTTAAGCACATTTGTACATTTGTTGCCCTCATCATTCTCAAAACATTTGCTTTCTACTTGAGCCCTTGGTCTCAGCTACTCATTTTTCCCCTCCATCCCCGCTCCTTCCTCACTCATGAACCCTTGATAATTTACAATTATTATTTTGTTATATCTTACACTGTCCTATGTCTCCCCATCCACCCACACACCTTCCCACCATCCCTCCCCCAGGGAGGAGGTCACATGCAGATCCTTATAATCGGCTCCCCCTCTCCACTTAACCCTCCCTTCACCCTCCTGGCATCACCACTTTCATCACTGGAGGGGAGGAAGCATTTAAGAACTAGAGGAAAGTTGTATGTTTTATTGTTGCTACACTGCACCCTGACTAGCTCGTCTCCTCCCTGTGACCCTTCTGTAAAGGGGATGTCCAGTTGCCTACAGGTGGTTCCCCACTCTGCACTACCCCTCATTTTGTTCTTTGATGCCTGCTACCTGATCCCTTTGACACCTCACAGTCACCTAGGCTGGTGTGCTTTCCATGTGGGCCTTGTTGCTTCTGAGCTAGATGGCCACTTGTTTACCTTGCAGCCTTTAAGATCCCAGACTCTATATCTTCTGATAGCCAGGCACCATCAGCTTTCTTCACCACATTTGCTTATGCACACATTTGTCTTCAACGATCGTGTCAGGAAGGTGAGCATCATGGACTGCCAATTTAATAGGACAAAGTGTTCTTGCATTGAGGGAGTACTTGAGTGGAGGGAGACCCAATGTCCATCTGCTACCTTAATACTAAACCTATAAATATATGCACATAGATCTATTTCCCCATCCTCATATGTAAATATATTTACAAATGTACATTTCTGTATTGAGACCTCTATAAATGTCCTTTCCTTCCTCGTTCTTGCCTTTATTTCCTTCCACTTTCCTCTTGTCATGCTCAGCCTTCATTTGAGTTTCAGTAATTTCTCTCCGTTACATTGTCCTTGATCATTCCCTACCAGGCCTCTCACACCCTCCTTGCCATTGATTTTGGATTACTTGTTGTTCCCTTGTCCCTGGGTTGGTCAACACCACCTCCTTTCCCCCCACCTCCCTATCTCCCATGTCCCACCAAAACTATCAGTCCCATTGTTTTTCCCTCCAGACTGTTTATCCAGTCTATCTTATCTAGATAGACCTGCCTTGGTTTTTGTGCATATTATTATCTCTGCCATTTTCCAGGGAGTTGAAGAGCACTGGCTCTCTCTGGGAGATTTGTAGGAATGCTTCTTTGAATTGCCTACAGCTAATTTCACTATGGAATTAGCCTACCACTTTATCCTCCTGTGGCTTCCCTCTCAGGGGAGTGCCCCAGAAGGCTGGTGGGTTGCCTGCTTTGGTGCAGAACACAGCGAATGGTAGAATTGCCCTGGCCAGATAGATCACTGCAGCTGCTTGGAAAGTTGGCGAGTGTGGCTGAGCTGCCTTAGGCTGTGTGAGGAACTATGGCACGTGGGAGGAAGTTCCCCCAGTCACGTGGGACAACAGAGGAAAAATAGGAGCTCCCCCAGCCACACAGGCAGGAATTGCCCTGTAAGAAGTTGGGCGGAGTAACCCCTGGTAAAGGTCAGTAGGGCTTTCCCCAGCCTTGGCTACACTGCACAGGGTGGAGCTCACCTAATTGGGTCAGGGTAGGCATAAATGCCATAAGCTAAGGGGAGTGGTGTGGAGGTTGGCAGTGGTGTGTGAGAGAACAGGGGAGAGGCAAAGAGGAGAAAAAAATTAAAAAGTAAGCCCTGGGAGACTGTGGGACTATAGAGAGAAGAGAGGGAAATAAAAGTAACAATATAGCTGAGCTCCAATCCATGCTGGTGGTGTTGCAAGGGTTTAATCCCTGCCCCAGGCAGCAATAAACTGACTGTGTTGAGTTAAAGCCCCTGCGCCAGCTCCAAATGATCCCGGCTCTCGCAGAGACAGTGGCAGGGCTAAGATCAATCCCTAGTTGGCCTCCACTGTGGTAAGCCAAAAGTTCCCAGCCCCTCAAAACCTTGTGTATCTGTGCCTGCTTATCTTTATGATGTTCCTTCTGCGATCCAGCAGTGTTGAATTTCTCTCTAAGTAACTCTCCTGGGTTGATTTCTGCGGAGTCCCTCTGGTATGTGTTACTCAGTCGCCATTTTCAGAAGTCCACTTGTAAATTCTTATTGAAATATAAAGTACCAGGAAAAAAGTACACACAAAAAATCTTAAGTGTACACCTTGGTGAACTAGTCTTGGCACTGTAACCTCTGGGGCGTCTTCTGCTTCTGCCACTTCAGACAGGATCTTGCACATGTTTCACTGGGGGTCTCCTCTCTTTGGTGGAGAAGCTCAGTATCAGAAGCTAAACCAGACCAGGGGGACAGACCATCAATTGGTAATATGTAAATTCAGGATAATGCTGAAGCAAATTAAAACAAGTAATTGACAGCTAAATTACGACCTTGAATCTATCCCACCTGATTTTTGAGAACATCCCAAGAACAGATTTGATGCAGTGAACATTAATGACTGAAGACATAATGAGCTGTGGGAGGATATCAAGACCATCATTCATGAAGAAAGCAAAGGTTAATAAAAAGACAGGTGGGTTTATTGTGCCAACCTGGCCAATAGGAACACATGGCATTAATAAGATCACAGTTTGAGTGGAGGGCGAAAAGATAAATGGCTCAGTAAGCCCTGCCTGTCTCTCTCGTTCTCTGGTGATGGGACAAGTGTGTGGCTGGCTTAGCCAGTTCTCTGCCTCAACTTGCTAGCTACACTACCTGTGGAACACCCAACCCGTGGACCATTCTCTAGAGCTTGAGGTTCTTTTGAGACCTACTTTACCACACTGTTCATGTATACATTGTTTGAGCTGGGGACTGTCAGATCCTGTCATCTGGATGACTGTGGGTGATTTGCCCTGCTGTTTGCTGCCTGTGGTTTTGACTGCCTGAAATGTACTACAGAGGACTCAGCTGTCTGCTTTCTTGACCTTGAACCAGCAGCACTCGTGAGTTAAAGGACTTCCAATATATTAACTGTTTCATGGAAATGAGTTGAATTGAGCCCTCTACTGTTGTGTGGACTAAATAGCTATTATATTCCTTCATGCTGTATATATGTATCCATATATATACATATAATCACAAGTGTACTTGTTTTGTTTCTCTGGAGAACCCTGTCTAACACAACAGAAAAAATAAAAGATCAAAGTGGATGTTAGAAGAGACTCTGAAATTTGCTCTTAATCGTAGCTAAAACAAATTGAAAAAAGGATGAGATCAAAGACCTGAATAGAAAAATTTTAAAGGCAGCTCAAGAAGACAAAGCCACATGTTATAATGAAATGTATAAAGAACTAGAATTAGAGAGCCAAAGCAGAAGAACACATTCAGCATATCAAACTGAAAGAACACATGACAAATTCAAGCCTCGAGTTTCAATATTGAAAGATTCTATGGACAAAATATTGAATGATGCAGGAAGCATCAAGAGAAGATGAAAAGAATACACAGTTACTTTACTAAAAAGAAATAGTTGAAAGTCCACCATTTCAGGAAATAGCATATGAGCAAGAATGAATGGTGCTGAAGGAACAAGTTCAAGCTGCACTTAATGCATTAACCAGGCACAAAGCTCCAGGAATTGATGAAATACCAATAGAAATGTTTCAACAAGCTGATGAAGCAATAGCTACCATCCGAGTGCCTGCTGGGCTTCATACCCTTCACCCATAATAATTTTATCCTCCCAATGATTTTGGACTGTAGGTGTTGCTATCCACTTTCTGCGGAGGGAGTAGGAGCCCTGGTAGCGTCGTGGGTAATGTGTTTGGCTCCTAACCACAAGACCAGCAGTTTGAAACTACCAGCTTGCTCCACTGGTAGACAGATGAGGCTTTCTACTCCTGTGAAGAGGTACCTTCACATTTATCCATGTGACTCAACAGCCCTTGAGGAGCAGGCTTAACATCACTGTTGTGGTCTTTCCCCCACTTAACCTGTTGTCAGGGTGTCTGTTCTGACTCCCTGAGATCCTGTACGTGAGAACCCTTTTTCCTGGTCCAAGATCTCTTCTAGAATGGAGGTGTGCAAAGAAGCACACCAGCCTGTGTGATCTAAGGGTTTTAAATAATAAAATCCAGATCCAAAGGAAGTAAAGCACCTGCAAATGGTTAACCACTGGCTGCTAACCCAGAGACTGGCACTTCAAGTCACCCAGAGTTGCCTGAGAAGAAAGGCTTAGGGATTGACTTTTGAAAAATCAGCCACGAAAACCCCATAGAGCACAGTTCTACTCTGATCCCCATGTTTGCCCAGTCATTGTTGTTCACCTTTTGAAAATAAATTGTACCTGTTTTTGTTTAAAAACAAACAAACAAACAAACAAACAAACAAACAAACAAACAAAACAAGCTAATGAAGCACTGGAAGCACTCACTCTTCTATGCCAGGAAATTTGGAAGATGGCTACTCTGCCAATTGACTGGAAGAACCTATTTGTACCCATTCCAAAAAGTGACCCAGCAGAATGCACAACTTAAATAGAACCATAACACACACAAGTAAAATTTTGATGAAGATCATCCAACAAGGATTGCAGCAATTCATTGACAGGGAATTGCCAGAAGTTCAGGCCAGAACTTGGTTCATTTGGCATTGTCCATGCCTGTGGTAGTTAGATTTTATGTCACCTTGAATTTGTAGGATAGTATAGGGTTGGAATCCAATCTGTCAATCAGGTCAGAGCCTGATAATGCCTACTGGGAGGTTTGGCCCATTAAAAAAGACACTGGGGACCCCTCCTCTCTCTGCCCTATTGACTTCCTACTTGATGGGATTCTGTGCATTGGACCCAGGGGATTCAATTGGATGGGGCTGGGATGCCTTCTTGATATAAGATTACTTCTTGGTACAAAACTCTTATATAAGTGTCAGTGATTTTGTGTTCCCTGAAAGTTTTTGCATACCCAAGGTATTGTATTTACTTAAAAGACCCCTAGTGAACGAATGAAAAAGATCAATACAAAGAAGGCACCACCTCTGATTAAGCTAACACTCAGTGTAGGAGTTTGGGGCTTCATTCTTCCACAGAGACTTCTCCAAACCAAATTCAGTGCCTCAAGTCAATTCCGACTCAGGGTGACTGCATGGCAGAGTAGAATGTCTCAATAGGGTTTATGAGACTGTGAATCTTTATATAGGAGTGACAACCTCATCTTTCTCTCATCCAGTGACTAGTTGGTGAATTTGAACCTGCTGTGCTATAGAACACATAAATTCAAAGCCCAAGGTCAATAGTCTCAGCAGTCCCCACAGGGGGAAGAACTTCTGGGTGAGGAGTCCAGAGCTGGAGTTCAGAGACATTTGTCCTATTTCAGGTTTGGGTAGGAGAGTGGGAACAGCTCAGCATCTGGGGTACCAACCTCAGTTTCCACAGATGAAAATGTTTGCAGAAGGAACAGCATCCTTCTGCCTTACCCTCTCTCAGGGTGATTGGATCCCACCCCCCCACCCCCACCCCCGC
>NW_022111300.1:40677563-40679146 GCF_000313985.2 Echinops telfairi
GTGCCTGGTCTATAGTCAACCATGATCCTCTCTGTTGACCCCCCAGTCTCAAGAATATAACGAATCCTCACCTAGGGCAGACATGACTCCAAGTGAACTCTTGCCCACTTCATACTGCCCCCCACATTCTATCAGTTGTAGAAGACCTTCTGGACCTTCTTCAAACTTTCCTGCCCCTCTTATAACACCCTCGTTATTCCTTTATTTGTAAATTGTCAAAATACTTTTTCTCTGAGTGGAAACTCCTTGGGGGCAGGCGATTTATTTATTTAAATGATTTCCTTCCCTCCCTCCTATTCAGTTTCATTTCTGTTATTGAGAATGGAGTGTTTGCACATAGAAAAGCTAAAATAAACCAAACTCCCTGCCATCAAGTCAATACTGACTCACAGCAACCTGATAGGATAGGGTTAGAACTGTCCCCAAGAGTTTCCAAGACGAACTCTTCACTGGAGTAGAAAGCCCCACCGTTCTCTCGCATGGTGGCTGGTTGTTTCAAACTGCTGACCTTGTGGTTAGTAGCCCAATGTGTAACCACTACGCCATTAGGGTACTCAACAAATGTTAGTTGAGTGAATGGACAAATACTGGAGGTGATAGACACATAAATGTCCCTGAGGGCTTCCAACGCTTCCTGGAAAAATGGATTAAAAGGTCATGAAAGTTCCCCCCACAATTTTTGAAGTCCCCTCGCATGAGATATATGCCTTGATAAAACTCATGGGAATTTTAAGCTTTCTTTTCGAGCGAGGTTTTTGTTTTGTTAATTGTTCTGCCCCTCCCATTTTGTATTGTATTCTGTACAGGAAATCCAGGAGAGGCAAATCTATAGGGACAGTAACTGGGTTCATAATTCCCAGGGGCACAGCAGGGGAGCTCCGGGGCAGAGTGGGGGCATGTTGGGCTGCTAACTGTACACCATCAACTGTCTTTCTACTCAGGTCAAGAGTTCAAGTCTCTAAACTGTGAACACCTGGTTTGTGGAAGCCTACAGACGACTCTAAATAGTGAACACCTGGTTTGTGGAAGCCAACAGACAACAGTGGAAGCCCCAAATCCTATAGTTGAAAGGGTCACCTGAGGCTTTTAGTCTCTGTGTGGACCCTGTTTTATAAAGACTCAGGCCATAATATACAATGAAATCCACATACGCCAATAAATAAATAGAATAAATTCACAGTGAAGGATTTTAAACAGTTTTAAGGGATCTTGTTGACTATACGTTATTGGCAAAGCATTTCATAGTGGACGGTGTTCGCCCCATGATAACATCTTGTTATTGTTAGGGTGTTGATTGAGGCTATAACCAGAGCGCAGAGACGATGCCATACTGCCATTGGGCGTCAGATGGCGCTCACACACCACCATAGAAGCGTATGCAACTGACCTAGGGCTGACGTCTGTGGCTCCGTATGCTAACTTCTGCAACATATTGATTCCCGGCAGACTTCTGGCCTTCGCTGGCTTCTCCAAAGGAGGGTTTGAGACACTTGCATAAGAGTAAGCACTCAGTTCAGGCTGTCCTGAAGGCCAAATCGCTTTCAGGGGTGGTGGTGGTGGTGGTGGTGGTGGGGGTGGTGGTG
>NW_022111300.1:40679246-40700851 GCF_000313985.2 Echinops telfairi
TAGAGGACGGTGGCCACTGTACCATGGACAGCTCCTGAGGGTAGGGCGAGTCTCCAGTGAGCTCCTCTGCCACATTCTGCCTGCCTAGGAAAACGTGCTATGCTTTGGTGTGTGTGTGTGTGTGTGTGTGTGTGTGTGTGTGTTTTGTCCCCTAGGGAAAGAGAAGACCAGAGACAAAAGAGAAACGAAGGTAAAGTGAGAGTATTTTGCGAGCTAGGAGGCACTGTTGTCCTAAGGAGGCATTGGGGGCAGAAATCTGTGACGTGGAATTCAGTAACCCACCTAAGTCTGCATTACTCACATACGACATGAGGACACTCTGCCTCAATGCTTTCTGACATTTGGGAGGTGAATTTTTACTCCTTGTCTGCAGAACTATTATGCCTTGATTGCTCTCCTTGTCTTCTCTCTTATCCTGGGACCCCTTTATCCATGTGCAGGGGTGCGATGTATAGAAAAAGAAACAAAAGGCAAACAGGACCTCATCAAGTGTGAGACCCCGAGCTAATGTCCTATTAGAGCCGCAGTTTACTTATCTGTAACATAGGGATAGAAGTCCTTGGAAAGGCTGTTTTTAGTCACTTTCTTTCCCTACCACTGTCGAGACAATGAATGCAAACCAACACCAACCAGGAATTTGAGTCTAAAATGGTCATACGGCCATTTCCAGTTTCATGTCCTCCCCAGGCATCCCATTCGTTTGTCTGCAGTTGGCCTGGCTCTGTGTGACGGGAACCTGCATTTCTGGGGCACATCGTTCTCGACCATCAACTATGTCTCAGGTATTGAATACCTGAACCAGGTATTGCTGAGAGTGAAGCAGCCAAAAAGTCAAGGCCCCTGATCTGCTGGAGCTCCTTTATGTGTGTGAGAAATAAAACAGGTGAGTGAACAGACACATAGTCACCAAGCACAATGTGTCCCAGGAAAGTAGCAAACCAGTGTCAAGACTTACGGCCCACAATCTTGGGGGATCTCTCACACAGGGAGTTCTGACACAGCCACTGAAGAGGTGGAATCAGAATTCAGGAGAAATGGAGATGAAGAGGTGACCATTCTTCTGTGGCATAACGTGAATAATCTGTGAACCCATTTTCTACTGAAGACTTCCTTAGTATCATCCCTCAATAGTAAAAGAAACTATATTAATGCGAATGTAACAGTACCATATGCTTTATTAAAAAAATTGATACAACCTCCAAAAGAATTCTTTCCACAGAAGCTAGAAAGTCTGTAATATCTTTTTACCCTAGAGCTTTGCACTTAGCCTGGTGGGGGGCGGAGATGCTGTCATGAAGCTGGCACCTAGTTTGTTGGTTTTTCACAGTAAATCGACCAAGCCAGTTCCTGTCTGAGTTGCTTCTGACTCACGGTGACCCCATGTGTTGGCACAGAGCTGTGCTTCGTACATAGGATTTTCAATGATCGTGCAGAAGTAGATCTGTAGGTCTTTCTTCCGAAGCACCTCTGAGTGGCTTTGAACCACCAATCTTTCTGTTAGTGCTTAACTGTCTGTACCAGCCAGGGACTCATTTGGTCTATATTTAAGAAACCCGCTGCCATGGAGTCAGTGCTGACTCATAGTGACTCCCTGTGGATTCCCAAGACTGTAACTGTTTAAGGGAGTAGAAAGCCCAGTCTTTCTCCCTCAGAGCTGCTGGTGGTTTAGAACTGCCGACCATGCGGATCGCAGCCCAACTTGTAACCACTACCAACTTGTAACGCTACCAGGGCTCCCCATAAATGCTTGTTAAACGAATAAAGGATGACAACAATCTACCATGTAGGCACACAGACATAATTGTGATAGTGAATGACTTGTCCTTGGTTATATGGAACTAGAACTAGAATCCTGTCCCCCCACCAGCCCACCCTTGACTTTTTGCCCAGTTAGACTTTTCAGTATTCCAGTGTATGGAATTAAAGCCCTGTCCTCCCTTATGTCTAGGGAGATTATCTGTAGGTGAGATACATTCCAAATCTCTGGCACAAGACCTACGCCATCTTGAAGAGAATAAGCCAGCCTTCAGGTAGCACTGGTGTTGATGCAGGTGGCATGCCCCACACCACCAACACTCCACCCTCAGAACGCTGGACGGGCTCACACTTGCCGATTCCTGATTCTTGGGAGTGTTTCACAAACCAACAATTATCTCCAAATGTCTAATGCTTCTGCGACTTGTGACCAAAGTGTGACTCCGAAAACATCAGGGGAGGGCTGGTGGCAGCAGCTTCTCTACCGCAGGAGGTCATTCCATTCTGTAGGTGTGGGAGGGGGGCTCTTCCGCCTATATTTCCTCAGTAGGTGATGTCTGGAGGGATCTCATGCGTGTCTCCTGTGCTTCTTGCTGGGTTAAACAGGTACGTAAGGAAGCATCTCAGCAGAGAGATTTGAAGAGAAAATGTCTGCACTTCTCTCCCGAGGGTCTGGAATGCTACGTGTTTACTGATTTACAGCTTATGAGACCCAGAATTGATGATATATAGTGATAGCAAATAGAATAAGGGTTTGGGAGGAGGTGGGTACAGTGGTGTGTGTGTGTGTGTGTGTGAGACAAAAAGGGAGACGATGTCAAGGAGTTCATGTAAACAAAGATCGTTTGGAAACTGATTGTGGTAGCAATTGTACAATTCTCCCTGACGTGATTGAAACATGGAGTGATATATGTACTAAATCCCAACTAATAATAATAAAAAAGGAAGAATTAAAATTTTAAAAAGGAAAGACATATAAATTTGGCACTTTGCTCTGTGCCAGGAGGGTGGCAAACAAAACTGAAAGTTTGGTTCTCAGGGCCCACTTTTGTCCACGCGCTTCCCTCAGGGGTTTCTTGAGCACGCAGTTTGCCAGATGCTGTGCGAGGCTCTGAGCAAATGCAAGAGCTCACATGTGTTCTAGGGGGGAATACTACAAACTTTTGAAAACACTGCAAACATAGCTCACAGAGACCCCTTTATTAAGCCTTGAGACAGGACAAAGACAAGACAGATCATCCCGTGAGAAGTAAATCCCAAACTGGTCCGGCTTCAGGAATTAAAAGGGAACAAAAGGCCATGAGGTTAAGAAGTAGCCAGAGCACAAGCTGACGTGGGGATGGAATCACGTGAATCATATTAATCATCGGAGCGAGCGGAAGGGAATCCGCCCCAGGGGTAGGAACTTCAAGGAAGCAGGCAGCAGCTGGGGAAGATCATCGACCTCATAGTACTCAGCCCATGGGGGAGGAAGGGGCCGAGGAGGGACTCTTTAACTGGGGAACATATTAAAGCGCATGAAACCATTGTGGAGCTCACTAGCCCATTTGGTCTGTGGAAGCTTGGGTGCCCAATTTTACAAAATCGACTAATACAGCCTCTCTCCTGTCAAGTGGGTACAGGTTGGATTTCTTGAGTGCTTGTGGGTAAACCCTGGAGATTACCCATCAGCAACCTCCTGTGGGAAGGCCATCCACTCCAGTTCTCCCCCGGAGACTCATGGGGCTTAGTTCCAGGTTGGGGATTTATAGCGACCCGCCAGTTTTACCACGAGGAACCCAGACAGTATCGGGATGCCGACAGCGTTTCTCCTAATCCAGGTGAGGGAAGCCATCAGCATGAGGTCATACTAGTGTCCAAGGGGTCACGGGCATGGGGCTCGGCATGGAAGGCAGGAGGCAAAGGAAATCGCCTCCGAGGCCTGACTGATGACAGATCAGTTCATCACTGTTGCAGGTGGGACCACAGGAGGGAGGGAAGGACCATGGTCTGATACAGACACAAATGTAAGTTGGACACGTTAAGGGCATCTGTCCTGAGGCCCTTCAACTGCCTGTCCACTCGATGGCCCAGGGGTGAGTCACCACCTTGTGGCCCTGGTACCCCAACTTCAAGGTGACAGAACATCTGTAAGCCAGTCATTAAGGGCAGCCCCTGGCAAGTTCCCTAGGGCAACATCAACCTTCCCTGGGCTGGCTCCCAACGTGTCATTCACTCTTCAGTCTCTGACCCAGGGCAAAGCTGCCACATGGTTGGTAAATGAACTCAGGGGAGGCTGAACTTATGTCAAGATGCAAAATGATCGCACTATAACCCACAGCGTTCTACAACCGAGGGCTGTAGAAGTTAACCTCTAAGACATGTGCTCTGAAATCTTGCTGTGGGCAGGCACTGTTCAAAATGCCTTTCCTGAGTAAATTCATGGGTTTACAAAGATGCTGTCAGCCTCCTTTAGCGATCAAGGACACTAGGTGGAGGGAGTGTGACGGTTAGCCTGGGGGCTGCACTGCTAGAGAGTGGTGGTGGCGATTGAAACTCTTGCTTCTGTCCGGATCTTCCTTTGTTGCCTGGGTGGTTTGGTGCCAAGCCCAAAGTGAAAATCTCAAGGAGTTTAGGATTCTCCCAAGTGGCTCCATCTGCGTACAAGCACTAGAAATGGCTTCAAGGGGAAAGTGGGTGGATAAAGTCATCCACACCAGGAGCGAGGTCTTGCCTATTCATGTTTCTGTCAGAATCTCACCACTTCTCTTTGCTTCTCCCTGGAGCACAAGATCATTGCATTTTCTGGGTGGTCTGTCTGATTCCTGAAGGACCAGATCCCTGGCTTCCTTGTCAGGGAGATTATCCCCACCTTCACAACCCTGCTGATCCACTCACTGCAAACCTCCAAGGTGCTGTCATCCGCAGCATTCATTTCAGGATAAAATACACACTCCTTTGCAAGGTTAGGTTGGGTTGACCTTTTCAGATTAGAATTTGAAATGTCTGTCTCTTCATAGTTACTCTCGGTCTCCTTTTCTTCAAAGTGAACTCGGCATCTAAAGTAGGACCTCCTTTTAAAGCCCAAGAAGTCTTCAGGGTGTACCTCTGCTTCTCCCCTCGTCCTGGTTAGCCTGAAAATCCGTTCCCATCGTGATCAGTTTGACTAATACTTTTGCTTAACACTTATGTAAGAGGGAGGTGTCCAAAGTTTGTAGACAAATGACATTATCCTTCAGTTTCCTTTTCCACCAACTCTGAAGCCCCCTCATATCCTGAAGTTATTAAAAAATATAATATGTATCAACACGACTATGTCCTTTAGGGAGATCCTTTGCATTGCTTTGTGCGTTCTTTATAAATTTCCAGACATTTGAGCTACAGAGTTTGAGTAGCTCCCTTTATTTTTATATTTCTTTTAATATTTTAGAAACACATACTGTTTCATGAAGAAATTTCATAAAAACTCTGTATCACTCCTTGGACATATCCCATTACAGCCCTTTTTTGCTGTTTTTAGAGTAAATGTGAAAATGTGTGATGGCTAAATCATGAAAATATTAGCAAATTCATTTAAGTCTAGTATTCATAGTGGATTATGAGAGGCGAACTGTTAAGTTCCCACTTGTATATCTAACTCATTCATCACAGGATGCCTTTTTTGTCATCTTCCTTTTCTAGGCTTCAAGTCTATCGATAATCATAGTTGGGATGAATGGTTTCTTACATGGCCTTGAGTATATGGTTAGAAACCTAATCATATGAATACTGTGAAGAGTAGATGACATTTGTCAATCTCATGCTGGATATTTTCAGGCTTTATATTACATGACCTACATAATTGACTTATACACTCAAAGTGTTCATTTCAGTCCACATTTGTGCAGATTAATCATTCATAACTTTCTGTAAAGTTTGACTTACAATGGGAGCAACTGACTCTTGCCTCACCTGGGCTTATTCCCAGAATAGGTGCTGTTGCTATTTGTGTTGAGTAGAATCTGACTCATAACAACCCCATAGGGCAGGGAAGAACTGCCCCAGGAGTGCCCTCGGTGATGACCTTTCTAGGAGCAGATCGCCCCGTCTGAGCTCACGTGGAGCGGCTGGTGGGTTTGAACCACTGGTCTTCTGATTATCAGTTAAGTGCGTAACCACTGCACCACTCGGGCTTCCTCTTTCAGAAGAGAATGCATAGAGAAGCGGGTGAGCAGTCAACTACCCAAGATTACCAAGGTCCTGAGTTATTTATTTTTACGCCCCTAATCTTACTTAGCAATAAATGCGTGAGAAGGAAATTAATGAATATTACTTGATTAGAGCCCAACAAAATATAGCATCATAATGGGCTTGGAAATGGCAGGGAAAACATCTGTTCAGGAAGCCGGGTTTGCAGCCTGAACTTACCTGCTGCTAGTGAGGGAACTATTCCCGTCGGAAAAGTTGTAAAGTACATGGTATGGGCTTCGTGTATGATTGCAAATGTCAAAATTCCATTAATTTGATTTTTAAAGTTTAAGGTATTCTGCCATTTGGTTACTTAGTATATGAATAGAATGACATTTATTCCACTTGGCTCTCCAGCTACACATGTGCATTTGTTTGAAGGGAATCATTATCCCTTTAGTGAGTATTTTTGGAACATACCATGTTGGGCTCAACAGGACAGACAATTTAAAGGAAAAGAATCTATCTCAAATGTCGGACTCTGATGGAAGACAGACTGAATGTAAGTGTAGCCTTCATGGTTTAGTGGGGTCAGGAGCCAATGAGTGGTCCAGCAAATGCATCGAAAGGATCAGTCAGGTGAGGATGGGCAGCAAGGCCGTGGACAGAGGTAAGATTCTGTCCAGCCACTGCCAGCCAGGAAGGGACGAGGAAAGGCCTTCTAGGAATGGAGGTATATTGTGACCCAAGGTAGGAATGAGTAAGATTTGTATTAAGGAAGGATAATGGTTCACTCTAGGAGCTCTGGTGGTCTACTGGTTATGCGTTGGCCTGTAATCCACCTGGTTGGCTGTTCAAAACCATCAGCAGCTCCTCAGAGGAAAGGCTGGGATTTCTACTCCTGTAAACAGTTACAGTCTTGGAAGGCCACAGTAGGTCGCTGTAGGTCAGCATTAGCTCCATGGCAGCAAAATTAGTAGTAGTCATGGTTTACTCTTGGTAAACCATGTGGGGCATTTTTACTTAATATTATCTATTGATCATTTATTCAAACTCACTGGCCTCTCCACAGGAAAAAAGGCGAGGCAGTCTACTCCCATGAAAATTTATGATGGTGGCAACAAATGTACAAATGTGTTTGACACAATGGATGTATGTATGGATTGTGATTAGAGTTGGATGAGCCCCCAATAAAATGATTAAATTTAAAAAAAATTACAGCCTCAGAAAAATCCAACAAGCTGTTTTGCTCTCTCTTATAGTGTCACTATGGGTTGGAATTGACTTGACAGCAGTGGGTTTGGTTTGGGATTTCATTATATGAAATCTTTGTGTCAGTTGTATCAGATGTATCATTACATTTAATCCTTAAAAAAGGCCTATGGCGTAAAGCCATCAATGGTCATTGAGTCTGTTTTGATCCATAGAAACCCTATAGGACAGAGTATATCTGCTCTTTAGGATTTCTGAAACTAAATTTTTCCACGAGCAGACAGTCACATTTTTCTCCTGTGAAGTGGCTGTTGGGTTTGAACTGCCAAATCTGTGGTTAATAGCCTAAGGCTTAGTCCAGATCCTTACTAATGGCATTTCCAGGGAGGCCTCTCTGGCTCAAAAGTTCCAGTGATTTGCTCACGGACACATCTCAAGTTTATTCTGCATGAAGTTTTGTACACTAACCCGTCTCCTCCCAGCCAAATCTAGATATACCCCTGTGCCATCCTTTCTCTCTTTAGGAATTCCCTTCCTTAAGTAATTTTAGGGAACGGTGGGTTTATCTCATGTACCTTTTCAGAGATTTCTCTGGCACGTGTTCCCGGGCAAACTGTCTGACCTCTAGGCCCATTGACTCAGATATGCTGCTTCCACCATGCTGTCTTCCGCTGGTGTTGAGAAGACCACGTGGTTTAAAAAAACAATTTTGATACTTCATTCTTTACCACACCACCAACACAAACCCTTGATGGAAGAGTCACCTAGAGGTCAGACTTGTTAGGTTATAGCTTCAGCTGTGGGAACAGAGACCCACCATGAACAATAACCTAAATATGTAGGATGTATGCTTCTCAACCATATTGAGTCTGCGCTGTTCTGGTGACGCTACTTGAGCCACACAGGTGGCTCCAACTTCTTCTACCTGTCGCTCTGCTAAGGCGAGGGTGGCTTTCTGGGTCTAAGATGGTTTGGCAACAAATCTGTATCCAGCAACTCAACTACATATCATTTTCACACACATTCCACTGACCACAACATATCACATGGGATTCCCATATGGAAAGGTGGGCTGGGAAAATGTTGACCTTAGTGTAGGCTGCGAGCTAAAGGAGCGCAGGTGGCACCATAGGTTCAACATTGCATAGTTAACCACAAGGTCATCGATTCAAACCACCAGCTGGTTCACAGGAGAAAGACGAGGCTGTTTGTTCTCGTAAAGATGTACCGGCTTGGAAACTCAAAGGCAAAGTTCTCATCTGTCCTAGAGGGTCGGACTTGACGCTATAGCCGAGGTTACCAAAAGAAGGGGAGAATGAGCATTTAGTAATCTCTAGCAGAGGGCCCCAAATGAGAGAAGTATGAAACTGGATGCTAAATCTGATGTGTTCAGAGTCCAGTACAAAAAAGCAGAGTATTAAAATATGTGTGGGAGGCTTCTGCCGATAGAGGACCTTGTCAAGTCATGATATATCATCTCCTCTTTCAGGTGTGTCTTTCTTTGCAGGCCCCCAGGTACGTCTTTCCTCTTCTAAAGGAAACAACTTCCCTTCCCACAGCAGTTGGTCTCACCCTAGGAACCCTTCCCTAGGATTCTTTATCTACACAGTCACCTGCAGCAGGACTTTTGCCCAATTCTGAGGTTTTTTGTCTAGAGTTACCCAGTAGGGACTCCTGCAGAAACTCCTAGAGTGGGATTTGGTTGAGAAATATCTTTCTGTTCTATGGCAGATCACTTGGGAAATAATGGAGGGTGTATATGTGTGTGTATGCATGCACGTGTAAACACACACCTTCATGTGTGCATATGCATGCACATGTGAAAACCCAAACTCAAAGACAAAGTTCTCATCTGTCCCAGAGGGTCAGACTCGACTCTATAACTATTTTTCAGTTTATCAAGCACAACTTAAGTCTACATGAATGAGGAGCAATGCTTCTTTTTAAAAGGCCACAATCTGCGCGACCATCCCAGCCTGCAGTGTTGGAAGGGTTCACACTACCTTAGGACAATGTGACTTTCTCCTTGTTCCTGGAAACGGATTGTCTGGTCAAGCATCAGGACTATCTGTCTGTTTCTAATGACCGCACCATTCAGCTAGTCAATGATCCACTGAAGCTTTGAAATGATCTCACCATCCCCTTCTCTTTTATTTAGGTCAGGTAAAAATTTTATTGAAGATGTAGTTCTGTCTCCTAAAATTAATCTATGAAGGTCATAATGCAACCAAATACAAAGATTTACTTTTGGGAGTAAACTCTAGGGTTTGGGGTAAAGTAGGAGTGGGCATGGGGATTGGAGTTGCAGCTCTTAAGTATTTGTTTAAACATCCTCGTGTGATTTGAGACTTCTCGGAGGTTGCCCATGTTTCAGCAGTGGTAGTTTTTCTGATTTGATGCGAAATCACCCATGAAGCACAATGCTGTCTGTGATAGGATTATATCTGTCCATCTTCAAGGACATCAGACCAATACATCTATTATTCAAATTTATGCTGAAGGTGGTGATGAAGAAATTAAATTCTACCCATGTCTTCAGTCTGAAATTGATCAACATGCACTCAAGATGCACTGATAGTTATGGGTGATTAGAATGAAATAATTAGAAACAAAGAGGAAAGAACAGTAGTTGGAAAAGATGGTCTTGGTGGTACAAACAATGCTGGAGTTCACATGATAGAATTATGCAAGACTAATGACTTGTTCATTACACCGTTTCAGGAAGTAGCACACAAGCAAGCACCAATGGTACTGAAGAAAGCTACACTGAAAGTGTGAGCTGAAAACAAGGCTCCAGGGATTGATGGAATGTCAATTGAATGTTTCAACAAGCTGACGAAGCACTTACTCATCTACGAGTTTGCCAGGAGATTTTCAAGACAGCTCCTTGGCCAATTGGTTGAATGAGATCCCTATTTATACCCATTTTGAATCAAAGTGACCCAACAGAAAGCTCACATTATAAAATAGCATCAGTGATACCACATACAAATAACATTTTGCTGAAGATCATCCACCAATAGTTGCAGCAATACATTGATAGGGAGCTGCCGAAAGTTCAGGTCAGATCAGAAGAGGACATGGAACAAGGGATGTCATTGCTGATGGAAGATGGATCTTGGTTGAAAGTAGGGGACAAACACCAAAAAGATGTTTACTTGTATTTTATTGATTATGTCAAGGCATTCAACTATGTCGATCATAACAAACTATGGATAACCTTGGGAAGAATGGGAATTCCAGAACACTTTCTTGTGCACATGTGGAACCTGCACATGGATAAAGAGGCAGCTGTGGGAACAGAACAAGCGCAGACTGCATGGCTTAAACTCAGGGAAGGTGTGTGTATGGGTCGTACCCTCTCATCAAACTTATTCAATATGTATGCAGGACAGGTCATCAGAGAAGCTGGACTATGTGAAGAATGTGGCATCAGGATTGTTGTTGTTGACCGGTGTCACGGAGTTGGTTCTGACCCATAGCAACCTTATGCACAACAGTAGGAAATGCTGACTGGTCTTCACCGTTGTTCCTATGCTTGAGCCTTGGGCAGCCACTGTGTCAATACGTCTCCTCCAGGGCCCTTTCTCTTTGGGGCTGCACCTTTACTCTACCAAACACGATTCCCTTCTCCTGGGACTGATCTCTCTTGACAACATGTCTAAAGTATGTAAGACAAAGTCTCGCCATCCTGGCCTCTAAGGAGCACTCTATCCATACGCCTTCCAAGAGAGATTGATTTGTCCTTTATTCCGTCCTTGGCACTTTCAGTATTCTTCTCCAGAACCACAATTCAAATGTATTGATTCTTCTTCGATATTATTTCTTCAATGTCAAACTTTTGCATGCCTATGAGGAAATTGAAAGTACTATGACTTGAGTCAGTTGCACCTTCGTCCTCCAAGTGACCTTCTTGCTTTTCAATAAGCAAGTTGGCCTGTGCAGTGTTTTTACCTAGTGTGTTGTGGGAGAAGAGATGACTGAGCCAGACAAGAGTGGGTTTGGGGATACAGGTGTGAGTAGATGCAAGGAGAAAAGGGTGACGTGTGGGGTGCTACTCTGGCCTTCTGAGTTAAAATTTGGATAAAAAAGATTTAAAGTTAGAGTGTATTCTAGAAGAATGCACAGGAGAGGATGAATCACAGGTCCTGGAGTGGAATTAGGATTCCCGTCTCTCAAGTACCCCTTTGATTGCGGCTTGACTGGCCATCTATGCAGCGAGGGATGGGATAGGGGAGAAAAGCAACCACAAATTCAAATATACATTACAGAGATATGCTTATTAAGTCTTAATCATGCCAAAGACAAGATACGTATGAAGACAAAAGTCATCAGGGTGAGGGAGACCAGCAACATGAGCACATAGGGCATCTAAGGATTCATAGAAATGCAGCAATCTAAATAGGAAAACTGTCACAAAATCACAGAGCCCTGGTGGCAATGTTGGGGAAGGCTTGGGCTGCTAAACATAAGGTGGTAGGTTCAAATCCACTGCCTGCTCTATGGGAGAAAGATGAGGCTCTCTATTCCCATAAAGGGTGACAGCCTTGGAGATCCTGTATGCAGTTGCTGTGAATTGAAATCAACTCAGTAGCAGTGGGTTTGGCTCACAAAATCATATTTGGCAGAGATCAATTCGTCACAGTTGCAGCTAAGACTACAGAATTGGGAAAGGGACCGTGATAGGATTATATGTACTACTGCAGGTTAGAAACGTTTTCAAGATTGGTTTAGGGTCCTCTGAGCAAGGTAGTCAAAGTATGACTAATGACATGCACCCCTAGGACCCCAATCTCCATCAAGGGCACAGCCAGGCAAGTCCCTGAGGGGAGGGCTGATTCTCTGGGTTTACTAGGGAGTGGCAACAATCCACTTTCAAACACGTTCTGCCCGAGGGTAAACTTTTCACATCGCGGGTCCATGGGCAGAAGGAACTCACTGGAGGCTGGATCTCCATGGAGACTCAATAATGGGGTTCGGGCTCCCACATCAAACTGTTGTTATTAACAGGCCTTGAGTTGGTTTTGACTCAGAACGACCCTTTGGAAACACCGTTGGATTCTGCGTCATCTCCACAATTGCTCTTATGAAATACCTAGGGAAGAATGCACCCAAGTGATCTTCACAATTTTTTCTCTCCAGAGCCCTCCCACCATGGCCGAAGTTAGGGGTCTTTATGGTTGTGTTAGACTCTACATTTTTCCTGCAGGACTTTTTACAGATTTGCCCCTTGGCTCAATTCATCGCTACAATCTGGGGCCTTTAAAAGGGAGCTTTTCAAATACAATAGGTGGTAAAAATGGAGGAAAAGAAAAGACATTTCAAATTGATCACTTTTGACCTATCAAAATTCACAATCACAGAACTAGCTGGCAATGCCTGAATGAACAGTATTAGCATTGCTTTAGTTTATCCCTCGGAGATGGTTTTCCTCCTTGTAGGCATTTCTATGGTATCTTTCATTAATATTTAGTATGATCTGATGCATAGTCAGCAGCCCTGTTGTTGCCATAGTGGACTATGAATTGAGCTACTAACCAAAAGTCAGCACCTTGAACTCACCAGCTGCTTCTAGGGAAAAGGATAAGGTGTTTATTCCTGTAAATATTTACAGCATCAGAAGCTCAAAGGAGTAGTTCTACTCTGTTTTAGAGGGTGAGTATGAGTTGACTCACTGGCAGTGAACATGTCCTTTAAATTTTTTATTTATTTATTTTTAATCATTTTATTAGGGGCTCATACAACTCTTACCACAGTCCATACATACATCAATTGTGTAAAGCACATTTGTACATTCATTGCCCTCATCATTCTCAAAACATTTGCTCTCCATCTAAGCCCCTGGCATCAGCTCCTCATTATTTCCCCTCCCTCCCCCTTCCCCCCTCCCTCATGAACCCTTGATAATTTATAAATTATTATTTTGTCATATCTTGCCCTGTCCGACGTCTCCCATCACCCACTTTTCTGTTGTCTGTCCCCAGGGAGGAGGTTATATGTAGATCCTTGTACTCAGTTCTCCCTTTCCAACCCACCCTCCCTCCACCCTCCCAGTATCGTCACTCACTCCACTGGTCCTGAAAGGATCATCTGCCCTGGATTCCCTGTCTTTCCAGTTCCTATCTGTACCAGTGTACATCCTCTGGTCTAGCCAGATTTGTAAGGTAGAATTGGGATCATGATAGTGGGGCAGGGGAAGAATTTAGGAACTAGAGGGAAGTTATATGTTTCATCGTTGCTACATCGCACCCTGGCTGGTTCGTCTCCTCCCCGAGACCCTTCTCTAAGGGGATGTCCAGTGCCCTACAAATGGGCTTTGGGTCTCCACTCCACACCCACCCCCCTTATTCACTATGATATGGTTTTTTTGTTCTGATGATAACTGGTATCTGATCCCTTTGATACCTTGTGATCGCACAGGCTGGTGTGCTTCTTCCATATGGGCTTTGTTGCTTCTGAGCTAGATGGCTGCTTGTTTACCTTCAAGTCTTTAAGACCCCAGACACTATATCTTTTGATAGCCAGGCACCATCAGCTTTCTTCGCCACATTTGCTTATGCACCCATTTGTCTTCAGTGATCATATCAGGGAGGTAAGGACATGTCCTTTCTTAATTTATATTAGAAGAAAATAATATAAACAATTATTTTTGACTCCTTTAATTGGTTGTTTGTATTTCATCGGAGTGCAAAACAAACATTGAGATTGACCTTTTCTCTTTGTATTAGTCTGGGTACTTTAGAGAAACAAATTCACAAAAACTCATATGTGTAAGAGAGAGTTTTACATAAAGGTTAAGTGCATATCAAGAAAACGTCCCAACCCAGTGCTGCCCAAACCCACAAGTCCAACATTAACCCATATGTCCAACACCAATCCACAAAGTCCTCCTCCATCTCACAAAACACACACTATGACACCGACTGCAGGAGAAAAGCTGAATCAGTGATCGTGTAAGCATCTCAGCTGGCAGGGATCTCCACCCGGCTGCTCCAGCACTCAGGGCTGCATTGGGGTGGGTCCAGGTGGCTTCTCCTTGGGGATGCCTTGCAGGAAGTGAGCCTTGCCAGCTGAACAGGGAACTGGCTAAGGCAGTTGCACCCTGAACTGACCATCACAAAGCAAGAGACCTGAGAACTTGAAAGGCGAGGCTCACTGAGCCATTTATCTTTCCACCCTTCAATTAACCCCACATGTGTTTATTGGCCAGGTTGGCACAATAAACTTTAACTATATCACTCTCTTTGTTCATCTCTGTCCTTGGCTGGCAATGGTGTATAGAATTTATAATTGCCCTGGAGTCCTCTAATTAATGATTTAAATAAATCTCTTTGGGAAATTACAGAAGACTTCTGAATCCCCTTCACTCTACTTTTTTAAAAAGGGAATCTTATTTACTTTCTGGGTGGCATTTTCCCTATTTCTAAAGTTCATTTTATTTTGTAAGAACTTATTTTACAAAGCTAGAAAAAATTGAGCCATAAAGTTAATAAGGTAGCATTGGATTAGAACTCAAAGCATAAATTGAATATTTTGAAGCCCATGCTAATAGAAACAAATGATGGAATTCATAAATGATTCAGAGAATAGACAGATGTCCTGTGTGGAAGAATTACAAGTAGTTCATGTTGCTATTCCGTCCTCCAGGAGACAGCGTTTCATTCCCCACTGCTGCCGAGCAGGCTACACAAGAACTCTTCCTCCTTCGCCCATGGAAGCCATTGGTCAAGTTTGGTTTCTTTTTGCTGAGTAGTTTTCTTGATATAATAGTCACATATCCTACACTTCCATAGTTAAATCGTATTTAAAAAAGAGTTGTCTATCCAACACCCCAATCAGTTCTAATGCTCCCTTTTACCTCCCACATTCATTGTTTGCTGTCCAATCCAGCACCACCCACCCACCCCGAGCCTGAGAAACCATTGCATCAGTTAATGTCTCTGTACACCCACTCCTTCTGTGCTCAGAATCTGGGAAGCCTAATGGAAAAAATATAAAACAAACAGAAAGAAGAAAATAATAATAATATAAAGAGAAAAATAAACATAAAGAGAAAGAAAGAAAAGATCAACAATATTTTAAAAAGCAGAGCAGAAATTTCTGTCATGGAACAAGCGAGAAATATTTGAGCCTAGAGCAGATTCAGGTTGGGTCCAGAGGGAGGTCAACTGACCAAGTATCATATTACGTCATGGTTCGATCCATCATATTCCAGTTGACAGTCACCTCTGTCTGCTAGTGAAGCTGTTCAAGTCCCTGACCTGTGGCCAGACGGGATCTGCCAGAGGCAGAGGGACTTTGGGCTTCCACTGCCCTCCATAGCCTTCTACAAATTGGGTGTTCACAACTTGAGCTCTGATACTTTTCACTTCATCATATTTGGATTTTGTATTGTCATCTTTGGGTCACACAGGCGGGTGTGCTTCTTCTATGTGAACTTAGTGGACGCCTCACTTAGATGCCTGCTTGTTTGAATAGAAGCCTTTAAGAGAGACTGTAACTCTTCATGGGAAGAGGAAACCTCATGTTTGTCCTTTGGAGATGCTGGTGGCTTTGAACCGTTAACCTTGCAGGGAGCAGCTCAATTCGTTACCCATTACTCCAAGAGAGCTCCTTTGGCTTGCTATGGCCAATTTTTTTTTGAGAAGAGAATAAGGATTATTCATCCTCCAGAAATTTTATTTCTGTTTCTGGTTCCATTTTGGCAAGCTATGGAAGGGATGGATACCTTTGAAGGTGTGAAAAGAAAGGCAGGTGGGGATCTGGGAAAAGAAAACACTGTGGGTGTGTCAGGGACTTACGTCTATTCCTCAGCCAACAGCACCTCTCACCTGCTTGCCTCCTGGAAGGGGGATTAACTTGCTTCTTAGTTTGGCAACATGTCTGCAGGGCCTGTTCAGAGTTTAAATTAGCTCAGTGCTTCTTGATGCCTGCTTCCAGCTGGGTTCAGCCTCATCCTTTTGAGACACTAGCCTCTTTAGGTGCTGTTTCATGTGATGCTGTTCAGGTCAATGCCTTATTAGGTGGTTCAAAGATCTTGCAGCAAAACTCATGTGGCAGGGTTGATGACTACAATATCAAATTGTTGTCTTCTGTTGTTTTGCTTCTCAGTTCCTTGTTTAAGGAACAGAATGTGTTCTGGTGCTTTGGGCTCAGGGAGCTCCGTGCGAAGGGAAAAAGTAACCCTCCATTTCTCTTAAAAAAAAAAAAGTCTTCCTAGAATAGTTGAGTGCTTGGTTGCTAACTAGCAGTTTGTTGGTGGTTGGTGGGTCGAATCTCCCCAGCAGCTCCACAGGAGAAAGGTCTGCTGATGTGCTTCCAGGGAGATTAGAGCCAAGGAAACCCTCTGGGGGCAGTTCCACTCTGTTCTACGGGGTCTTTTCGGAGTCAGAGTTGACCCAGAGGCACACACCACCACCTAGCTGGTCCGTGTTTTTGCCTCAGGGATTTCTGTGAGGTGGATAAAGTCCTCCCTCCCTCCCTCCCTCCCTCCCTCCTTCCTCCTGTCTACTTTTCCTCCCTTTCTCCTTTCCTTCGAAAAGGCGTGAAGATTTAATAGTTAATGGGAGCATCCTAGGAGTCCTGGTGGTGTAGTGGGTTACTCATTGGACTGCTAACCTCCAACACGGGTTGCTCAGAAAGAAAAAAGATGAGGCCTTCTACTCCCGCCCAGAGTTGCAGGCTTGGAAATCCACAGAGGCAGTTCTACTCTGTTCCCTAGGGGCGCTATGGGTCCTAATCGACTGATGTCAATGGGGCTGAGTGAGAGAATACCCTAATAAGAGAAGTCACATAAATAGATAAGGTTTTTACAAAGCCTGGGAAGGGAGGAGGGCAATGAATTCTCATAACTGAGAGAGGCTTGAGTTCTTCAAGGGAATGAACAGATTGCTGTGGGACAATGGATAAAGAGGTAGGATAAAGAGGTAGGAAGACTTCAGGAAAAAGATACTAAGGAAGAGCCCTCGGATATGAGCTTTCCAGTGCAGGAAAAACCCCCTCTAATCCATATTGTATGGGGTGGTGGTGGTGGTGGCCAGAGGACCTGGCCTTCCAAGATGACCTTGGACTTGAAGAAGGAGTTCATCCACCACAGGCTATTGGCTGGAGATGTCGGCTGTCATTTCCCCGCCACATCACCCCCATTCACTCTGGTGCATTCTGGGGAGGGAGGCGTGCTCTGAATGCTGGGGAAGAACAGGCTTGGTGCCATATAAAGTTGATTAAAAAGCCAATAAAGCCGAATTATTACTTGAACATCTGAGCTTGTGGACTGAGATTCCTATCTGCTACACTAGAATTAACTCATGCCGAATTGATTTGAAGGGACAATATTGATCTTTCACACAAATGGCACATGCTGAAGACTCAATAGGAGCAAAAAGTGCATGTCACTTTGTGTGCCAGACGAGGAGGGAAGTAAAATGTGTAACTATAACACCGTCGGGGTTGAACGATCCCCCAAACTAAAGCCAAACCCACTCTCATCAGGTTGATTCCAGTTGCTATGAATCAAAAAATGTTAGCTCGGGCATATGTTAGGGAGTTTGTACATTTTTATATTCTCCGGGCATGCTAAACCTCACAAACAAGCGATTGCAAGGATAATTCAGGACTGGATCGTGGTTTGTTCCGTTGTACAGTGATAGGGTGGCTATGAGGATTCCGGAACCACCTCTGTGGCATCTGACGACTACAGGCTTGAAAATCATTTTGGCCCCATTTGGGGCAAGCGTGAACAGGCCCGCTCAGTTTTGCCCTCCGTCTGTGCTTTTCTTTCCACACCCTGGTCACGGGACTTTCTCTTCTGTGGAAAAGCCCTGGCTAGGGGATTAAGACCCCGAATTCCCCACGGTGGCCTCAGATCAACCCCTTTCCTTCCGGATATGTGAAATTCAGGTTTTACATACATGAGAATCATCCCCCAGTCATGGGGTGCGGGTGGGGTGCAGTGTGAACATTGAGCTTGGCTTGGGAACCCAGGTTCAGAGTTTATCTTCACTGCTGGGAGACAGGCCCCCGGGCAAATGACCGCTTTTTCTCCACCACTGTGTCTTGAACTGGAGATGCCTTTGGGGATCAACCGCAATAGGGCACATGGTACTGCGGTGTAGAGCACAAGTCTAAAGGGAGCCCTGCTGGTGAAACAGCTAAGCCCTTGGTTGCCCACAGAAAGTTTGGCGGTTCAAACCCACCCAGAGGCTCCGTGGGAGCAAAGAGCTGGCTCCTTGAGTCTATAAGGACTAGTGTCTTGCCGGAGCATGTGCACGGGTCCAGATAAGAGATAAGAGCACACAGAATGCAGGAACAGGAATGGGAGTAGCCATACCAGGAGGATAGGAGGAAGGGGTGGGGAGAGGAGGGGAGGAAGGGAGAACCAATCACAATGATTGACACATAACACCCCACCCTCACCCCCGAATGAACAACAGAAACCGTGGAGGAAGGGAGACAGTGATCAGTGTAAGATATGAAAATAATAATAACATAATTTATCAAGGGGTCAGAAGGTGGGGTGCGGGGAGGGACAAAAGAGGAGCTGACACCAAAGACTCAATAGAAAGCAAATATTTAGAAAATGATGACAATATATGTACAAATATGCTTGATACAATTGATGTATGGATTGTTATAAGAGCTATAAGAGTCCTCAATAAAATGATCCTTAACAACAACAAAAAATATTAGAGTCTTAGCAATCTGATGGGCACTTCCACTCTGTCCATATCAACTCAATGGTAATGATTTCTTTTTCATTCTTCACAGTCTGCTGCTTTTATAAAGTCCATTATTATCGCCTATCATTTTTTCTTTTTAATCGACAGCCCACGACAGCAACGTATACATTGAAGGCCTTCTTAGCAATTATTGTTGTCGATGTTAGGGGCTGTCGAGTCAGTTGCAAACGATAGCGATCCTATGTACAACAGAATGAGACCTGTCCCGGTCCTACACCATCTTCACAGTGCTTGTTATGTTAGCACCCCCTGTTGCAGCCGTAGTGTCCATCCATCTCACCAAGGTTTCCTCGTTTTTTTGTTGCCCTTCTACTGTACCAGGCATGATGCACTTTTTTACGAGGAGCCCTTATTCAGAGGAACCCTGGTGCTGCATCAGGTTGTGTGGAGGGATGCTAACTGCAAAGGGAGCTGTTCGAAAGCACCTGCCGCTCCCAGGGAGTAAGATGAGGCTTTTTGCTCCCAGGAAGATTCACCGAGGCAGTTCTACCTTGTCCTATAGGCTCACTCTGAGCTGGAATCAGCTCAGTGGCAGTGAGAATAGCAAGTAATCAGTAAATATTTTTGACAGCCTCAAATAGAGTTCAGCACCTGGAGAGAAAATGAGAAGAATCCAAGATAACGCTTCAGGCCACAGTGAGCTTTTGTTTCAGTTGCAGACAAACTAATAAATACACACCAAACCATGAGAACACACTCACCAGAAGAAGGATGTTCAGAAAAGTGGTTCGTGGGGTGGGATATAAAGAGCGAGGCCCATAATGTTGGTTATTATTAAAATACTGTGAAAGGAAATTAAAAAAATCAATTCTTCACCAAGCCTTTTACACATCAACCAAACAAGCCAGATATGTCTTATTTTTGTGGTTGCTTTCACTTGGTTTCTGAAACTTTATGTACCATCTCAGTCTCAACCTTGTAGGAGAGAGAGGAACTGCCCACTGTGGGTTTGCGAGACTATAACTCTTGACTGGAGTAGAAAGCCTCATTTTTCTCTTGAAGAGTGACTAGTGGTTTTGAACTGATGAACTTTTGGTTGGCAGTTCAATATGTAACTATGCCACCAGGGCTCCATTACATATCATAAAAGGAATAATTTTCCGTTTTAAAAAATTTAGCCCAATAAGGCTGATGAGCCCCTGGGGTCAGAATTTCCATGACTGTTAAATGCCAGATGAGTACGGAATCTCACCAGTTTGGTTCTGTGAATGGTGACTTCTTTATGACCTGTGTGAAATTTAGGAAGAACTAACAGGAAGGGACAGTCCTCGTCATGGTGTATGTAACTTAAACCAGCTGATCTTTTGAGATGGAAGTCATTAGTGGCGTGTTGTAGACACAGAGGAAACCGAGGCACAGAGGTTTATCGACCAGCCAGGAGCAGAACTGACACTAGCCCCGGTCTGTGCACTTCTTCACTAGTTGCTGCCCTGAAGCCTAAGCATCCAATGGTTTTGAGTCTTAGCCTCTGCTACCAACAAAATTGACACAGTGTCTGGTGCACAACAATCCTGGGTTCTCAAAGACAATGGGAATACCAAGGATCCATTTATTCACTGTTGCATTAATCAGTGAAGACAATCTCCCGGGAAAGCAAAAAGTTGACCTTTGGTTAAGAATTGTCCAGTTTGAGCAGACCAGGATCTAGAGGTCTACAGTCTGACTATCGTGGCTGCTAACTAACTAGTCACTTAAGGAGGCGTCAAAGGAGATGGCAGAATGAAGTTTTGAAAAGACCAAGGGTGGGGGTGGGGCGTGTAAAGAACGACCTCCCAAGCTCACTGTCATGGAGTCAATCAATGCCTTCTCACAGCAACCTGGCCTGAGTCCTTGAAAAGACTTTATTTTAACACAATGTACTCAAATTTAGTGCACTGTGAAGTGGTTTTATGAAGATATTTGAATTTTAAGAGTTTTTAAAATGAACACACCTTTTGCCCTTATTTATTTAAAAAAATGCAAACCAGGCATTTGTACACCCCCAAATACCTTACATAAGTACTTAAAATAATAAAATTTTGTTATAAATACACTGAGTTAACATACTTTGAGGGCAAAGGATCCTATTTGTGCTTGATGTCAATGAAACAAACTCCCTTGTACCAACAAATTATTTTAGAAAGAAATGCAGAGCCCTGAAGCAAGACTAGCACATGAACAATGAAAATGGAACTGGACAGTGGTGACAGCTGCCTGGTTTATCTCTCCTTTAGCCCTCGCCACCTTAAAATATTCAGAGCACATTCTGAGAATGAGGAAGACATTAGGAGACACCTAATGATAATTATATTAAGTCACCAACACTTACTGGGCTGTGATACTGAAATAAAGCAACAACAAACATGCTATCAGGTGGCAAGTGTAGGTGGAGAAACCGGAGTGCTCAGAGAGCTAGAGAAGCTTTCAGAAAATGTGAGAACCTCAATAAAAATTCCCAGCACAGAACCTCTGCTTCGTTTTCTCCATCCTACCTTTCTTCGTACTTCTGTTTCTCTTTGCCCTTCCTTTCTCCCTCCCTTAGTGATTTCTATCACAAATGCTCTGGAGTGTCTAAGAGCCCTCCTGGGGCCATGGGTAAGGTGGTGGCTGGTGGTTCCGTGGCTCTGATGGAGAAAACTGTAGTGATCTGTAACCTATAAAGATTACAACCTGGGGGAGGGGGGAGGAGGAAGGGAGGGGGAGGGGAAAAAAGGAAAATGAGCTGATTCCGGGAACCCAAGAGGAAAGCGAATTTTGGGAATGATGAGGGCAACA
>NW_022111300.1:40702588-40745457 GCF_000313985.2 Echinops telfairi
TTGCTTCTGAGCTAGATGGCCGCTTGTTTACCTTCAAGCTTTTAAGACCCCAGATGCTATATCTTTTGATAGCCGGGTCTCAAAGTCTTTTATAAGAATATGGTATCACACCTCTATAAGCGAATCCTACCAAGACACAGAGCAATGGCGTGCAGTGGCTCTGGGTGGGGAAGTTCTCTCGCTGTGAGGCTGACGGAGTGCTACTCCCTCAGCGTGGTCAGAGACTGGGGAAATAATACTTACCAAACTGAACTGGACAACATGGCTGTGTAGAAAGGAAGTGTGCTGCCCAGATCTGAATCCATGTGCATACATTATGAGGAAAAGCTGAAAGGATTGGAAACCTTTTCCTCCAACTCAGCTAGGTTTTTGCACAAAATACTAAACTGGATGGGGTGGAAGGAAGGCGCCACCCTTTTGTTACTGCCTCCTGTATGTGACACAGCTGGCTCAAAGGGCGGGGAATCCTCACGGCTCTTCTCCAGAATAGTGTTGGTCGTGCCCGAGAGAGCCAGAACAAACGACTAGGGCTTTGGAGCCAGGCAGGGTCGAGGGGGAAGTCTACCTACCATACTCTTGGATTCTGTGACCTTGATCAGGTTTCTTAACCTTATCAGCTTTCGTGACATCTTCTCTGAAATACGGAATCCCATGGCTGTCAGTTGGTGGTGCAACGGATAGAGCACTAGGCTGCTAACCGAAAGGATGGACGTTCAAACCCATCCGTTGCTCAGCGGGAGAAAGATGTGACCACCTGTCTCCATAAAGATTGGCAACCTCGGGATATCTCCGGAGCCATTCTGCTCTGTCCTTTCGCATCGCTGTGAGTTGGAGTAGAGATGGTAGTAGGGAGGGGCAGGCTGTTGATTAGTTTTAATGGTGGCACTTGGCAAGCCTTCAGCTCCTGAGGAGATTAGAGTTTAGACAGCCCTTCGAGGGCAATTCTACTCTATCCTGTAGGGTTGCTCTGGGTTTCTATGAGCCACTGTGACTAGTGGTATGTATTTTTCCATGAGGCAGAACTGAGTAGTCACCATTGAGATGGCTTGCAGTTTTTCAAAACGTTTGTTTATGTCGGTTCTGTGTCCAGTGAGTGCATGCTAGACAAGAATTGTGTGTGAGGAGGCCGTGCAAAGGGTGGACAGACGGCGAGTTCCTCTCATTTTTATCCAGCCAACTCAGTCTTTCAGCTGGATGCGATTTGCTGTCTGCATTATGCTTTGATTTCCGTGTGTCTGTCTAGACACATCATCAGAAATGACAAAGAAGATGACAGAATTTGAGCGGCTTGCCTGTCTTCACGGCACAGCGACCTAGGGGGAAGGATAACCCAAGGAACTGACACCTTGCTGAAAAATAGCTCACCCAAAACAGGCCACGCACTGCATCTGTACAAGGAAAGCTTTCAGTGTCCCCTGAAGTTATTGGGAACCCCAAACAAAACGAAACAAAAAATCCAACTCCAGCTGCCATCCAGTCAGCGCTGACTCGTAGCAGTTTCTGAGACTGTCCATCTTTACAAGGGAAGACAGCCTCTTCTTTCTCCTGAAGAGGGGCTGGCTGGTTTGAACTGCCAACCTTGGAGTTAGAAGCCCAATGCCCAACCCACAAGGACCACCAGGACTCCTTAGTATTGAAAAGAGATGGCAAAAGCAGTTATTGCCACGGCTGTGATAGTAGGCCTAAGAGAAATTCCAGTGTCCTTTCGAAGAGTTTTTAAATTCTGCTTATCATGTCTAAGTGTTATCTGCACATAACAATCTCCAAATGTTCACAGCTGGTCTTTGATCCGATCCCCCGAAGTCCACAGTGGGTGATGCGTCCTCACTGTCCTTCTCCAGGCAGCCTTTGTAGTGCCGTCTTCTTTCCTCTCCGCATCCCCATGCACTCCCTGAGCATGTGACTCTCAGCTGTGCTTGCTGAAAGGTCAAAAGGAAGGATGGACATGAAAAGTATGCACATTGAGTTACCAACCCCAAGGTCAGCCGTATGAATCCACTGGCCACTCTGTGGCAGAAAGATGAGGCCGTCCGTCTACTCTCCTAAAAATGTAAATGTCCCCAAGGGGTCATCCTACCATGTTCCATGACCTTGCTATGAGTAGGAACCCACTGGCTGCAAGTGAGATGAGAATGCAAAATGTAAGCAGTCGCTGACCCTTCAAAAATACACGTGGTTTTATCACGTGCTGTTTTAGTCTTTATGTAGTTCTGTTCTGTTGTCCTCACTGGGCTGTTCTCATTCTGGTGTGAGAGTGTGTGTGTGAGTGTGTGTGTATACACTTGTGAGATGGCTGTGGGTCAGGCTTGCATTTCAATCAGAGTCCAGAGCCTGGGCACTCTTGTTCTTTGGCAGGCATTAGTGAGGCACTGTCAGGAAACGGTTGGAGTGCTAACACAAGGTGGGCCCCCTGCTCTGACAAGGTCTGCAGCAGTCTAGCATGAGAGTTCTTCAGCAGGTGCCTTTCTCTGGAGACTCCAGCTTCCCACCATGGGGCGGGGACTCTTTCCTCCCTCTCTCTCATTTGCCGTACTCCATTTATCAGAGAATGCTAGTTTTCCACCCTCTCCTCAGCCCTGGACCTATATATTTGTATAAACTATTCATTAATAAGATCTGTGAAAATCCAGGACCGTTCTTTGTCTAGGGTTTCACGTACTGCCTGAAAGTCAGTTCTAATTTGTAGCCACCCTACAAGACAGGGTGGAATTGCCTCTGTGGGTTTTTGAGACTAAATCTTTATGAGAACAGATGGGTCATTCTAGCATGTTGTGGTAGGTGCTTTGACAAAGTTAAGTCCAGTGCCACACACCAGTTCCCCTGAGAAGTAGATTCTTTGTCCCTAGTGATAATGAAACTGGTGGGTTAATCAGTGCTTTTGGACATTAATCACAGGACTGGACTCAGTAGGATTACAAAGGTGTGTGAGGGTAAGGTTGTCGGATGGGAAGCCACACCCTCTGCATTTGAAATTGTTGCGGATGACATTTCTCTCACCTGGGAAGTACTTATAGCTATGAAGAAGATGCATTTTCTTTTCTTCTTCTTTTTAAAAAAATACTTTTATTGGGGGCTCTTACAGCTCTTATCACAATCTATACATTCATCCTGTGTGTCAAGCACATTTGCACATATGCTGCCATCATCACTTTCAAAGCATTCTCTTTCACTTGAGCCCTTGATATCAGCTCCTCATTTCTTCCCCTTCCCTCTCCCACTTTTCCATTGTTCGTCCCCCTGAGAGGGGGCAATAGGTTGATCCTTGGGATCAATTTCCCTTTCTACCCCCACCCTCTCCTAATCCTCCTGGTATCTCTACTATCATTGTTGGCCCTGAGGAGTTTATCTATGCTGGCTTCCCTGTGTTTCAGGCTCTTATCTGTAGCAGTATGCATGTTCTGGTCTAATCCAATTTGTAAGGTAGAATTAAGGTCATGATAGTGGGGTGAAGGAAGCACCAAAGAACTAGAGGAAAGTTGTGTGTTTCATTGGTGATATACTGTACCCTGACTTGCTCATCTCTTCCCAATGACCCCTCTGTGAAGGGATGTCCAATTGTCTACAGATGGTCATTGGGTCTCCATTCCATGCTCCCCACGCCCTCGGGTCTTAGATGCCTGGTATCTGATCCTATCGACATCTCATGATCACACAGGCTGGTGTGCTTCTTCCATGCGGGCTTTGTTGCTTCTCAGCTCGATGGCCGCTTGTTTATCTTCAAGCCTTAAAGACTCCAGATGCTAAGTCTTTTGATAGCTGGGCACCATCAGCTTTCTTTACTACATTTGCTTATGTACCCATTTTGTCTTCAGCAATCATATCGGGAAGGTGAGCATCACAGAATGCTGGATTCTTAGAACAAAGTGTTCTTGTGTTGAGGGAGTACACGAATTGAGGCCCAATGTCCATCTGCAACCTTAATTCTTAACATATAGTTATGAGTACATAGCTTTATTCACCTCTCATTTTATAAATATATATATATATATATATAAATACATATGTACATGTCTGTATTTAGACCTCTATAAATGTCCTTTGCTTCCTGGTCCTTTCCTCTATTTCCTTTTATTTTCCTCTTGTCCCACCATCATGTTCAGCCTTCATTTGAGTTTAGTAATTCCTTGCTGCTACATTGCCCTTGATTAAGCTCCACTAGGCATTTTACACCGTCCATTCCATTGATTTTAGTTCACTTGTTGTTCCCTTGTCCCTGGGTTGGTTTCCCCCCACCCCTTCCTTCCTCCCACCTCCCCTTCTTCCGTATCCCCCCAGAACCATTGGTCCCATCTTTTCATCTCTGAATTATTGATCCCGCCTATCTTATCTAGATAGACATGCAGATACCTTAATGATCACAAAAACCAAGCAAAGCCAAATAAAACAACAAAGGAAGTCAAGACCAACAAAACAATAAAACAACAACAAAAAGAAAGCCACTGACAAAAATGGAAAAGCCTATAAATAGTTCAAGGTCTGTTTGTTGGCCTTTACAAGTGTTTTCCAGTCCAGTATGATGGGGTGCCACACTCTGTCTCAAAAATCTATTTTTGGTATTCCCTGGGGATTTCATCACTTTGCTCCCCTTGCTGCTTTGTTGCATGCCCTTAGTGCTTCGCCCCAGAGTGATAAGGTCAGATGGTGCACAATTCCTGCTCTGTGTCTCCAGTATTGTCCCCCACAGTGCTATGGTTGTGAGGGATGTGGTGTCTTGTGGTGGGGCCGACCCTATGGTTTGCTCTGTGCATTGTCTGCTCTGAGCAGGAATATCGTCCTCAGGGCTTGGTGGCCCAGGATGTCCTCCCCTCCCTGTCCATCCCTTTTCATTTCTCCTGTGTGCTTTAATCAGATGCGCCCCCTGAAGTGCATTCTTCTGAGGGATGAGAGTGGGGGTGTCCACATAGTTGGGATTGGGGCCAGCCCTGTGAAGATGCGTTTTCATGATGTGCACTTTCTGAAAAATCAGGAACAGATTTCCAGGATTTCTAGTGTCTTTTCCACATTCTATCCTGCACTAAGAAGCCCTGGTGGCAGAGTGGTTATGCATGGGGCTGTGATCTGTAAGGTCAGCAGTTCAAAACTACTAGCCACTCCTTAGGATAAAGATGGGGCTTTCTATTCTTGGAAACAGTTACTGTCTTGGAAACTCATAGGGGTAGTTCTCCCCTGTTCTATAGGGTCACTATGAGTCAGCAGCTACTAGATGGCAGTGAGTTTGGGTTTATCCTGCACTTTTACACATATTGTTTTCCTCCATATAGAAATTTAATTGCTTTTTATTACCTCTGGTGGCATATTGGTTATAAGGTAGACTACTAACCGATAGGTCAGCGGTTCGAAACCACCAGCTGTGGAGGGGAGAAAGATGAGGATTTTTACTCTCTTAAAGAGTTACAGTCTCAAGAAACCAACAGGGGCAGTTCCACCCTGTTCTTGTACAGCCTTTATGAGTTGGAATGGACTCATTGGCAGTGAGTTTTTGTTGTTGTTGAATAGTTACAGAAAAAAAAATAGACGCTACTTCTCAAACTCCACCATGTTGGACGCCTTTGACTTATAGTGACACTAGAGGTCAGAGTAGAATGGCCCCTTTGGGTTTCTGGGGTAGTAACGCTTGTCGTCTTTCTCCAGTAGTTGGAAACCCTGACCTTGTGGTGACCGGCTCAATGCACAGCCCACTATACCCCCCACGCTCCTGGCAGGGAGGGTCGCTCGGAGTTGGGAATTGGCGCGTGGCAGTGCGTTTGTGTTCATGTTGGCAGTGTTCATGTCATGGGCATCTTTCCTGTATTCTTTTTCAGGCTTTTTGAGCATATGGACCAACTTTGTCACACTAGAGTTTGGAGTTAAATCCAAAGTCCCCATAACCCTGATCTCAGATATGTGGGTTAAAAAAATAAATGGAGTCTGTCAAATTTGGGCTACTTAATAAAACTAGGTGTTTATAAATTGAATTAGCAATTAAAGTGGATTCAAAATGAGGAATAAAAATGTTAGATGGGGGGTGCTCACTTCGGCAGCACATATACTAAAATTGGAACGATACAGAGAAGATTAGCATGGCCCCTGCGCAAGGATGACACGCAAATTCGTGAAGCGTTCCATATTTTTTTTTTTTTTTTTGCGTTCCATATTTTTTAAATGGAATTGGTGACACCAAAAAAAAAAAATGTTAGATGGGGGTACTTCAAAGAGAAAAACGGTGTGAAGAATGCGAAAACCTGCTGCTGTGGAGTTGATTTCGACTCTTTGCCACCTGGTGACATATCGGGCTGTGATCCGCACAGGGTCAGCTGTTCGGAAGTGCCAGCCGCTCTGTGGGAGGAAGAGGGGGTTTTCTACTACCTTAAACAGCGACAGTCTCTGAAACCCACAGGAAGGTCACTGTGAGTCGGCATCGCCTTGACGGCAGCGAGTTTGGTTTGGTCTTGGATGAAAGAGAAGAACTGCCTTACAGGATTTTTTTTTTAAATCAATTTATTGGGGCTCATGCAATTCATCACAATACATAGATCAATTGTGTAAAGAACATCTATACATTTGTTGCCCTCATTATTCCCAAAATTTGCTTTCCTCTTGGGTTCCCGGAATCAGCTCATTTTCCTTTTTTCCCCTCCCCCATGCACCCTTGATAATTTATAAATTACTATTGTATCTTATATTACACTGCCCGGCGACCTTATAGGATTTTGAAGGTTCTAATCTGTATGGAAGTAGGCCGCCACATATTTCCTTTGCTGAATGACTGAAGTCAACCTTTCAGTTAGTACTGCGAGGCTTCTTGCATGAAGAATAATGAGGCCTTATTTTGTCTCATCCAAGAAGAATAAAAAAAGATTAGTTCTGTAGGAGGAGGTACACAAGAACAATTTTTAGAGCAAAACCTCCACTAGAAAGTCTACAGGTAGTAGAACTGGTCAAAGGAAAATTTCTAAAATTTCCATTTTGATCTTTCAAATGAAAATTGGTACCTACCTGACTTGGTTGATTGACTTGTATTATTACCTTAAAGTCTAGATGATTTTAAAAATATTTAATTTTATTTTAAAAATTGTTTTATTGGCATATACTTCAAGCATCACCACAATCAATTTCAGAACATTTTCTTCTCATACTCATGTTGTTAGCCCCTCATTCCACCCTTCCCCCATTCCTCCTCTACCATGCTCCTAGCTAATTATTAATCCAGTTACAGTCTCTATAGATGCCCTATCCTAGATTTCATAAATAGAAAATCAAACAAAACACAAACAAGAAGCAAACAACAAAGCCTATACAAAACGTAGAAAGATATCAATTGGGACGAGATGACTTCTTAATGGACCTTTGGGGACTTTGATTCATTCCTCTATCATTAAAATATTTATTTCACCTGGTATGTGACTTGGACAAGTTTATCTACTCCTCTAAGCCTTTGTTTCCTCTTAAGCAAAATGAGGATAATCATAGTTCTTACTTTACAGGTTGTGATAAACAATACGCAAATGTGAGTTATTATTTTAATTATTATTAATATAGGTGATACTCCTGACCCATTATCAAAGGGACAAGAATTCTTAATTTTTCTAACACAAATCATGGAGTGACATCTGCTTGTTGTCTTTCTTTAGCACATGTGTTTGTGAGCTATGAAAAAACCCAAGCCCAAACCTATTGCCATAGGTTCCTTGCTTACTCTGGTCCCAGGAGTTAGACTGTCTCTTAGGGTTTCCAAGACTAATCTTTATGGAAGCTGACAGCCACATTTTCTCCTGTGTATCAGTCAGTGGCCTTAAACTGGTAACCTTTCAGTTAGGAGTAGAATGTTGTAACCATAGCATCACCAACTCATCCTCAAGCCTCATTCAAGTTTTGTGAATGTTTCCAGTAATACTGCTTATAGCAAAAGGGTCTAGTTCAGAATCCACAGTGGACTCAGTGTCCACATCTTGTGGCTGTTGTCATTAGTTAACTTTGACTCCCACTGACCTGTAGATAATAAATAGAACAGAACATTTCTTGATCCTGGGCCATCGTCATGATTATTGATATGCTTGAGCCCATTGTTATGGCTATTAAGGATTTCCCCTCTTTTTCATGGAGTACGATCCTTTTCTAGAAACTGGTCTTTCCTGTGGTTCTATCTAAAGTAAATGAGTAAAAATAGTTAAGTTTATACTGTACTGTAATCTATTAAGCCTTGCCATCTTTGCCTCTAAGGAATATTCTGGTTGTATTGCTTTTAAAATTAATTTGCTTGGTTTTTTTTTTTTTGCTTGGTTTTTTTATTACTTTTTTGGGGGGTTCTTACATCTCTTATCACAATCCATACATTCATCCAGTGTGTCAAGCACATTTGCACATATGTTGCCATCATCATTTTCAAAGCATTCTCTTCCCACTTGAGCCCCGGATATCAGCTCCCTAATTTCTTCCCCTTCCCTCTCCTGCCTGCCCTCCTTCACGAACCCTTGATAAGTTATAGGTTATTATTTTCATGTCTTACATCATCCTTTGTCACTCCTCACCCACTTTTCCATTGTTCCTCCCCCTGAGAGGGGCTAATAGGTTGATACTTGTTATTGATTGCCCCTTTCTCTCCCACCCTCCCTGAATCCTCCTGATGTCTCTACTCTCATTGATGGCCCTGGGGGTTTAATCTATCCTGGATTCCCTGTGTTGTGGGCTCTTGTCTTTGGCAGTATGCATGTTCTGGTCTAATCCAATTTATAAGGTAGAATTAAGGTCATGATAGTGGGGGGAAGGAAGCACCAAAGAACTAGAGGAGAGTTGTGTGTTTCATCGGTACTACACTGCACCTGACTGGCTCATCTCTTCCCTGTGACCCCTCTGTGAGGGATGTCCAATTATCTACAGATGGGCATTGTGTCTCAACTCCATCCCCCGCCCCCCCATTCACCTTGGGTATGATTTTGTTCTGGGTCTTAGATGTCTGGTACCTGGTCCCATCAATACCTCATGATCACACAAGCTGATGTGCTTCTTCCATGTGGGCTTTGTTGCTTCTCAGCTAGATGGCCATTTGTTTATCTTCAAGCCTTTAAAACCCCAGATGCTATATCTTTTGGCAGTCCATAGTATAGTTGACATTCTTTGCCATGCTCACAGTTTGAATGCATCTAGTCTTCATCTGTTTTACTTTTTCATTGTCCTGAATGAAAAAGACCCTGGTTTGGATCAGGTGCATCTTAATGATCAAGGTGGAATCTTTGCTTTTAAAAACTTAAAAGAGGGTTTTTGATATGTTTTCCAGCAGATTTTCCCAATGGAATATGTCATTTGATTTCTTGATTGCTACTTCCATGGATGTTGATGGCTGGTCCAAGTAGACGAAATCATTGATGACCTAAATTTCTTCTTCATTTATCATAGTGATATTTATGGGTCCACTTATGAACATTTTCATTATATTATATTCAGGTGTGATTTATGCCAAAGGAGATAGTCTTAGATGTTCATCAGTAAGTGCTCCAAGTTGTCTTCATTTTTGACAAGCGAAGTATGTCCTTCGCATATTATAGTCATTAATGAGTCCTCTTCCAATTCTGATCCAGATTTTCTTCACGCAGTCCAAGATTGTGCTGCTTCATCAGCATATAGATTTCATAAGTATGATGAGAGAATCCAATGCCACTGTAGCCCTTTCAATTTGGGACCATGCACTATTCCCTTGCTCTGTTTGCTTGGCTGCCTCTTGATCTATGTTTAGGTTTCACATGAGCAAAATTAAGTTTTCTGACACTCATTCTTCATAATGTGTAGCTATTATTTCCTTTTATTTCCCTAATTAATATAGCTTATTTATTTTCTTTTAAATTCCTCATGAGTTTAGCATTTGAAAACAAATTACAGTCTCTTATACATCCATTCACTCAGAATTACATTTCAGGATCAGACTACAGGCAGATCTCAGAGATATTGCAGACTCAGTTCCAAACCATCGCAATAAAGCAGATCTCACAGTAAAGGGCATCCCACAAATGTTCTGCTTTCCCAGTGCATTTGCCAGTTATGCTTACATTATATTGTCATCTATTAGGTATGCAATCATTGCACTAGGAAAAGGCTTGGAATATTGTGAGAATTACAAAAATGTGACACAGAGTCAAAAAGCGACACATGCTGTTGGAAAAATGGTGCCAGTAGACTTCCCAGATGCAGGGTTGCTACAAACAGCAAATTAGAATAGGCATTATCGGCAGAGCACAAGAAAGTGACCAGCAACCAAACAAGGTAGGCCTGTAGCCAAACTGTTTCCTCCTCCTTGAGCCCCATACATCATCACTCTTTCTTTTCCTTGTGATTGCTTATGTCTTTGCTTCATTCCTAACCCCATTTCAACAGATCTACATTTAAAACCCAACTCACACTTCAAGATTCAGACTAAATACACCACAGTGAAGACAGCTTTTCTGAATTCCCTGGACTAAACATGATAACTTCCTTCTTATAACACCTGAAGGAGCCCTGGTAGCACAGTGGTTACTCGTTGGGCTGCCAACTTCAAGGTCAGCAGTTCAAAACCACCAGCTTCTCCATAGGCAAACGAGGAGACTTTCTACTCCTATAAAGAGTTACAGTCTTGGAAACCCACAGAGGCAGTTCTACCCTGCCTTATGGAGTCACCAAGAGTCAAAATGGACTGAATGGCAGTGAGTTTGATATATATTTTTTTATAACACCCAAAGTACTTTATCAGTATCTTTAATGTGATGCTCAAATTTGAATAGGGCAGTTAGCTATGATTTACACAAAGGCGGATTCTTGAGAACGTATTTGGAGAGCAGATTTTCCATAGAACATGACTCACACAGGGATTCTGGCAATCTTCTGCAGACAAAGCCAGTTACCCACTCAAAAACCGAACTAACTCACTAACCCTGGAGTCTTTTCTGATTCACAGCAAGCCTGTGGGACAGGGTAGAACTGTCCCTGTGTATTCCTGAGACTTTCACGTTTCACCAGAGCAGAAAGCTTGATATTTCTTCTGTGGAGCGATTGGTAGTTTTGAATGGTTGACTTTGTGGTTACCAGCTTAATGTGCCATTCACTACCCCACCAGGACTCTGCCCCACACAACAAATTTATCTAAATGTAGGACCTTGAGAAATCTAGGTCAGGAGGCATGGTAGGAATGAGAAAGTCTTTGTTGGGAGAATTAGTGGTCTCCCTCAGCCATTTCAGTTGTCACAGCTTCCAGACGGAGGATTCCTGTCAGCAGCCTCCTTTCTTCATGGAAAATAAATGGCAGACCAGTGCGTGGTGAGGTGCAGGTTCAGCTTCTTGGAACCTGAGTTATAAGAAGCTATGTTTTCCGCAAGTTTCCTTAGTGGCAAGTGGATACTGTGCGGGGGCTGAACTGATGCTCAGATGCCCAGGAAGCTGAGTCAGCTTGTAGGGCAGCCTTTGGGGCTGGGGGTGTGAGAGAGATTCACACTGTCAGCAGAATGAGGTCACTACACAAAGAAAGCTCCACCACAGGGGAGATGAGATCAGCTAAGGAAAGGGTGTTGTCACAAAGGTGTGAGGTGTGGTTTCTGCTGCCTATAGTGAGGAGAACTAAACAGAGGTAAACAGGCATGCACACACACACACACACACACACACACACACGCACGCATGCCAAAGTCTAGGATTGATGGTGTATGGAGTGAAACAGTCCACTCCCATGGAGGAGGTTTACTCCTATCTTAATTTAAAAACCAGTAGTATAATATAAATACATATATTATACTAGAAATAGTATAATAACTGTGATGGTATTCATATTTTTCAAACTGACCCATTCATAAAATTCACGGGAACTTTAAAAAAAAGTGCACATTTCCAGAACCCACCTCAGGCCTACTGAATCAGGAATTGTCAGGAAAAGGGCTAGCTTGGAAGTTGAGTTTTTTTAAATTTTATTTTTTTGTCAAGCTCTCAGGTGACTTCCACACTCAGGCCTGTTTGTGATGCCCTAATGAGGAAGGATGGGGACCTTGGTATCTCGTGGTTAAAGTGCGTGGCTGCTAATCAAAAGTTGGATGGGTTGAAGACATCAACCACCCCAGGGGAGGAAGTTGTGGCATCCCGACTTGTAAAGATCTTAGACTTGGAAACACTGTGTGGAAGTTCCACGCTGCTCTACAGAGTCACTTGGAGTTGGAATTGACTGAGTCGTGGATTTGGATTTTGGTTTGGTTGACATGGATGGGTTCAAGGTTGGGAATCAGCAAGTCTTAGTCTGACTTGGGCTTGAACCTCTAGGTGGCATCTCTGAACTTGTTTCCTCAGGTGTAGAAAGGGCATCGCTTTGTTTCTACTTCACTGGCTTGTGTGAATCAAACCTTTCCATGCATGGTGCAACATAAGGTCAGCTCCACTTGTTTTCCCCAATAAAATAAAAGCACTCACTTATCGTCAACATGTTTTGTTGGTTTACAATATACTTGGGTAAGTATACATTTGGGGGAAAATTATTATGAGACGACAGAGACATTAGTTCCATCAGTTTTGGGCTTATTCATCTCCCCACTAGTCAGCATGCTCTTATAGCTCTTAACACAATCCATTCATCCATCCATTGTGTCAGTACATTTGTACATATGTTGCCAGCATAATTTTCAAAACATTTTTTTTCTACTTGAGCCTTTGGTATCAGCCCATTCCCCCTCACTCCCTCATGAACCCTTGATAATGTATAAATTTTTTTTCATGTCTTACAATGACCACTGTCTCCCTTCATCCACTTTTCTGCTGTCCATCCCCCTGGAGGGGGGTTATATGTCAATCATTGTGTTTGGTTGATATTTGTGTTTTAAGATTATGTAAGGGGCCTTAAAATGTTTGTTAGAGAATTCCAATATCGTTTTATCTAAATATTCCAACAACTTTTTGAATCCCTCTTGTGTCTTTTCCACTTTTGGGCTATAATATTGTCCCTTCTTTTATGAAACAATATTATTAATGGATTAAAAAAATCTTTCCATGGCTAAAAGCTGAAACAATTGTTCCCTTATATTGTCTTTGATTATGTATGTTTAAATACCAGTGAAATCCAAAGGTTCTGGGCATTCCTATGCAATTTGTGAAAGGTAGCATGTAGAATACCTCATAGGGGCCCACACTACTCATGTAGCTTTCTAAAGAATCTCTATGTGATTAGCCAGAGGTGTCTACAATGGTATAGAGCTATTTTCCCTTTCTATCGTTATTTTAATGTTTGGAAATAAGACTGGTTTTACAACTTATCTTTATAGATTTCGAATTACTAAATCATTTAATACAATAGAGTTTCATACTGAGGTTTGCTAATGAGGACGATGGTGCAGATGTGGCTTATTGAAGATGGAGGTGCTCCTGCAAAAGCAGGCTGACACTGCCCCACTCCTGACACATTCCTCAGCTAATCTCTCAGGATTCTGGAGAATCTCTTCCTGCCTCCTGCCCTCCTATCCTCTCTTTCCCTCTCTTGCAACCTCTCTTTGTGTTTATTCCTCTCCCTGTTCTTTCCCTTGCATAGATTCTGTTTTGCCTTTGTTAAATGAAATCTTTCTGTTAATTGATTTTCATAGCCAGCCTGTGGAAGAAAAATGTGGCAGTCTGCATCAATAAAGATTCACAGCCTGGGAAACACTTTGGAGCTGTTCTATTTTGTCCTATAGGGTCAAGATCAACCCAATGGCAACGGACTTGGTTTGGGTTAAATGGTCAATTAAAATTGAATTATAGCAATTAAGTCTATATATTTCAGTTATTCACAGTACAGTTTTAGTTTCTTGGAGCTATTATAGTACTTCCAAATTGATAATCATAGCTAGAGAACAAGACTGATGGTCCTTAGTCACCTATACCAAACAGTAGACAGATTTAGCAGGGGAACAGTCACACTAGTGAGATAGGCACACCTTGGATTAATCACCCATTTGACATCAGAAGTGCAGCATTTGCCCAAGGACAAAGTTTAGAAAGATTGGGAAAGAAAAAGGAATGGAAATAGGAAACACGGAGGAAGTGGGACATGTTGTTACATTGAGGGCGCTGCGGTGAGTGAGATGAAACAAAAATGTATCTGAATTGCTGAATGTAAAACTGATGATGTACTCGGCAAACCACCCAGTACACACACACACACACACACACACACACACACACACTTAACCTAATTTTACCCCTCATGCTTATTGATTAGTTCATTCATTTGTATGAATTACTATATTCATAGATTTATGAAATGATTAATTAACTCAAAAGAGAACACATACTTTTAATTTAAGCATTGTACCAGTAGCTGAAGATGCGAACATGAATAAGACTTAATCTCGGCCCTTAATGAGAGCACATCTTTACATCGAGATTCCTTGCACTCAGATAGTAAAACAAGCACAAAATCCCCTCCCAGGGGATTAGTGTCACAATCAAAACTTGAAAGATGAAGGGACAGTGATACCTGTAGTACCTCCATTAACCTTATTTGTTTGGCCTGTGCATAATGTAGATGAAGTTTGGAGAATAACTGTGATTATCTTAAGATTAATCAGGAGGTAGCTCCCATTACAGTAATTTTTATAGATTTAATCTTTACAAGGACAAATAAATCCAGTCCCTGGAACCTAATATTGACCATACCACTATAAGGACCACCAGAAGTAGTTTTTCTTCTTCCTGACACGGCAAATAGTGCACCTTCACATTCTTGCCTAAGGGCTATGTCAGCTCTCTTGCTCTCTGCCACTGAGCTCTTCAGACTATGGTTCTGATGATTTCAAACAACACCTATTGATGGTGTTTTGCTGATAGTATCTAATGAACAGAGTGTATAAAGCATTTTGATGCTACCTCATCTGTGAATTAGGACATGAGAGATAAACTCAAGGAAAATTCTGGAGCTTTCTACCTCAGTGTAATTTATGGAGGTCCAATGGCCTGCTGATAGCAAAATATTTTTCCAAGGTGACAGACAGCAAGTCAGTTCACTTGTGCTACCTATGAAAGCATAAAAGGTACAAAATTTGGGGGATAAAGATTGCTTGAGTGCAGTCTGTGTCTTTGCTGCTTTGGTATTGCTGAAAATCTGATCGTAATTCTATGATATGATCTCACAGCACATTAGTAAATCAGTCCATTATAATGGACCACTAGTTAATTAACCTAGTACATGGATTAATCTGAAGTCTCAGAAAATATTTGCTACATTTTGTCATTGTTGGGTGCTGTTGAGTCAGTTCTGTGCACAGCAGAGTGAAACACCGCTTGTGCCGTTCTCACAGTCATTCTTGTGTATAAGCCCAGCGTTGCAGCAACGGTGTCGATCCATCTCGCTGAAGGCCTTCCTCTCTTTCGCTGTCCCTCTACTTTGCCAAGCCTGATGTTCTTCTCCAAGGACTCGTCTCTCCTGATAACATATCCAGACACGATGAACTATAGTGGATTAAATACATTAAAAATTTAACATACTTATCAATGTTGCCCAACATTATCCATTGTGTTAAATCTGCGTCATTTGACTGTCCTAAATGTCTTTTTATCCTGTACTATATTTAAAATTCATATTTATAACACTTGTATATAGGAATTGCCTATGTTCTTGAAAAACAACCACCACTCTTACAGCTGAAATCTCTGTGTTCCCTATGGCTCAATTTTCAGCCAAACAATACACAGATGTAAAAGGGGAGGAGCTCACACCTTAGAATGGCGAACCATTTGAGATCCACAGGGCAGCATTAACCAAGGGACAAAATTCAGATGGATTCGAAAAGAAGGATGAATGGAGACAGAAATCCAGGAGGGAATAGGGGAGGGGGAGCTCCATGCAGGGGATTGCAATGAATGAGGTGAAAGAGAATCATCTTCGCAAATAAAACTGGTGATGGTTTGCTCTGTCACGGTCTACCCAATGCAATCAGTTTTTAAAATTGTGAAATAAAAAGTTAAAAGCAAAATAAAATAAGAATAAAACAAAATAAAAATCTCTTTGTATTTGTTGCAAGAGAAATAGAGCAAACTTGAATAGGTTTTCATTGTTTAAAAAAAGTAACATTGCTATGCTTTTGGAAAATCAACTTTTAGTTATTAATTTTAAGCTCTATTTGTCATAGAAAGTATTATAATAGGCTTTTAATATTTTTTTTTAAAGGGAAGGAACGGAAACCCAGGAACTTAGTCGAGGTAATAGAACGTCAAAGTGACAAAAGGTTTCTTTGCAGCTGCTGGGTTCTTTGGTTAGGCTCTGCCCAGCGTTATTCAGAAGTAACCCAGGCTTTGAAAATTGCGAAATGGAATTTGCAACTCATTTAATGTCAAACAGTCAACTAAAATGTGGAAGAACAGCTTCTTAGAGATTGGACACATTAAAAAAATGATTTCACTCTCAGCTGATAGTTTCTGTCCCTTTAAAGCTTGGAGAATTCTTGACAAACCAGTCATAATTCTGACATTATTGTTCAGGGAAGACTAACTGAACCCGACCTTACAATAGAGACTGTGACATAGCTATCTATATGCACGTACGCTTATTCAACCAAGCAAAATCGACTAGATCTTTAGTCACTCAACCCCAGTGTCTCTTTTCGCAATCCAGGCTGGCTTACTCCTGGCTGATGAGGTGAAATTGGAATAGACATGAATTTTTAAAATTTCGGTGAATCAGACTGATAACTGTCATGGGAAAAAAATGGCTGCTCGGAACTCTGGAATGGTGTATTCAGAAGAGGTGGAGGAAGCCTTTCAGGAGGCTGGCATGGGGGACTGCACGATTGTCAGGATTGCAGAGCGGATCACAGATTCAAGGAGATGTGGTTAGCTGATATCTTTGAGCTGGGTATAATCATTTCCCACGCTGCCGGTTAAGAGAGTTGGTTGTTAGACAACACACATGCTGCCTCCATTGTCAAAAAGGGAGAAGAAGGTTCCAGGAGGGAGTTGACCTATAATTTTTCTGTTCCAATAAATCAACATTTTACAAATTTGAGTCCATTCAGGATTCACTTCATGTGCCATGACGACATGGGAAGAACCAGGTTGAAGCGCCCCCTGTCCTCCTGGCACGCAGATGTTCTCAAATTTCTCTAATGTTTAAAACAATATTGACCAAACACCTCAATAACGTCCTTTGTGATGCTCTGTGACCTTGTGTGGACTCCGTGACTCTCTCTCAAGCGTTAGCCAGTCCATGTATCTCTTCACAGTGAAGCTTCCAGGATGTCCACTTTCTGTAATTAACCCAGCCGATTGCATTCGGGCTTTATTCTATCACACAGTGAAAATGGCTCTGACTGGAGTCATCATGACCTCCTAGTTGACACTTTTCAGTAATCACTATGCTTCCTGTGTCTTTTGACCCTGTTGGCCACTCCCTAGTTTTTGAAATGCCTTCACCTTTACTGGCTACGTGGACAAGACGGAGGGTCTCTAGCTTTTCTTTCTGCTCTTCTGGATGCATCTCCAGTTTTCTCTAGGATTTCAATTCTGACTGTCTTCTTAAAAAGGTAAGGGAAAACCTTTCCAAAGAATAGAGATTAAGACAAAATAATAATAATTTATAAATTATCAAGTGTTTATGGGGCGTTGCTGGGAGGGAGGGGAAAATGAGGAGCTGATACCAAGGGTTCAGGTAGAAAGCAAATGTTTTGAGAATGATGATGGCAACAAATCTAAAAATGTGCTTGACACAATTGATGTATGTATGGATTGTGATAAGAGTGTACGAGCCCCCAATAAAATGATTTTAAAAAATAGAGCTTAAAATAGTAAGGTAGTGTAAGGAATCTGACAAATACTACCTTACCCTTAACATTGGCCGCTGTGCCCACCAACCAAACCCATTGCCGTTGAGTCAATTCCAACTTGTAGTGACTCTGTAGGAAAGGATAGATCTTTTTGCATCAAGTGCTATTGTTGTTGTTGTTAGGTCCTCTCAAGTCTGTTCAATCCAGTGATTGTACAGCAGAAAGAAACACCATCTGGTCCTGTGCCATGCTCACAGTTGTTATGTTTGAGGCTGTTGTAGCTACTGAGTCAATCCATCCTGCCAAGGGGCTGCTGCTCTTTTGCTGCCCCTCTACTTTACTAAGCATGATACCCTTTTCCAGGGACTCCTCTCTCTTGATAACATGTTCAAAGTATGTGAAACAAAATCTCTTCATCCTTGCTTCTTATGGCGCCTTCTGGCTGTACTTCTTCCAAGACAGATTTATTTGTCTATTGGCAGTCCACGATACTTTCAATATTCTTTGCTAGCACCATAACTCAAATGCACTGAATTTTCTTAGGTTTTCCTTATTCAATGTCCAACTTTAACATGCTAGTGGGTTCAAACTGCTAACTGTCTGGTTAGCAGCTGAATGCATAAGCACTGAGCCTCCAGATGTCCTTACTCTGGGACAGTGTTAAGACCAAACCAAACCAAACCCCTTTAATCATAGCCCGTTCACGAGAAACCACAGAGGACTGACTTAAATTGAGGAACACTCTGAAAATAACTGGTTAACATTCAACAGTATGAAGGTCATAAAAACATGGTGTCACTTTAGAGGGTGGCACTGAAGCTGCAGCTAAGGGAGAGGGGCATGTCTGTCTGTTCAGAACACATGAGAGCAAATGAATTGGGAAGAAGAGAGAGTGGAGCACATCCTGGCCCACCAGGCCTGGAGGACGATATCCCCGCTCCGAACAGCCAATGCACAGAGTGGACCATATGGCTGATCCCACTTTGAGACACGACATCCCTCACTGACCCATGGCCCTATGGGGGACAACACTGAAGACTCAGTGTCGGGATTGGCCGGACTGACCACACGACACCAAGGCAAAACACTAAAGGCATGCGCCAAAGCAAAGTGGGGAGCAGAGCAGGGAGCTCCTGAGGGAGTGAAAATGGTAGACTTGGGGGCCAGAGCATGGCACCCCATCGGACTTGACTGGAGGACATGCCTAGAGGTCAAAAATCAGACCTTGATCTATTTACAGGTTTTTCTTTCTTTTTAGAATTTTTTCTTTTTCTTTTAAAAATTAATTTATTCTTTTATGGATCATTGGTTTTCTTTTTTGTTGTCATCGTTGAGTTCTCTTTTGTCACTTTGTCTTGTTATGCCTTGTTTTAGGGTGCATATTATTATCTCTGCAGATCTATGTAGATAAGATAGGCTGGATGAACAGTCTGGAGGAGAAAACAACAGGACCGATGGTTGCAGGGGGACATGGGAGAGGGGGACGTGGGGGTAAGGAGGTGGTGTTGACCAACCCAGGGACAGGGGAGCAACAAGTGATCCAAAATTAGTGGCAAGGAGGGTGTGAGAGGCCTGGTAGGGATTCAGCAAGGGCAATGTAACTGAGAGAAATTACTGAGACCCAAGTGGAGGCTGGGCATGATAGTGGGACAAGGGGAAAGTGGAAGGAGGTGGAGGAAAGAACTAGGAGGCAAAGGGTATTTATAGAGATCTAAATACAGGCATGTACATATGTAAATATATTTATATAGGATGGTAGGAAAATATATTTACGTGCATATAACTATAGGTTTAGTATTAAGGCAGCAGATGGACAGTGGACCTCCACTCAAGTACTCCCTCAATGCAAGAACACGTTGTTCTATTAAATTGGCATTCCATGATGCACACTTTCCTGACACAATTGCGGAAGACAAATGTATGCATAAGCAAATGTGGTGAAGAAGGCTGATGGTCCCTGGCTATCAAAAGATATAGCGTCTGGGGTCTTAAAGGCTTGCAGGTAAACAAGCAGCCATCTAGTTCAGAAGCATCAAAGCCCACATGGAAGAAGCACACCAGCCTGTTTGACCACGAGGTGTAGAAGGGACCAGGTATCAGACATCAAAGAACAAAAAATCTTATGATTGGGTGCTCAGTGATCGATATGATCACTGAAGAGAAATGCGTGCATAAGCAAATGTGGTGAAGAAAGCTGATGGTGCCTGACTATCAAAAGATATAGCGTTTGGGGTCTTAAAGGCTTGAAGATAAACAAGCGGTCATCAAGTTCAGCAGCAACAAAGTCCACATGGAAGAAGATCACCAGCCTGTGTGACCACAAGGTGTTGAAGGGATCAGGTATCAAAGAACAAAAAACCATATCATTGTAAATTAGGGTGAGTGCAGAGTAGAGACCCAAAGCCCATCTGTGGGCAACTGGACACCCCCTTACTGGAAGGTTGCAGGGAGGAGATGACCCAGTCAGGGTTCAGGGTAGCAACGATGAAGCATACAACTTTCCTCTAGTTCTTAAATGCTTCCTGCCCCCACTATCATGATCCCAATTCTGCCTTACAAGTCTGGCTAGACCAGAGGATGTACATTGGTGTGGATGGTAACTGGAAACACAGGGAATCCAGGACAGATGACCCCTTTAGCAACAGTGGTGAGAGTGGTGATACCTGGAGGGTGGGGGGAAGGTGGGATGGAGGGGGGAGCCGATTTCAGGGATCTGCATATGGCCTTCTCCCTGGGGGATGGACAACAGAGGGGTGGGTGAGGGGAGATGTCAGACAGTGTAAGATATGACAAAATAATAATTTATGAATTATGAAGGGCTCAGGAGGGGGGAGGGAGGGGAAAGTGAGGAGCTGATATTAAGGGCTCAAGTAGAAAGCAAATGTTTTGAGAATTACGAGGGCAACAAATGTACAACTGTGCTTGACATGACTGATATATGTATGGGTTGTGATAAGAATTCTCTGAGCCCCCAATAAAATGATTTAAATAAAATAAAATAAAATATGAAAACAAACAGACAAACATGGTTTCAAATAAAGAAGAAATTCAGGCATTGATAGGAAGAGGCTTCTTCTAATTGATCAGTGGGGACCAGCAAATTCAGTGACACATATATGAGGCTGGAAATGGGAGTTTCCAGGGTTGGAGGCTGGCCTTGTCATAGGTCAACAAAGGGCATCTTTGAATCTTATCTAAACCATAGGAGAAGGGTAATCATTTTCAGTAAACCATTTTCCTGAAGACAAAAAGTGCGTGAGTGCGGATGAGCACGTTTTTGTTTTTTTTTCCCCACGATCACTATTTTTAGTGTTTAGGTAAAACCCAACATCATTCATGGAAGGCCTGAGAACCAGACTAGGGGACCAAAGGGAATATGGCAACTCAACACACCACGGCAGCCTAACCAAAAAGGGACATGAATGGATAAACTGGCGAAGTCCAGAATGATTCTAACAGTAATGTGGCTATTTTGGCTTCTCCGTCTTGGCAACAACGGGCTCTCAAACATCAGAACAAGTGTGAGGGTGGCGCAGGCCCGGGCAGTGGTTTGTGCTGTTGTCCACGAGGTCACCATGAGTCTGAACTGACTCAGCAGCTCCCAACGACAAGAACTGACTTGACGAATAAACCCAGTGATCCGAGGTAGCATGAAGGGAAATTGAGATTGGGTCAGGCGTATATGGGACTATCTTCATACTATGCAATGGTGACATTCCTGAAAATTTGAAATGCTTTCAAATAAAAGGATCAGTTTCTGAAAAAGTAGCTGGCCTCTCTTACATTTCCATTATAGAATAAGCTACTCCTTTCTTCGTGAGTCCTGGACGAGGCTGGACTGAAGGTGACCTGTTGTAAGCCATCCGGAGGTATAAGGTAAAACAAAGTTGTGTGGAAGAATTTCAGAGGCTGTGGAGATTAAGAACAATCCAGAGTCAGCATTTGGCAGAGTAAGAGTGTGAACCACAACAATTGGAATGGAATGAAAGGAGATCTATATAATTGCTATGGAAGGGATCCTCGGGGTGTTGGTGGTAAGACTAACTGGTGGTGACTGTGCACTGCATGGGCCTGTTGGACAGGCTCACAGGTCTGAATCAGATGACAGTTTAGTTTAAAGGCACATTTTACACATATCGGTAGCTTTCCAGTTCGCCCTGGCAGCCATTCTGGGAAGTATCCTTCTTCTTCTCATGTTACAGAAAAGCAAATGGAGGGAAAGTGGGTTTGTAGACTGCCACATGCCGAGGATCAGAGACATTGCTGAAAGCATTGCTAGTTTCAGTTGGGTGTATTGATTACCTGGAATACTTAACGCTTATAGTTCACACAAACCCCTCTGAGTTTTATGGAGAGACTGTATGCTTTCCCTCTTGGAGTTCTTGTGACGGCTCTTCATCCAGAAAGGCTTCTTGGTTGAACTTCACCGGCTTGGCAAACCCTGTGTCAAGATATGTGGCAGGGATGCCGCCTGGGCTCTGGGAGCCCATGCTGTTCACCCGGGCCTTTGTCCAAGTGAAAGTCGTTGATTAGGACCTGACTCAGCTGAACAAATTGCTTATGTGTGCTCAGGGCACCTGCACGCAAGTGCAGAGAGGCAAACGCCCATTTTGGTGAACCCTGCTGTTTGAGGATATGATGCCGTGAACTCATCGACCTTAGTGCATTCTGATCCCAGCCCTCGCACCCCTCTTTCATCCCCACCAAGTTAAATCTCTTAGAGTACCCATTTCTATTTAGAGAAAATTTCAACATACGCTTAAGAGGAAGTTATAGTAATAAAATTTTAGTCTTGTCAAAATGTCACTTGAAGATTTCAAATATTTGAAACAAACACATTTTTTCCTCCCATGTTTTACTCTAAAACTATCAGTTTGTTCAGGTAATGTATTTCCTCACAAAGTGTTGTGTATGGAGTAGAACTTGGGGCTTATTGAATCCGTTACAAATCTTCCTGATGAGTTTTTAGTTGTTGTTTTGTTCTTGTTCTTCTTCTAATAATAATAATAAGTTAAGCTCAACATAACCTAAATTATGAAGAAAAACCCAGCATAACTTTCACCCCTTCTGGATTTAGGAAACATTTCTTTGGCTGACTTTTACTCCACCCGTCATTTTTGGTTATGTGTTATAGCTAGATATGCAATGGTCCCTATCCACAGGGCAGTTGAAGAGACATATAGAAACATGTAGAGACTATGATATAAAACAGTATAAGTGCATATCTGCTGACAAGACTCTATAACAAGAATAATACAAAATTAGAGACCAGAGGACTCAATATCCAATAAGAGTAGTCAGGAGAAATTAGGGAAATTAGGGGAAAAATAGAAGAGTTAGCAGGACATAAAGAAATACAGCTCTTCTTAGAAAGGCGTAAGAAAGGGTCTCACTCTCACTGCCCTTGAGATAAGAACGCTATAAGACAGAGTAGAACTGCCCTTTGGGCTTCTGAGACCACATCTTTAAAAAAAATCATTTTTTGGGGGGCTCGTGCAACTCTTATCACAATCCATCCATCCATCCATCCATTGTGTCAAGCACATTTGTACACGTGTTGCCATCATCATTCTCAAAACATTTGCTTTCTACTTGAGCCCTTGGTATCAGCTCCTCATTTTTATCCTCTCCACCCCCCCCCCCCCACCTCTCAACCCTAATTCTCACAAGTCTAAAACTCACTGCCATCGAGTCATTGGTGACTCAAAGCGACCCCTTGTGGATTGCTGAGACTGTAACTGTTTACAGTAGAAAACCTAGTCTTTCTCGCAAGGAGCTACCGGTGGTTTGAACTGCTGACCCATCGGAGCACAGCTGAATGCGTAACCACTACTCCACCAGGGCTCCTTACATGTCAATACTTCACTTCTATATGAAGGGAAAAAAAGCATAAAAAGTGTCTGAAATTTTGCTATAGGAAGAGCTTTGTTTTACATGTACTCTTGAACCGAGACCTGCTTCCGTTCTGATTCTTCCCACTCCCTTCCCCAATTACGAGCTGCATGTCCTTGGTAAGCTACTGACTGACCCCTAGAGAAATCGCAATGTCCTCCTCCATAAACTAGACATACCTCATGAGATTACTCAGAAGGTCAAATGATATAATAGGTGTGAAATTCATATGAATGTGAAGAAAAATTATGGTTATTATTAGAAACAATTATAGCTCTTAAGCTAAAATGAGGGCAGTGTGGGGGGAGCAGTTTGGGGACCCACAGAATAATTTTCAGTGTATATAGATTCTAATAAAACTAGAAGAAGCTAAATAAGCATAATAATACTGGTAATAATTCCTTCACAGACTTCTCAGTCTTAGTCCTTTCAGGCTTGAAGTGAAGGACTGGGAGACAGCAGTTGTCAAGAAGATCGTGGTTTTTGAGGAATGGATGGCCTAAGGCCCTGCTCCTTAGAAATCAAGGCAACGTTCTTTGTGGCCTTTTGATAAATCTTGGTTATCGTTTCTGTCCTAACAGTACAGAGCTAATAATGTTTCTTGGAAATACCAGTAGGTCACAACAGGATGCAAGTCATTGGCTGGGACTTCGGCGAAGAGGAAAGCCCAGGGCGATTACTCTTCATACAAGGAGCTCAGGTGCACTGCTTAAGTGCTCAGTTGCATCAGGCTTCTGTAGTACCATATATCAATATATCTTCAAACTTCACTGCCACTGAGTTGGACTGCAAAATGCGAGGTCAGCAGTTTGAACCCACCAGCCACGAGATGAGGCTTTTTACTTCCATTGGAAACCCACAGGGGTATTTCAACATGGCCCTATAGGGTGGCTAGGAGTCCAGTGTAGGAGCCAGGATCGTTTGTGGCTGTCCAACCTCTGGGATGCTGTTGTTCTTGCTAGGTGCCAGCGAGTCAACTTCGACCCATAGACACTCTATGCCCAACAGAATGAAACACTGCCCGGTCCTGTGCCATCCTCACAATTGTTTGTCCCTATGCCTGAGCCCATGGATGCTCCCCCGGTGTCAACCCATCTCCTGCAGGGCCTTGCCCTCCTTTGCTGCCCCTCTACTTTACTAAACATAGTATCCTTCTCCAGGGACTGATCTCTCCTGACAATATGTCCAAAGTATGTAAGACGAAGTCTTGCCATCCTTGCCTCTAAGGAGTACTCTGACCTTACTTCTTAAAAGAGATTGGTTAGTGTCTCAGCAGTGTATTGTACTTTCCAGATACATCGGTTTTTCTTTGGTCTTCCTTACTCAATGTCCAACACTGACATGCATACGAGGCAATGGAAAATACCATGACTCGGATCAGGAGCACACTAGTTCTCAAGGTAACATCCTCTTCAGTACTTTAAAGAAGTCTTGTGAAGCAGATTTACCTGATGAAATATGTCTTTTGATTTCTTGACTGTTGCTTCCATGGGCATTGATTGTGGATCCAAGTAAGAATAAAATCCTTGACAACTTCAACCTTTTCTCCACTCATCATGATGTTCCCTATTGGACCAGGTGTGAGGATTTTGATCTTCTTGACATTGAATTGTAATCCATACTGAAGTCTGTAATCCTTGATCTTCATCAGCAAGAGCTTCAATTCCTCTTCATTTTCGGCAAGCAAGATTGTCATCTGCATATCTCAGGATGTTAATAACCTTCCTTCAATCCTGATGCCACACTTCTTAATAAAATCTAGCTTCTCTGATAATTTGCTCAGCATACAGATTGAACAAGCATGGTGAGAGGATACAACCCTGATGTACATCTTTCCTGGTTCCCCAAACTACCTCTTGATCCACACCCAAGTTCCTTATGAACATAATGAAGTGCTCTGGAATTCCCTTTCTCCTCAAGGCCATCCGTGGGTTCTCCACAGATCACATAGTCCAATGCCCTTGCATTGTCACTGAAACACAAGTAAACATCTTTCTGGTATACTCTTCTTTGAGCCAAGATCCATCTGACATCAACAGCGATATCTCTTGTTCCGTACCCTCTTTTGAATCCAGCCTGAACTTCTGGCAGTTCCCTATCAATGGACTGCTGCAACCATTGTTGGATGATCTTAAGATTTTATTTGCATGCAATATCGATGATAGTGTTCTATGGTTTGAGCATTTTGTTGGGTCACCTCTCTTTGGCATGGGCACAAATATGGATCTTTTTCAGTTGGCCAAGTAGCTATCTTCCAAATTTCCTGGCATAGACAAATGAGTGCTTGTAGTGCTTCTTCAGCTTTCCGAAACATCTCAATGGGCATTCCATCAATTCCTGGAGACTTGTTTTTGGCTAAGACATTCAGTTCAGTATGAACTTTTTCCTTCAGCTTCATTGGGTTTTGCTCATCTGCAACATCCAGAAATGGTGGAATTTTTGGCTCTCAAAGGACCAAATTGTGATGTGTAGTAAGTATGAAATAGGCACTATATTTTGAAGACAAGTATGAAAACATGAATGCAAAATATTTGATTTATATTTTCATACTGATTGCATGCTCAAACAGTATTTTAGGTGTAATGAGGATTAAGTAACATATATAAAATTAATTCCATTTTCATATTTTTAAAATGTTGTTACTGCTAACAAGAGTATATACTCTGAAGCAGCAGAGTCAATTTATTAACTTTAAATGGGGAAAAAAAGAGAACTTTATTTTTTAGACGGTCACACCAGGGAGAAGGCTGACCACAACATAAGATGTGTTGATGGCATCCTCTTTGAAAACAGAATACACAGAGAACACATACTTTTAAAGTTTGGAATTCACACCCTCGAGGAGTCCCATTCAGATGGTTTCTGTTAACTCATGTCTCAGGAAACCATGAGCAAGCAAACAGAAAAATAACATCTATCACTGAGGATCATTTACATCTCTACTTGACAAAAATCTGCAACTTTATCTCTGCTCTTATAAATTTTTATAATAGCTCAAACAATAGAGAAATAAAACTCAGTACTTCACTGAAGGGGCGCCCAGTGTTCTCTTCTGCCTATTTTCAAGTTTTGATTTTTTTGATCTATGTATTGTGATGAATTGTATGAGCCCCAATAAATTGATTAAAAAAAAAAAAGAATACAGGAGAAAAAAAAGTACATAGGTAAAGTACATAGTACATTGGATGGTGAAAAGTTCTTTCTTTTTTTTTTTGATGGTGATAATTTCTATGGAGGAAAATGAAGCAGGTAAATCTTTGAGGGGAAATGTGTGTGTATGTATAATTATAAATTAAGGAGATGAGTGAAAACCTTTCTGAGAAATTGTCTTTGAATAAAGATCTGAAGGAGGTGAGAAAGGAAGTAACTAGTGCATATGGGCACACAGAATGCAAGGTAGATGAAATAGCAAATGCGATGTCTTTGGGGCGGGGATGCAATCGGTAGGAACAAACAACATCAAGCAGGCCCAGCCCAAAACCAAACCCACTTGCCATTAAGTGGTTCCCAGCTTAGTGACCCTGTAGGACAGGGTAGAACTGTCCCACAGGCCTCCAAAGCTGCGATATTTAAGGAAGCAGACTGCTACATCTTTCCCATGAACCACCAATCAACAAGCCGAGTACTTAACCATGGACACCACTGGAGCTTCTTGCGAACCACTGTAGTGACTTTGAGTTTCCCTTTCAAAGAGGAGGAGAAACAGTTGGAGTCTCTGAGCAGAGAAGTGACATGAGATGACCAATATTTTATTGGGATCATGCCTTCTATTATGTTGAGATTAAATTGAAAGGAGGTAAGGGTGGAAGTAGGGTAGCCCGTTGAGAAATATTGGTGTTTTACTCCATGGTAGTGATGTAGGAATTATGAGACATGATTGAATTCTCGATGTATTATTTTCAAAGGGAGAGGAGAAAGCTTTTGGGGTGACTTACATGTGGAGTGTGATAGAAACTGAGACTCAATGATGACGGCATGGTTTCTGGTTGAAACACCCGGAAGAACGGAGTTGTCATCGATTGAAATAAAAAACAGTGTCATCCACAGAAAGCCATAAAAGGGTTCTGACCAAAAAAACCCAACTAATCAATAATTCTTTTGTATTGCTTACTCTAAGGAATACAAAGTATAAATCCATTAGTTTTGCTAAAACTAAAACCTTCAATGGTTTTGGTTGGTGTTGTTTTTTTCAAAAACATTTTGTTTTGTTTCTCCTATGCTATCTTTCAAAACCCCAAATGAATAAAGGTCAAATATCATAAAGATGATGTCCCTTTAGTTTGCGGTGCTTTATAATGGTGGGATTTAGTTTAATATGTAAATACATATAGGTGTAAGCCTCTCTTGTGTAGAACTAACATTTCTTCCAGTGATTTCATATTTTGCATTTTAACTGTAACTTGTCTGATGTTTTTTAACATATGATGTAAGGTAAGAATTTGATTTATTTTCCACGTGGCTATCTATTGAAAGAGTCACCTACGATTCCCCATTCATGATATCCCAAATTAATATACTAGGTCTATTCCTGAGCATTATTTTGCTCTATTAATCTATCTCTGTATTCTGTTACAGGGGGTGCACTTGAAATATTTTCTAGATTGTGACTACGTAAATTGCTAATATCAACTAAGAGCATTCTCCAAGAATGTAAAGATTCTTTTCACACATTTATTCCTCTATGAGCATCTAAAATTTTGTTTTGAAGTAAATATTAAGCCATATGTTAATTTCACAATTATGGAATCTTTCTAATAGTTATTCCAGGATTATGTTATGACTCATTTATTCATGTGTATAGAACATGTAGTCTAGGCAATTATTTTTATTTATTTAAAAAATAATTTTATTGGGGGCTCATACCACTTTATCACAATCCATCCATCCACCTATTATGTCACCCACATTTGTACGTATGTTGGTCTAGGCAATGATTTGAGTGATACAGATTTTTAGATGCTATAACTCAATATAACCAGGATGAGAAAGATAGAAAATTATATAAACTTAGGTCTATTCCTGAGAAATTGAAAAAGGATATATAATGGGTTTTCTGCATTTGATAGTAAAGTGTTTTGGACTTAGTGGAAAAATGAGAGAAGAAAAATATAGGAAAAGGAGAGAAGGCAGGAAAAGTTGTAATACAAGTATTAGAAATAATTTGGTAAGTCAAAATTGTTGAATGGTTTCTAAGTCTTACTTTCAATATCAACTTTAAGATTTTGTCCTATCAAATTGTTCGAACAGTAGTTTCTGAGTCAGACATAGGACTATGTGAATATTAGGATATCCTTTTCCCTCTCATTTTATCTAGGGAAGGAGTGTAAGTATCTGAATAATCACACTCCTGCTTACCTGGTTCTCAAATAACCGTGAAGCACTGACTACTGCTACGAGTTTACTTCCCAGAGCGATAGGCCCCTGACTGATCTACAACAACGACAAGGGGATCCTGCAGGATCTACCTGCCTGTTGATCACTTATACATTTGATATCGATCCACCTATAATGATCTCATAGGAGCCTCAGTGGCACAATGGTTAAGCTCTCAACTACTAAGCAAAATGTTGACTTGAACCCACCAGCTACACCCCAGAATAAAAGAGCTGGTGATGTGTTCTTATTAAGATTGTAGCCTCGAAAACCCTATGGGGCAGTTCTGCTCTGTCTGATGGTGTCATGATGGCTGAGAATCTACTAGATCACACACAACAAACTCTCCACTCCCATGTCTACAGTATGGGACACTTTAGCTACCATGGTGTGCAGTGGACTTAGTGTGAAAAGACGGAGCTAGTGATTCCAGAATGCAATGAAAATGCAAGCTCCACATCATAGTCTTCCTTTGGAGCCAGGATATGGGGATGCAAGGAATTCCTGGAGTTTCCATGGGTGAATTCCACCTTCCACTGAATGCCACCTTGTTCAGGCAATCTTCTGGAAAGTCTCCTGACCACACCGTTGGACACCAGGAAGGGCTGCCCCCACGGACCTCGTGGCAACATCAGCTTGGCGCTTTAAGTCACATTCAGCTTTGGGTTTATCTGCAGGTCAAAAGAGATATTTTCACGGCTCAGTTTGTATCACCAAAACAGCAATAAATCATTTGGGAAGTTTTATGTGCTCATTTGCATATGGCTTCAAATGACTGATGCAGCCAGCTGAGGGCACGCATTATGGTTTTTCAGCATATGATTTTTTATTTCTGGTGTTCTGATCATCCAGTAATTAGTGGATACGGATGAAATTACATGCTGCTGCCATTGCCTCAGATGGTCAGGTTTTCAGGATGCCAACTCTCAGCTCCTCTGGAGTTGACATAAATATTATGGAAGCAAAAAATTATAGTCATTTGCAGGGAAATCATGTGTTTAATTGCCAAGCGAAGCGGAGGAAAAATAGCAGAAGCACTCATCCTGTATCGGTTAATGGGAGCGCGTTATTGCATGTGGCAAGGGGGTCTAAAAGGACTTTTCAATAGCAACATGAAAACAGAACTGTTCTAAAAAAATGCCATCTGGGAAGCCTGCAGATAGGTCTGACTGGATCGTGTCCTTTCAAAACTAGCCCCCTGCATTCCAACAGATGCAAATAGTGGATGGGAGTAACCACAGAGCAAGAACAGACCGCGCCGGATGGGATGAGGCCTCACCGGGAGCTGCCGTTGAACTGAATGCAGGGCGGGGTCTTGAGCAGATACCTGAAGGTTCGCTGCAGACGGCACTTGCACACAGCAGAAACCTCCTCAGATCCTGCACGGAGGCAAATCATTTCCAAGTCAGAACTTTTAAGAAAATCTTCACTTCCCTCCTCTCTTTCCTTTTGTTTATTAGTTGGTAGGCTGGTTTTCAGGAAAAATATAATGGATATATTTTTTAAATAGGTAAAAAGACTCTCCCCTGGGGATACTCATATTTCTCTAGTGGATAGACATCTAATCATCATAGAAAACCTAATCAAAGGTCATGCCATGGTATCGTCTTCTCTCTTTGATTTTAAATAAAATTGGAGGTCGCATCTTCTAGCAACAAAAGTAAAATGCTTATGGGGCAAACAATTTTTTCCCCGCCAATACTTGTTATTACCTGAGCAAGTGTTTAATTTCTATAGGTTTCAGCCTCCTCATCTATACAATAAAGATTACGCATGTCCCAGTCTCGTAGGCAGAATCAAATGAGGCAGTACTTATGAAACATGTAATCTAATAGCCAGCATATATTAAGTGCTCAGTAAACATCAGGTCACAGTGATCCTATAGGACAGGGTAGAACTGCCTCTTGAGTTTCTCAACTATGACTCTTTAGATGTTAGTCTGGGTTGACCAGAGAAACAAATTCATAGGCACTCAGAAGTGAATAAGAAAGAGCGTTATAAATGAGAGCAATTGAATATTGAGAAAACATCCCAGCCCAGTCCAGATCAAGTCCATAAGTCCAATATTATCCCCTTTGTCTGATACCAATCTATAAATTCTTCTTCAGTCTCATGCAACACATGCAATGACACCGAATGCAGAAGATCACAGGCCAGTGGATGGAAAGTCTTGTGAATCCAATGGCAATGGACACATTTTGAGGGCTCCCACAGGTCTCAGAGTGACTGTCAACAGGAAGGTAAAGCAGAGAGAGGATGGGGAGGATCCAAGGATCCTCCTTATGAGAAGGTTGCACCCACAAAGAGGCACCATCAGGTTGTGATCTGATTAACAGGCTAGACTCCACCTCTTCATTTTCATATCTTCAGTTTGACACGAAATTATGTAACTGCCACAGTGAGCTCTTGCTATTATATTAGTATCAACTGCAAATACAAGCATTGGGCCAGAAAGTGTGTGGACATTCTCTGTTCTGTCATCCTACCATCTTCAGACCAGACGATGAAAAGAGCCGCTACATATCGAGACTTTATTACCTTACTAAGCACTTTATTTTATTTTATCTCCACAATAAATCTAGAGGGTAGGTACCATCCTCCCATTTTAAAAGTAGGGAAACTGAAGTTCATTGAGGGTAAGAAACAGGCCTTTTGAAAAAATTTTGTGGTTAATCTTTCTTGAGTGGGGACTAAGCCCCAGGCACTGTTCTAAGCATGTTGCTTGTATTGTTGTTGTTAACCTGTGCATTCAGTCATCTCTGACTCACAGCGAGCCCAAGTTGGAATATTACTTGGGACTGGATACTCTGATTTCTGAACTGTGATAGTATTTGGTGCATCAAAGTGATGCTATAACATTTCATAAATTACTGAAGTGTGATTAAAAAAAATAGTAAAGCGACCATTGCCATGGGAAATCTTAGAAGCCACAGGGAAACAAAAGGATGCTACATTATGATTACATCCCACAAGTGGAGTTTATCCAATGTGCTAATTATATTGACATATCAACACTATGAATTGAATACCACTATGATAGCAATGATAAATGATGAATAACTTTATCGATTATTAGAATTCTAAATCAAGCCAAATTTCTTTTTTCAGTCACTTCCTGCTTGCCCAGCTTCTATAAAAATTTCCCATGAGTCCTAAAGAAATATTTTGGTGGCATGAACTGGGGCATCTAATGTATATCTGAAGTTGTGGAAATTATACAATCCATGCTCAATTTGTACCCATTGTGAAGTAGTACTTAATGCTGGGGCAAACAGAAAATGACATTTCAAATCTTTTCTCTTGGAGTGCTGGGAGGGACATTATATCCTCACATAATCTACAGGTCTAAGGAAGTAAAACTAAAGGCCCATTTTTTGGTAGGGGTGTATCTAGCATAAGGAAAGACTTCTAGTTCACTTAAGCTACACACTAATCCATACGTGTTTAGATGCATTGTCAAAATAGGGAGCCAATGAAATGAAGCCCTCTGCAAATCCGAGCCTATAAATTGCTGCTGAGAAATGGAAAATGATAATGCTGCTTGTAACATATTCAGGACCTGAGACATAACAAGAAATATAACGTTCCAGGGGTGTAGAACAGCCAGGAAGACTGCCAGTAAGTTCTTGTGTGCAAATGTTTATGTTTTTCACATCCATATCATAGCCTGCGCTTTCTGTTTTCAATGTTCTTTTTCCCTCTCATGCTGTTCTTTCCTGTTTTAGTTTTCAGTTTAAGTAACTATTTCTTAATAGTATCACTGGGGTGGAAAGGAATAAATGATTGTTACTTTTTTCATTCCAGTGGTTGGGGAAATGCCAGTGACAAATATTTTGAGGTTAAGACAACTGTTTGTTGCAAACATGCTCAGGATACAACTTGGCAGAGTGTTTTAATGTTGACTTTTGATGTTGTCGCATAATGACGTGGCAACTGAGTGTTAAAACACTAGAGAATTTGCTACTCTTTTATGAAAAATACTTACTGGTAACATAGTATGTTTTCATGCATTTTACACATCATCAAATATTAATGGGGGAAATAAAAGCGATCATCTGGTTATGGTGGTAAAAGTACAGTCTTTGAAAACTTTGAAGAGTCACACATCCTGTATAAATCCCCAGGTTATCCTATGTCTAGTATAAATTCCAGGGAACAACCATATTTCCTCAACTTTTCTGTACCCACATCCCTTATTTGCTGTGTTGTGGTAGTAAAGCCTTCTTTACTGAATTGTTATCAAATCAAATGAAGTAATGTTTAAGAAAATTTAGTATCGTGCAGGGCACATAGTAGGTACTCAATAAATGGTAACAATCTTACTATGCATGCTAGCTAAAGAGAAATGGAAATTAAAATTTCCACATAATAATAATATTGTTTTTTATTTCACAATCATCATATTCCTATACTTATATTGAAAAAACAAAACAAAACAAAATCATACCAGTTAAGGTAAGCTCCAAGACATTTCATTCATATGTAAAACCTCCCAAATGAATTCACGTGAAAACTCATTCACATTAAATCCTCCTAAATTCTTACATTTTCTGAACTCTTCTCCTAGTTAGGGGTGTAGCCTAATTTATAAAGCTAACATGTGAGAGGTTCCTGAGTGCTGGGTAGGCACCCACTCATACAGGGACATGCTAGTCCTCTCTGCTCTGGACTGGCCTGCATACCTCAACTAAAACACCTTTTGATTGGGCGGGCCCCTCCTCTTACTAACCTGAACTGAAACATAAACTATCTAAATGTTCTGTTTGAAGAGAAGTTAAAGAGAGGGTGTTGGATTGGTGTTTTCTTTCCATGAATTTCAGAAGACTATTTTGAGATCAAGCAGAATATTAAAAATCAAATAAAAAACAAACAAACAAAACCAAACGCAAACAAACCAATCAATGATAATGGAGCACGAGATCCAATGCCTAATTGGGAAATATCGTAGCCCAGGATTAAAAAACAACACCCCCCCCCAATAATTGTCAAAAAGAAAAGAAAAAGAAGGCAATTCAATCTAGAGGTTCCTAGAATATTATTGAATCCTAGAAAACATTTTTGTGAGAGAGTTTAGTTTTTTGGTTTTTTCCCCCATAAAGATAGGCAGATAATCACTGCACCCTTTAAAGTGTAAGCATTTGCCTAAGCGACCAGGCTGGCTCAGTGGATTCGAAGGCAGGAAGGGGAATGCTAGTCTTGCCTTGCTTTGTGGTATGGAGTAGTCACAACTCAGGATGCTGCCATCCATGGTTCATACTGCGCTCTGGGAACGGACTGTGGCTCTTTGAGATGGGGATAAAGTGCCCTTCCCAGAGCCGCAAGCAGGTGCAGGACTGGGACAGACGGTTGTCACTGGATGGGTAGGGGTGGGAACAGCTTTCTCACTCTTCCATGGTGGCCAACTGATTTTGTGAAATGGTAATGAAATATTAGATCAATATTGTATGAGGTTGACCTATGGATTTACTAGGAAAACTAAGACAAATTACAAGATGTACTGGTTTATAATCAGGGACACACATAACATTGAATTGGAGACCCCTGAAGGAGAAAACTCTGATTTTCACCCGATGGATGAGTCTGTCATATTCTGCTGGGTCACCCAAGGGGGGATGAGTGTAAGTGCTGTCAGGTGCCCGGGGTCTTGCCTGGACCTAGAACTAGGGCACTCTAGAAAGAACATTAGTCGCAGACAGGACGGAGCTTGGTGTCTTATTCCTGCTGCTTGATGTTCTGTTCATTCTCTTGCCTCAGTTCCATTAACGAGACACTTGCTTGGATTGCTACTATTTATTTCTTAGAGACCCCAAACACTGAGGAGTCGAGTGTGACTCTGTAGTCATGCCTCCCATTCTGATACCGTGTTGCGTGCATAACACAGCGTGTCGGAAGAGCGTGCTCAGGATGACTGTCAGTGTCCTATATCTCTGTGGCCATTCTTCTCTTATGTCATGCCTGTCATTCACCAAAATTAATTTTCCCCTAGAAATCCATCAGGGGCCCATGAGCATCGTTCCGTATTCACTCACTCGCCTCGCCCTTAGGGAGTCAGTCATAGGCTACTTTCCCAGGTTAAACACCTTTTTCTATTTTTCATTTATTTAGCTACTTTTTTATGTGTGTGGATAGCACAAGGCTGGGCAATATTTTATTTTGTTTATTTATTTAATCATTTTATTGGGGGCTTGTACAGCTCTTATCACAATCCATACAATATCCACTGTGTCATGCACATTTGTACATTTGTTGTCATCATCATTTTCAATCTACTTGAGCCCTTGGTATCAGCTCCCCATTCTTTTCCCTCTCTCCCCACCCTCCTTCCCTCACGAACCCTTAATAATTTATATTATTATTTTTTTCATGTCTTACACTGACTGATGTCCCCTTTCACCCACTATTCTGTTGTCCATCCTCACTGGGAGGGGGTTATATGTAGATCATTGTGATCGGTTCCCCTGTTCTGCCCCCACTTTCCCCTTACCCTCCTCATATTGCTACTCTCATGATTGGTCCTGAGGGGTTTATCTGTCTGGGATTCCCTGTGTTTCCAGCTCTTATCTGTACCAGTGTGCATGCTCTGGTTCATCCAAATTTGTAAGGTAGAATTGGGGTCATGATAGTGGTGAGGAGGAAGCATTAAAGAACTAGAGGAAAGTTATATGTTTCCTTGGTGATCTACTGCCCCCTGATTGGCTTGTCTCTTCCTTGTGACCCTTCTGTAAGGGGATGTTCAATTGTCCACAGTTGGGCTTTGGGTCTTCACTCCATACTCCCCCTCATTCACATTGATATGAGTTTTTGTTCTGGGTCTTTGATGCCTGATACCTGATCCCATTGACACCTCATAACACACCAGCTTGTGTGCTTCTTCCATGTGGACGTTGTTGCTTCTCAGCTAGATGGCCACTTGTTTATCTTCAAGCTTTTAAGACCCCTGATGCTATATCTTTTGATAGCCGGGCACCATCAGCTTTCTTCACCACATTTGCTTATGCACCCATTTTGTCTTCAACGATCATGTCAGGAAGGTGAGCATCACAGAATGTCAGTTTATTAGAACAAAGTGTTCTTGCATTAAGGGAGTACGTGAGTAGAGACCCAATGTCCATCTGCTACCTTAATACTTAACATATAAATATATGAACATAGATCTATTTCCTCAGCATCATATATAAATATATTTACATATGTGCATGCCTATATTTAGACCTCTGTAAATGTCAATTGCCTCCTAATTCTTTCCTCTATTTCCTTTTACTTTCCTCTTGTTCCACTATCATGTTAGGCCTTCATTTGGGTGTCAGTAATTCCTCTTGGCTAAATTGCCCTTGATCAAGCCCCACCAGGCATCCTACACCCTCCTCGCCATCGATTTTAGATCACTTGTTGTGCCCTTATCCCTGGGTTGGTTGACTTTACCAAGCATAGTGTCTTGTGTTCCCCCGAAACCATCAGTCCTGTTGTTTTCTTCTCTGGATTGTTTATCCCCCTTATCTAGATAGACATGCAGAGAAATAATAAGTATTAAAACAAGGCATACCAAAACAAAACAACAACAACAAAAACCAACAGAAAAAAAAAAAAAAGAAAAGCCTATAAATAGATCCAGGTCTGTTTGTAGACCTTTAGGAGTATTGCCCAGTCAAGTCTGACTTACATATTAGCAATTAATGGTCTGTTCCATAATCAGCCCCTGGCTTGGTTTTAACAGCTGATACTGATCTTCTTCATAGTCTCTTCCCACAGCTGTAATCAATTTTATTTCTATGTGTTCCATTTGAAAATGCCCATGTGTATAGTTGCATTGTTAAAAAAGGCATTTGCTATGGATAAGTTATCGGTCTGGCAAAATTTGATTATGCAATCTCCAGCCGCGTTTCTATCACAAGACAATATTTTCCAACTACTGTTCCTTTCTCTTTGTTTCCACCTTTTGCATTCTAGTCACTAATAATTACCAATGCCGCTTGATTGCATATTTGATCAATTTCCCATTGAATCAATGGATAGAATTCTTCAATTTCTGCATCACTAGCTTTAGTGATCTATGTGTAAATTGGAATAATAGTTGTAGTGACTGGATTTTCCTTTATACATTATCCTATCACTGACAGGAACGATTTTGAGGTGTTCTCTTTGACGGTGACTGTGATGACATTCCTCTTGAACCTGTCATTTCCGGCATAGGAAACCATCTGATTAGAATAGCCAGTACAGGTCCATGTCACCTCATTAACGCCTAAAATAGAAATCTTTATGTGGTCAACTTCTTTTTTGACGACTTCCAATTGTCCTAGATGGATGCTTTACATTCCAATTTCGGATGATGAATAGATTTCTGCAGCTGTTTCTTCTCAAACCCTGCCACTTCTACAAAACTCTCTCCAATCTGAAGTTCTTCTTCCCTCTCTCAACTCTTTTGACTTTGTCACAAGGTTTACTGCAATTTATTATGGGTTACTTGTTTAAATGATTCTCTTTTCCTCCCCAAGGAGGACAAAGGGAAGAGGTGTGGTGCAGATTTCTATGAGGGCAATTTCTAAAGCATTGGGAATGCAATAAATACATGGTGACCACCGGAAATCCAAGTGTTCGCCAGATTATTACCTCGAAAAACATTAGCACTAGTAGGTTTATGTCCACTTCGGATGCATAAGGAGAGAGACTCAGCCCCACTAGTTCCCATTCTTGATTTATGCACATAAAAGTCAGTCATGCTCCTTCCTCTTTGCGGCCAAAAGACCGAAGTGCCGAACACACAACAGACTGCAGCACCTTCTCCTCATCGTTTGGGCAACATCGTCGCTTTCCCCACGCATCATCCAGCATCGCCCTTCACCTGGGTCGGCGGCCTCCGAGTTTCACTACAACATGTTGGACAGATATCAATCCGCCTTGGACTCAGGTGGCCACCCAGACTACAGCGCCTTAGATCCTGCCAGAGGTCCAGGATTTCATTGCCTTCTGGATCTGGAATTTGCCAGAGGTGGTTTCTCCCTGGAGGTAATTTTCTCTCCCCCTAGTCTTTTACAAGCAAGCAAATGAGCATGTAAGGAAACTCCTCCCCCAACCCCCAATTTTAGAATTTCTGACCCATCAAGGTTAAAGAGAGCATGGCTACTGCCTGCGCTGATCTCATGACTTGGCAGCGTTGCAGACAAGGACACTAGGACTCCATAGGGGACGTCAGCTGGGAAGTGATTCAGCCTGTTTGAGGGATAGTGAGTTTCTTATGTGCCACATCGTTGGGACTGCTGAGAAATAACACCTGTTAAGCCTATGTAATTAACTTTTTCACATATTAACAAGATTCAGTCAATACATTTGATTAACGTGGTGGAGTTAACGCTCAACACTTTGACAGGGACAACAGCCTGATATGTAGATTACGGCACGGATGCTTTCTGAAAATTATTTTGCAAAAATACACCCAGTCATCTTTACAAAGAGAAGAGTATCGTGTTTTCTCTAGACCCCTAGAAGGTAAGAAAAGAGATTGAGGGCAGACAAGAAAAACCGAGCTGGAAAAGAGCTGCCGTTATTATTTCCTGATGCAGTTTCACCTTTCACTGCCTGCAGTGCCCCAGTTTCTAGGCTTCAAGCGCTAAGTGCAAAAGATAGTTCTCTGTGTATTTCCCGGGTAGCACATCTGGCCATGGGTAGGAAGAAACGGACAAGAAAGACTTCTTTCCATTCCATTCCGGGAGCTTTAAGTTTCTTGAAATTCCATGACATGGAATATTGATAATGACCTTGTCTTAACAGTGAACCCAAAGCCAAACTGACTGTCGGTGAGTCAATTCTGACTCAAAGTGGCCCCACGGACATGGTAGAACTCGCCCGTTGGGTTTCGTAGGCTGCACATCTTTATGGGAACAGAAAGCCTCATCTTTCTGCTGTGGAACCCACTTGCCAGCGGGCTCCTGGCACACGGAGTGAAGTGCTGAAGTGGATGACAGTAGGTAGCTGTGTTAGACCTTTGGCTCATGTGCTGCTGAGTATGACGTGGAACCTAGGCCATGTAATGTCCCATGCCAGAATCATGCTGGAATGCTTTAGCAAATGCCATTGCAATCTTGAGAAGCATGTGAAAAATGATTTCATTTTATATGTTCCTTTTTGGCAACGTACAGTCTCAGAAACCCAAAGGGGCAGTTCTATGCAGTGCTTTCGGGTTGCTGTGAGTCGACATTGAGTCTGGGGAAGTTAGTGAGTTTGGTTTGGGTTCTGAGTGATTTTGTGCTCATTTCTTCTAGCACCGGGGCTTTGTCTAGGGTCCTTGCAGAACCTTTTTGTCCTGGAAGCATACCCACAGACACCGCGAAGTGATGGAAATGAATTTTAGAAGCAAATTGATGCTTACAGTGCAGATGATTTGTCTTTGTATTATTTTCCCACAGTAACCCATTTTCCTGGGAGTGGAGGGAAGTACCTGGTGGGTGCAGTGGGTACAGGTTGGGCTGTGATCTCCATGGTTGGCAGTTCAAAATCAGTAGCAGTTTCACAGAAGAAAGACAGAACTTTCTATTTTCATAAACAGTTACAATCTCAGAAACCCACAAGGGGTCACTATGAGTCAGCATTGACTCGACGGCAATGAGTTGTCTTAATGTTCTGAAAGGCCACCGACTCCATCTCCTTGCTCAACCCGACACGGACTCGACCCGTACTAAGAGCTTCTCATGGACACCATCTCTTGACACGGCCTCCAGAGCCACCCACCCTTCTGATGCTTTACCTCCTCCACTGGCTGATCCTTCTTAGTCTCCTTAGTACTTTTCTTGGGGGTCTTTTCCCTGTGGAGGGCTCAGAGTGGAGTTTTTGTTTTTCTCCATCAGCATGGACTCATTTCTTTTTCTATAGACCAGCAGCTCCCAAATTTATATCATTAGGCCAGAGAAATAAATTTCCCAAGCCTACTGCCATAGAGTCGTTTCCAACTCAGTGACCATACAGGACAGAGTTGAGCCACTCTTCAGAACTTCTAAGTCTATAAATCTTTAAGGGAGTAGACAGCCTCATCTTTCTTCCACAGAGCAACTGGTGGGTTTGAACGGCTAATCTTGCAGTTAACCATCCAATATCTAACCCACTAGCCACCACGGCTCCTATTGAACATGATTCTTAATGACATCTAAGTGAGATGTCAACTAAAACCACATGGAAGAAGCACACCGTCATTAGTCACCTAAGGATTGTAAATCGTTTACTCCAAAGTCGAAGGAGGAATTAGTATCAGAGCCTAAATTGTGAGAATCTGATTTGCAGAGGCTCTGGATGACAGTGAGAGCCCAAGATACATTTGTGAGAACTACATAGGATAGAAGCCTCCGGGGATCTCCCTCTGTCCACAATCAAGGGACGGGAGCAAAGTGGTTACTAAACAGCGTGCATTGGAGAGATGAGTGTAGAAGATCAAAGGGATACACTTGACTTGAACAGTTATAACTTTGTCGGTTGATCCCCCTCTGATGCAGGCTCACCTGATCTGGTTTCAACATTCTCTGTATTTTGTTTTGTTTCCTGTTTGTTCATCTTAAGGGTTTATCTCAGAGGTATTATGTCACTGGGGGTTACCCTCTTGAAATTGTGTGATGTGAACCTATAGGGACAGCAAATAGAATAAGGGTTTTGGGTGTGTGTGTGTGTGTGTGTTATAGTGGGGGTGGAGGTGGTGAAAAGGAGACAATGTCAAGGAGTCCAGGAAGGAAAAGGATATTTGGAAACTGATTGTGGTAGCAATTGTACAGTACTGCTTGACTTGATTGAACCACAGAATATGTGATATATGTATTAACTCTCAATTAATAATACATCTAAAAATGTATTTTATTGATATGAGATTTTTCTTCCCCCAAAAGGGAAAGTGCCCAGCATTCCTAGAAAGTGCCCAGCATTCCTAGAAAGAGGGAGTGCCCAGCATTCCTAGAAAGTCTTCTTGGCCTGTCTTCTTTCATGCACGCTCCTCACTGGATTGGGAATATTGGTAGGCATTTTAGTTCATGATAGAAATCAAAATCATTCACCCAATTTTAACAACAACACCATCAATTACTGGAAAAAAACAAGAAACATTTACAACTTCAAGCCCTACAACCTTAAGTAAAGTCATTGCAAAAGATGCTAGCACAGCGTATGCGAGGCCTACCATTCAAACAGAAGCTCTTACTTCCAGTGAAACACACGGAGAAACCAGCAGAGACACAGGCATGTCACATGCAACATCTCAGACAAAACCCATGGATTCAGCCTCAGCAACTAAGACCCCGTATCTCAACGTAACAAGCCCAACTAAACAGTTAGATGTTATTAGCAATTTTAGCACCACAGGAAAATACACAACATCAGTGCATGTGTCTTGTGACCTCAGGGTTGCCCAGTGACTCAAGATCTATGCCCACCACTCTAGCAGCAACTACTGAAGGTCAGTTATGAAGCGCTGTGAGTATGAATACAGGCACCACTGAAACCACCTCCACTGCAGGGCCCTTTACTAGTCCACCTTCAAGTGCAGCCACTTCATCTTTCATTACAGCCAAAACTGGAATGACAGAGAGCGGCCGTCCTGGAGAAAACACCATTACAACATTAGTTACCCCTGTTGGTTCAGGCTCAAGTGCAACTGCAGTTCCAGAGAAAATGATGGAGAGCTTCACTTCAAGCATGAGGACTACTGGTGCCAGAGGCCCCCACCCCCCCTGTGCTTCATCAGCCTCTATCACTGCAGTTTCTACAGCCACCCCCACATCTCTCCCCACAGTCAGGTCTTCTCCACAAAACATCTCCCCTATAACAACAGACACAGCTAGTTCTTCCCTTCCTACCTCCAGTGCCATCAACCACAGAGCAGGCAGTATAGTATCATCCACACATTGGGATTTATCCAAAAGAAGTCTCAGTCCACCCGTACGCGTCCAAGAGACCACTTCTGTGACCACAACATCCACTAATGCAGAGACAAAAACATTGGTTTCAAGTGAGATGGATCTCTTTTGAAAACAGCATCTATGAAGACAAATGGCAGTAGTTCTAGGACAGATACAACTTCATGGATGTCCACTGGCACATGTATAAGTGGTTCTAATCCGACAACAAGAATAGAGGACAAAATGGCAGACAGCAGCACACCGAGAACCGTGAACAATGATTCAGAAACCACAGGCACATACAATGTTACCCGGTCTCCTACGGAGTCAAAACTATTGGCATCACCACGCACAACGGAAACAAAACCAACTACTAGCACATCTGAATATACATCTTCTAGACCTTCCAATGGGACACGTGCATTTTCTCCGACAACACACGCTGTTAGCCACACACGTGGCAAACAGCAGCATCTTCTCTGCAGAGTTTACCACAACTTTGGGAACCGGATCCCCCAAGGCTACAGCAAACCCATCCATTACAACAAGTACAAGGAACCCTACTCCACTCCTGTCCACAGGGGCACGCACATCAACTAAAGGATCCAGGACGATTAGTACCATAGCTACAACCGTAACGTCAGAAGGCACAAAGTCTCCCAGGTCAGGCAGAACCACACCTCCTCCGGTTAGCACATGGAGGAGCACGACTTTCGCTGGTCAGACCATGGCAACGACTACAATTCCTAAACCCACTGGAATATCCACCATCCCTGTCACGACTCTCTCCAGTCAATCCATGGTATGTGCAGAAAACACCATGGAAGTGCTCCCCTCTAGAACTACAAGGCCTGAGACAGGAACCAAGAGCGCATCTCCCAGCTCTGCACCTTCTCCTCCCTTCTCTTCCAGGGAGCCCGCCTCATTTTCATCACTGTCTAAAACTGGAATGCTGAGCATCACGAGTAGTACTGAATATTCTTCACCTACTGGGGCAACGGGGGTGGGGGTGGGGGGGCTGGGA
>NW_022111300.1:40746373-40759250 GCF_000313985.2 Echinops telfairi
ACATTTGCTTATGCACCCATTTGTCTTCAGCGATCGTATCATGGAGGTGAGCACACAATGATATGATTTTTTAATTCTTTGATGCCAGATAACTGATCCCTTCAGCACCTCCTGATCACACAGGCTGATGTGTTCTTCCATGTGGGCTTTGTTGCTTCTGAGCTAGATGGCCGCTTGTTTACCTCCAAGCTTTTTAAGACCCCAGACGCTATGCAGTACATCACCTTTTATGGACACCAATACAGAGGAGGCAGCATCTGCTGCTCCAGTCACTTCTGTGGAAATCACCTCCACCCTGGGCACCAGGGCTATAGGTTCCGCAGAGACAATCTCTACAGGAACCACTCAGTCCTATACCACAAGTCAGACTGCAAGAACACATCCACAATTTCACCTGAGGAAAATGGAAAAACTACTGGGATAACTAATTACTTGGGCACCTCTGGGCTAGCCACTCCCTCTATTTCCCCTGACTTCAGTACTACTAAAGGAATAGGGAATGGCAAGTAACTGGATGAGTGTCATTTTCTTTCTTGAAAATGGGCCCACTATCTTTTCTCTTAAGGTAAAATAAAAAAAACCCAAACGCACAGCCATAGAGTGGATTCTGACTCATAGAAACCCCACAGGAAAGGGTAGAACTGCCCCTGTGGGTTTCTGAGACTATAACTCCTTATGGGAATAGAAAGCCTTGTCTATCTCCTGCTGAGTGACTGATGGTTTCAAACAGCAATCTAGGCACTAAGCCACCGTAGGATCTCCAATTTGTCATTATCTATTAAGATGTAAGTACTTCTATCCTTTGGCCAATAAAATCCATGTTCTGACATTTGTTTAACTCATCAGAATACTCAATTCTATTCTTAAGGCTTTCATGGCTACTTCCTCTGAAGGGGGTGGCTGATTTTGAATATTGAAAGTGCCATGGACTTCTAAAAGAACAAACACCCTGTCTTGGAAGAAGTCTTGCCAAAGTGCTCCTTAGAGGCCAGGTGAGAGAGGCTCCATCACACATGCTTTGGACATGTTGTCCGGAGAGACCATCCCTTAGAAGGACATCATACTTCAGTGAAGTGGAGGGGCAGTGACAGAGAGGAAGGCCCTCCAGGAGATGGATGGACACCATGGCTGCCACAATGGGTTCCGGCACAGGAACAATGGTGAGGCTGGCTCAGGATCCAGCAGCGTTTCCTTCTCTTGTGCATGGAGTTGCTATGGGTAGGTTCTGACTCAATGGCACTAAGTAAGAGCAAGGTTTGCAAGATAGAACTGGGGTCATGATAGTGGGGGGAGGAGAGGAAGGAAGCGTTCAAGAACTAGAGGAAGGTTGTGAGTTTCATCAGTGCTACACTGCACCCTGAGTGACTCATCTTCTCCCCACTACCCCTCTGCAAGGGATGTCCAGTTGTCTACAGTTGGGCATTGGGTCCCCATCACGCACTCCCCTCATTCACGATGATCTGATTCCCCCCTCCCCACCTTTGGTGCTTGATACCTGGTACCCTAGACCCTTCGTGATCACACATGCTGGTGTGCTTCTTCCATGTGGGCTTTGTTGCTTCTGGGCTAGATGGTCGCTTGTTTACTTTCAAGCCTTTAAGACCCCAGACACTATGTCTCTCTATAGCCGGGCACCACCAGCCTTCTTCACCACACTTACTTATGCACACATTCATCTTCAGCGTTTATATGGGGAAGGTGATCACACAATGATGGTTTTTGTTCTTTGTGTCTGCTACCTGATCCCTTCAACATCTCATGATCACACAGGCTTGTGTGCTTCTTCCCTGTGGACTTTGTTGCTAGATGGCCACTTATTTACCTTCAAGCCTTCAAGACCCCAGACGCTATATCTTTTGATAGCTGGGCACCACGTGTGCATAAGCTTTCTTCACCATGTTTGCTGTATTAGTCTGGGTACTTTAGAGAAACAAATCCACAGAAACTCATGTAAAAGAGAAAGTTTTATATAAAGTTAACTGTGCATCAAGAAAACATCCCAACCCAGTGCTGCCCAAGCCTACAAGTCCAACATTAACCCATTAACCCATATGTCCAACAAAGTCCTCCTCCATCTCACAAATCAGAGGCAATGATGCCGACTGCAGGAGGAAAGTTGAGTCAGTGAATGTATAAACATCTCAGTGCTGGCAGGGGTCTCCACATGGCTGCTCTAGCACCCAGGGCTGCATCAGGGTAGGTCCATGTGGCTTCTCCTCAGGGATGTCTTGCAGGAAGTCAGCCTTGCAAGCTGAAGCAGGGAACTTCCAGGGCAGCTGCACCCTGGTGTGACCATCACAAAGCAAGAGACCCAAGAACTGGAACGGCAAGGCTCACCAAGCCATTTATCCCTCTGCCCTTCAATTAATCCCACATGTGTTTATCGTCCAGGTTGGCACAATAAACAAACTAACTCATTTGCTTCTGTACACGTTTGTCTTCAGCGATCATGTCGGGAAGGTGGGTATCATGGAATGACCGTTTTGCTGAGCAAAGTGCTCTTGTTGTAAGGGAATGTGCTAGGAGGCCCAATGTCCACCTCCCCTGCTACTAAAACTATAAATATATGCACATAAGTCTATTTCCCCCATAATCATAAATGTATTTACATATGTACATGTCTGTATTTAGGCCTCTATGTATGCCCTTTGCCTCTTACTCCTTTCCTCCATGCTAATTGCTTTCTTTAACGATAACTAATACTTGTGATTTCATTTGTTTAATGTAATGGAGTACTTTGCTTAGAACAGTGGTTCTCAACCTTCCTAATCCTGCGACCCTTTCATACAGTTCCTCATCTTGTGGTGACCCCAACCATAAAATTATTGTCATTGTGACTTCATCAATGTCATTTTGCTACTGTTATGAATCAGGCGACTCCTGTGAAAGGGTCGTTCAACCCCCAAAGGGATTGGGACCCACAGGTTGAAAACCGCTGGCTTAGAGCATGTGCACATGAAGATGCCGAGTTTATAACATCTTTTGACATCAATTTTAATTTTCATGGCTCAGCCTTCTTTACTTGAGGAAAACTACTGTCCTTTGTGCATTCATGAGATTCATTTCTTCTTTCCTTAAGTTTTCCCTGAGTCCACGTAATGAGACACCCCATCACAGCTAAGGTCTTTCCAGAATTTTATGGAAGCCTTTATCAATTTAAAAAGTGTCAATCCACAACCACGGATTCTTGTTCATATAAAATTGTCCCCTGTAGAATTACAAGTAGTATGATTTTCACTGTCTTCCTTGCTCTGCCCCAAATCACTCTTGATTAACGCTTTCCCTTTTTGCTGGCGTACAGGCCCGACCGTGCTGGTGCGGAGGGTGCAGGGCCAGCCAGTGTTCGTGTCAGTACTACGAGTCAGATCCCTCTCAATAGCACCTTTCAGCAACGCCAACATAAATTGCCCGACCCACCACAGTATCCGCCTCATCCAAGAAAGTGAATAAGACTTATGGAATGTTAGCTGGTAGGATGAATGAACATGTGATGTTGAATTTGAATTTGCATTATCCAAAATCCAGCATTTTTCTTTCTAGGGGAATAACCCAGAGAATTGTAGAAAACATGTAAATGTGAAATGAATGAACCACAAAAGCATCGCCCTACTGCTGGCACCGTCTCAGCAGTCTGTGAGAGGCTGGCAGTGGAGCTAACAGCCCACAAGCGGTCGAAGGGCAAAGCAGTGTCCACTGAGAGCACAGTTTCACTCAGGTCTCTTTGGACTTTTTCTCCTTCACAGCCTTCGTCTTGCAGCCTAGATCTGAAGAAATCACGAGCAAGGAAAGAGAGACAGAAGGAGGCTTAGTGACACAGTGGTTAGACACTCAGGTGTTAAAGGGAAATTTGGCGCTTGGAACCTTCCAGCTTCTCCTTGGGAGCAAAGAATTGGCCATTCTCTTCTGTAAAGATTACAACCGTGTAAACCCTCTGAGGATGCTCTGCCCTGACTGGGTTACGAGCAGTTAGAATGGACTCAACTCAGTGCATACTGGAGACTGATGAAGGCCTTCCTAAAACCTGGTCGCACGTTGACATTCCCCGGGAGTCTGACAATCTACAGTTTCTTATGGGACTGGGATGTCTGAACATTGGGATTTTTACAAGCTCTTTGAATGATTCAATGTGTAGACAGACTTTAGACCCACTCTTGGGTTACAGCGCACATGCAACGTGCCTTTCAAATTACATTCTATAGTAGGCCTTTGACTAAAAGACAAGTTGAAGTTCAAAGACAAAAAAAAACACACCCCAAAACAAAACTTGGGACAATGTCACAATGGTTTCTCTTAAGCTCACTGCATATAAATTTTTCTGGGGTCATTTTATGACCTTCATAGATCAGAGGCAGCCTGTTCCATAACATACAGTCAGATCCCAAACTAACTATCATTGATATATATTTACATGAGTTTAATTGCAGTAAATATTAACATGCTACATTTTTATATTTTAGTTTTAAAAAATCTGTAGTCATGTTTTTGGTAGCAGTTTTGTTTGTTTGCTTATTTCCTTTGGTGCAAGATCTCAAGCATGACTGGAAATGTTTGTAGTTTCTTGGTCTTGAAGGATAACAGCACTCAGGATAGCAACATTTAGGAGCACCATGTTGGGGTTGGGGAGCAAAGATCAAATCATTGCGTAACCCACACAGCCGCCTAGCAGCCTTAAGAATTTGTACTGAGTCTGAATCTATGCACACCACTCCAAAGCAACCCCAGATATCGCTTAACTTTCCACCCCCAGCAAGATAAGCTGTCAGGCTGAGCTGCTGGATAATGATGAGGGTTTGCCTCTCTGCCAGTTCATGCACAGCCACAAAGTTCTTGCTACAAAGCTGGCCTGGCAGCTACATGCAGTGTGCTGGCATGCTGGGGCCGGGTTGGTGACTGACTCCTGTTGGCTACCAGTCCGCGATGACAGAAGAGCTTTCACTGTAACACCTTTCAGGCACAACTCCCAGTGGCTGGAACAGATCAATCCTCCCTCCGTCACTGGTGAGGGCATCTGAATTCTTGCTTTACCCCTCACTCTGATTCTGAGCCCTGGCGGCCTAGTGGATGACTTACTGGGATGCTAACCTTGTGGTTCAAATCCATCCACTGCTCCATGGGAGAAAAACGAGACTTTCTGCTCCCATAAGATGTATAAGCCTTACATACTTTGGACATGTCAGGAGAAACTAGTCCCTGGAGAAGGACATCAAGCTTGGAGAAGCAGAGGGGCTGTGAAAAAGAGGAAGATGCTCGACAAGATGAATTGTCGCAGTGGCTGCCGCAATGGGCTCGGATATAAGAACCATTGTGAGGATGGCGCAGGAGCGAGTAGCGTTTTGTTTTGCTTTACACAGAGTTGCTATGAGTCAGAAGGAACTCCATGATATCTAACAACAACAACCGCAACAACAACAAAAACAAGATTGATAGCCTTGGCAACCCACAGGGGCAGCTCTACTCGGTCCTCCAGGTCTCTCTGAGTCAAAATGGACTCGGTGGTGTGAGTTTGGCTTGAGTTTTCTACTTCTGCAGGGCCTGGGTAGAGACTCAGGAAGCAGCACGAGGACAAGGAGGAGATGGCTTCTCGCGAGGACTTGTGAAGACCTCGCAACAAGAGAGGTGTCTGACACCCACTGTCATGAAGTTGGGGTGGGGGTGGGGTGCAGAGTTGCCTTTGCTCATGCTGTTGCAGGTTTCTCAGCCAGACTGGGCTTTTCCCTTCAAGGCTGTGCCTGGTCATCGTTCTGACCTACCTTCAAGGTGAGCGGTTTGGAGAACAACGGAGACATCTGTGGTTAACAATATGAAGAGATACACAAAATGATGAGCAGTCTGATACCACAGGGAGGTAATACTTAATTTACATCAGCAGTTCTCGCTTAGCCCTAACGGCACACTAGAATCAATGCACACACTTATAAGAAGTGAAATAGAAAACAAAACCCCCCAAGCAAACCCCTCCAACCCTGCTCTGAGAGATTCAGAGTTAATGGTTCTGGTGAGGCTTGGCATTGGCTTTATTCAAAAGCTCCCATCTTAAAGGCTTGCAGGTAAACAAGCAGCCATCTAGCTCAGAAGCAACAAAGCCCACATGGAAGAAGCGCACCAGACTGTGTGATCACGAGGTGTCGAAGGAATCAGGTATCAGGCATCAAAGAACAAAAAAATCATAGCATTGTAAGTGAGGGGTCGTGGGGATTGGGGACCCAAAGCCTATCTGTAGGTAATGGGACATCCCTTACAGAAGGGTCACGGGGAGGAGACGAGCCAGTCAGGGTGCAAGGTAGCAACAATGAAACATACAACTTTCCTCTAGTTCTTAAATGCTTACTCCCCCCACTATCATGATCCCAATTCTACCTTCCAAATCCGGCTAGACCAGAGGATGTACACTGGTACAGATAGGAACTGGAAACACAGGAAATCCAGGACAGATGATCCCTTCAGGAGCAGCGGTGAGAGTGGCGTAGGTGGGGGAGAAAGGGGAAACTGATTACAAGGATCTACATATAACCTCCTCCCTGGGGGACAGACAACAGAAAAGTGGGTGAAAGGAGATGTTGGACCGTGTAAGATATGACAAAATAATAATAATTTATAAATTATCAAGGGTTCATGAGGGAGAGGGGGTGGGGAGGGAGGGGAAAAATGAGGAGCTGATGCCAAGGCTTAAGTGGCGAGCAAATGTTTTGAGAATGATGAGGGCAATGAATATATAAACGTGCTTTACACAATTGATGTATGTATGGATTGTGATAAGAGTGGTATGAGCCCCCAATAAACTGATTAAAAAAAAAAGTTTCCCAGGTGTTTTTCCAGGTATCTCACATGGTCAGAACCGAGGAGCTATGGAGGTGCTTCAAACACCTCATGGAAAAAATGGAAGTAAATGACTGGAATTTCCCCACAGGCGTTTTGGAGGCACGTCCCATAGCCCCGGCAATAAGTCTAAAGCTGGGTCATTTCTCTGGGGTGGCAGTGATTCCAGGAGTCCAGCTGGCAGCATGTGGTTAGGTTAAGGCCCAGTGATTCACCTGAGGGGTACACAGCAAAGGAGGTGTGGCGGCACCATTGGTAAGCACTATGCTGCTCATGGGAAGGTTGACAGAACCCACCTGGTGCTTCATGGGAGAAAGATGCGGCAGTCTGCTTCCATAACCATTACAGCCTTCAAAGTCTGATGGGACAGTTCTCGGTCTTACAGGGTTGCTGTGAGTCCAAGTGGACGTGGCAGTGGCAGGTTTTCTTTTCTTGTTCATGCATCCATTTCATTTTAGGGTGGCCTTTGGACTCATAAGGAGCCCTGGTGGCATTGTGGTTATGCATTGGGTTGCTAACTGCAAGGTCAGCAGTTCAACACCACCAGCCACTCAGAGGGAGAAGGACAGGCTTTGCACTCCTGTAAAGAGTTACAGTCTCATACACTCGCAGGGGGCAGTTTTACGCTGTGCTACGGGGTTGCTGTGAGTCGGCATCGAGTGAATGGCAGTGAGTTTGGCTTGGCTTGTGAGTCACCTCCTCGGTGTCTATTATGACTTCATCATTTGTTAGCTGCATGACTTCAAAATCAAAAACCAAACTCATTGCCATCGTGTCCGTGGCATCTCAGAGCTACGCTCCAGGGCCAGGTAGAACTGCCCCTGTGGGTTTCTGAGTTAGGGTTAGAGGTTCTGCTGATGAATGGATTCAGAATGTCCTAGCAACAGTCCTATACAGATCCCTTGTCTTTAAAAAGGGGTGACTGACCAACCAGGATTCTAGTGCTAAGTCTGCCACACAGTTGCTGTGTGCCTCGGGGGAATTATTGACCCTTGGCCAGTAGGAAGACAAGCTGGAAAGCCAGTCAGTGGTGGAAAGTCGCCATTAGCCAAATCAAATCCTGGCTCTATACCGCTGTTCCAGGCCCTCGGATTAGCTGCATGCCCTTTGGAGCGCTACACCAAAGTACCCCGTCAATAAACTCATTCATTCTGTCCAAACTTTCTCTGTGACTCTGGTCCGAATGCTATCCCTCTCTGAACACTTTCTGGTGAGCAGGACAAGAGATGAGAGAGGAGACACTCAAGACCGGAGTCTCCTCCTCGTAGCAGAGGGAGATTTAAACAGAACCCTGAAGACAGGTCAGCTTCCTAGTGCAGACCACATTACCTTTAATCTGGATAAGCCTGGGATTTGTAGTTGCAAGGCTGGTGGTTCAAAGCTCTTCCCGAGGCTCTTAGGAAGTAGTCATTTTCTTACTTTTTCCAGCTGTGGAAGGATGCCCCGTTCGGTGGCTCATTGCCCTCTCTATCTTCACAAACAGCCTGGCATCTCTCTAATCATCCTTTCCAGAGTTCGAGCTCACTTGTGTATCCTTTTTTGATTTTTCAGGAACTCAGTGGTTACACTTGGGCTGCTAACAGCAAGGTCAGCAGTTCGAAACCACCAGCTGCTCCATGGGAGAAAGACCGGGCTTTCTACTCCTATAAAGAGTTACAGTCTCAGAAACTCACAGGGGCAATTCTACCCTGCCCTATAGGGTCGCTATGAGTTGACCTCAACCTGGCAATGACTGTGATATTTTTTTGTGTTTACCTTGGGCCTACCCAGATAATCCAGGATAATTTTCCTATTTTAAGGTCTGATTAGACCAATAGTAATACTTATAACCTTACTCCCCTTCCCCATATAACCTAACATATGTAGACTGCGGAAATCACTGCAGAGGGTGGGGAACTATTTTTCCTATCAATGAAGAGTAGGAATAAATCTGGGGAAGGGGCGTAGGTTGGGGGAATACATTCTAAGCAGAATAAAAGATGTATAAAGTACGGAACACAAACTTCTGGTGATATTTCTGAAAAAGACAGCATGTCTGAAGGATAGTGAGGGAGGGGAATTCAAACTAGATTTTAACCATATTTTGCAGGAACTCTCTTGTTTTGCCTTTTAGGAAATATTTAAGATTTATTTTCTAATTATGATGTGAATCCACAGTCCGTTAGAGTACTATGACGTGTATTTTAGGATCACTCTCTATTCTTGGAGGACAGGAAACTGGGCTACCAGGGAGGAGGCTCCTGTAGTTACCAGCCAAAGAAAGCTGTAAAACCCTCCAGACACAGGGCTTCACAGTTCCTATGACGACTTGTGTCTGCAGTTTTTGCAGCATCTTCATTGACAGCACTCATTATTATTTTAGTGTTTTTTTTTGGATTAGAATTCTCTTTCAAATTACTCTCAAGTATGACACCCACTTCTCCCACTTTGTCACCCGCTTCTATCCTTTAAGATCTGCTTCAAACGGCACACCCTCCAGAAGCCGTCTGTGATTAAGCTCGCCTCGCAGCTCTTAGCTTTATCATATTGTTGAGCTGTGTCACTCGCTGCATGTTTGCTACCAGTTTCACGTAGCCCTCGGCTGAGTGGGTTCCCGCATTTTGCAGCAGCTTCTGTCCTGTTCAAATTCCAAGAGCCACCGTGACCGACACCATTTAAGCTGATCAGACTGTTGGCATCCAGATTCCCAACATCAGCGTGCCACAGTCTTGACCCACAGATACGGGAACTTCAAACATTTCATGGGAAAATGGAATGAAAAAACAATGGCATTTTGTCTTTGATAAACTCTTTGATGCCTCTTGTATTATGCTCGGATATGTAGTTTTCAGCCTTGAACGGAGGCCTAATGTGGCCCTGCTGGCCCTGTGGATTCTGGCCTGAATCTCAATAGACCAGGTTCTGCCACAGTAATGGTCTCACTCTCCCAGCGCCTCTAACAGCAATGGTCTCTTTCCTGTACACACTGCTTTCCCATCACTGGGCCGGTACGGGCGCTGCTCCATGTTGTTACGGTCCTCCTTCCAGACCTCGGGGCATGGAGCCTGGCCTCTTTAGCCGATGGCTCGCATCAGAACTAAGTGCTCAACCTCCAAGTGACACGCCTTTCTTCTGCTCACAAACCTAATCATTCATGTTGACTTCAAGAAAGCTACAAAGAAGCCTGAGTGAGAGACAAGAAAATGCAATCCGATCATGTTTTGGATGGGAGAGAGCTAGAACATGTGACAAACGACTACTGTGTTCACGTCATCTGGTGGCCAGGGCTTATCCCAAGGTGCCCGCCGTCTGATAACCAAGTTAAGATACTGGAGTGAGAGTTTACGTGTCCAAGTCCTCTCTCTGTTGTCAGCCTGAGATTCTCCTGGGTCTCCCCTCTAAGGTTCTGTTCTAGTCAACAACCTATTTCTCTGGGCCTCCTAGAAGTTATGTCCTGCTTGTTTTATTCATCCCCATCTGTAGACATAGACCCTACAATCTCCTGTATTTAGGTCCTAAAGCCCTACTACCCCAACAACGCCAGGCAGGCCATGGCACGGATGGTAATGAATTCCTCAATTAAGTATTCTCCAATTGAGTCACACCGAATGGGAGCTGTCTCTGTTGGTCATTTGCTTTAACCACAGAATTAGACTCAGAGTCTGTGGGTCCATTAAGGCTCACCTTCATCCCAGGAATATGTCATTTATGTCTAACCCAAAGTCCTCTCTCTAGTGGGCCGGTCTGCTCTGGACATTAGTCCCACCCCTCCTTTGAAGGCAGCACACTGTCATGCTGACTTGTTATACCGGAAGCTTGTCATCAGAATCTCTGGGTGTGTTTTGTTATCTTTTATATCCACAAGAGATTACTTTTTTTGAATAATATTTTCATTGACATATCTTACTCATTCCTTCCCTTCCCATACGGTTTGGTTGTTCAATCCCATCAGATGGGGTTATACAATGATCAATGCTATCAACTCTGCCTCCCTCTCCTCCCTCCCCCTCCCCCTCACTTCCTGGATCCTCAGGGAACCCTTACTCCTGTCTGTGAAGAGATTAAAATTTTAAATATCTTTTACTTTTCTCCATTCTCACCAATATTTATCAGCATCTAGTATGACACAGTGAATATAAACACCAATCCACAGTTCTCGAGCTGATTCCATCTAATGGCAGCCCTGTAGGACTGAGTAAAGTGCTCTGTAAGGGTTCAGAGGCTGTAAATGGCATCTTTCTCCTGATACCCAGCCGATGAGTTCTAACAGCTGACTTTGTGATTAGCAGCCTAACACTGAATCTACTGCATCACCAGGACTCCTCAGTGAATATAGTATTTAATCCTTCTTGGGTGAATGAATGGGGAGCCACAAACTTATCTCTGGTTTCCTGAAGTGTCACTAAATGCTTTACTATTTCATCAGGAAAATAGGATAATGATACTTAATTCAGCAAAGTGTTATGAGGATTAGATATGATCGGTGTGGCATGCATTGGAAGAGGCTTCTTTTGACAATAAATGTCAATCACATTAATTGCAAAATGTGGCTGAGTCAGAGAGGCCACCAAGATGTAGATTAGCAACCATTTAGGGTGTCCCAGCGACATTCTTCGACAAAAGATGCGAGTGATGTTTTCCTTCTCCTCATGCACAGCGGAGCTGCCCTCTGCAGACTTCTCACGTGGGAGAACACGGCGTCCTTATCTTTTGCAGCCACAGTTGGTGGTTGGTTTCTTTTTGTGGAGAGAGGGAGTGGGAGGAGGCAAGAGGGAGCAGATTCTTCAATGCATTTGCAGATAGTTTTAATTTGTATTCGATGACCTCATCTTTTGTGTGTGTGTGCAAATAGTAAATGCATTGATTCAATTTGTGAACAGACCCCTCAAAACATCTTCTACAACTGCTACAAGTTTTGACAATTATCTTTTTAGGTTTAAATTAATGAGAAAGTCAAATCCAAATCATTGTACTGAAAAGCCAGCGAAATCTGGTGTTTAGTTACCATTTTAATCATTCAACAAAACACGATGAACTACAGTAACCCCTGGCCTTCAAACCAAATACACCAGAGATGAGTGAGCTGGAGCAGTCATGTTGGTTCTCATCAGATTAAAAGTTCAAAGCAGAGGAACAAAGCGGGTTTGAATGCGATCCAGTCATGATGAAATTTCAGCCACCGAAGTATTTGGTGTGTGTAACATGATCCGTAATTAATTTTTTTTATAAACTCTAAGAAAACGGTGTTGTTGACTTTAAAGTAAATCAATGGCCTTGTATATTAATTTAATAGATTTGCCCTTAATTAAATCTATTAAATCATTAGACTTCTATATTCTTCTGGTAAAAATATGATCAGATGTCAAGGGACTGTCAACTGCTTCCAATTAATACCGGCTTTCAAATTCTTTTGGTTAAAAATTCTACAGAGGAGAAAGAGCTTTCATGGGAGATCTTCAGCATTCCAGTGAGAGTTCCCTGTATTCGCTGCACATCGGAACAGTGTAATCCAGGTGAGCTCTTCTCTATCCGTTGGTATATAAAGGCACAAAAAAGGTCGTCTTTGCAGAAAGTTTGAATTTTATAATGCCAATTTAAGTACGTGATAACTTGCCTTTACCTTCTGATTTTGATACTTGCAATAATTAATTAATGATAGTGAGGTTGGGATTTAGAGTTATAGCATCAGCCACAGAATAATGTTTACAGTCCATGTTATTGACATACGCTGATGGAAGATCACCTACTCTATTGTTAGAAAGTAGTGCCTGGTGGTGCCCATGGTTACACCCCCGACTGCTACTGCTGGAGGTTGAAATCCACGTAGAAGTGCCTCAGAAGAGACACGTAGAGATCTGTTTCTAAAACAACCAGTCATTGAAAACCCAGACCACAATTCTACTCTGACATACCTAGGGCTGCTGTTCCACTCAACATACACACACAGGGCTGTCGTTCCACTCTGACATACACACAGGCTTGTGCTTCTCTGACACACACAGGCTTGTGATTCTCTGACACACACAGGCTTACTCTACTCTGACACACACAGGCTTGTGCTTCTCTGGCACACACAGGCTTA
>NW_022111300.1:40759356-40772914 GCF_000313985.2 Echinops telfairi
GGCTTGTTCTACTCTGACACACACAGGCTTGTGCTTCTCTGGCACACACAGGCTTGCTCTACTCTGACACACACAGGCTTGTTCTACTCTGACACGCGCACAGGCTTGTTGTACTGACACGCACACAGGCTTGTTGTACTGACACACACACAGGCTTGTTCTACTCTGACACACACACAGGCTTGTGCTTCTCTGACACACACAGGCTTGTTCTACTCTGACACACACAGGCTTGTGCTTCTTGATACACACAGGCTTGTTCTACTCTGACACACACACTGGCTTGTGCTTCTCTGACACACACAGGCTTGTGATTCTCTGACACACACAGGCTTACTCTACTCTGACACACACAGGCTTGTGCTTCTTGATACACACAGGCTTGTTCTACTCTGACGCACACAGGCTTGTGCTTCTCTGACACACACAGGGTTGGGGTTCCACTCCGACACATACCTGGTTGCCGTGGGCAGAAGGTGACTCAAAAGCAATTGGCCTGGAACTTGTGTTAAATTTAGGTGTCTCCGTATCATAAAGCTGTGTCGGTTTTAAAGAATCTCAAGTAAAATCTGTACTAGTTTCAAGAGAAATATTTTCTCACTGGATATTAAATTGATTTTAAAATGATCAACTTATTCAGTACTTCATCGTTTGATTCAGTGGATTCGGTATGGCTAGGAGCTCTGGTAGCGCAGTGGATTCCGCTTTGGGCTGCTAACTTCCAGCTCAGCAGGTAAACCCCCGGCTGCTCTGGGAGAAAGTCGAGCCTTTCTGCTCCCATGACAGCTACAGTCTCAGCAGTTCCCAGGGGCAGTTCTCTGGCTTGCTCAACGTGGGTGGACATCGGCATGATGGCAGTGAGTTTCCTTTGCTTTCAGAAGGTCATGTCCTGATTTGCCTGGGACTGTCTGGGCTTAAAACTATCACCGTGCGGATGATGAATACCGCCTCACTTTCCTCTCAAAGTTAGTTTGGCTTGGATGACCATTACACGTCCCCAAAGTCATGGTCTCCTCGGTTGAGTATAAGCACGGGGCACACATCGCCTCTTACTCACCCTGGGAATGAATCTCCTTCAGGCCTTCTCATGTCTATTCTGTTCTGTAGATCCCGCGGCTGTTTGACTTTGCTCCAGGCGATTTCAATGGAAACTTTATGCTGGAGAATGCATTTATCAAAGAGCTTTTGAAAGAACAAAAACACCCGTAAATAGTCGATAAAGGTTTTATATCCACAGAGGAAAGGTTGACGTTGTCAAGGATTTCTCTCTACTTGGATCCACAATCAATACTCATGAAACAGCAGCCAAGAAAGCAAGCAGTATCATTGCCCTGGACAAATCTGCAGCAAAGGATCTCTTTAAGAGGGTTAAGGAACAAAGACGGCACTTGGAGAACTGAGGTGCCCCTGACCAGGCTGTGGCATTGTCAATGGCCGCATATGCCTGGGAAGGCTGAAAAATGCCCAAGGAAGGGTATTCGAATGATGGTGCTGGTAAAGAATATTGACTATATCATAGAATTGACCGATCTTGGATAAAGTCCAGTCAGATTGCTCCTTCGCAGCAAGGATGGTGAGCTTCATTTCACCCACTTTGGACATTTTATCCGGAGGGACCAGTTCCTGGAGAAGGACATCATGCTTGGCAGAGAGTCAGTGAAAATGAAGAAGGTATCAGCAAGATGGACAGACACCATGGCTGCAGCAAAGGGCTCAAAGTCATGGTGAGGATGGCACAGGACTGGCTAGTGTTTCTGTCGGTTAGACACAGCCCAGGTAGGCGTTCAAACAAGTCTGAGGGCATCTGAAAACCACAGCAACATATTTCAGTAGAATAACGATCTTGTCTCTTATTCATCACTAGATGTGGGACTTCTCACTGTGCCTAGGAAATGAGAGAGACTCAAAAAGTACTCATTGACTGAATAAATGATTTAACGTTTTAGCCATTTTCTAGTTGAAGAAAGTTTAGATTTCTCCTCCCATACATTTTTTCCACTAAAGATATTCAGGACTCCAAGGTCTTCCACTTCTTGCAATGTTGCTTTAAACTGTGTGTTTCAGAAACAGTACCTGGAACTTGACGGAAAAGTGTGAGTCTCAGTCCCTACCCTTGATTACGTGATTGAGTCTCTGGTGGTGCCAGGTTTCTGGTTCTATAACAGGTATCCCACTTACGGCGTGTTCCATTTCTCTTGTCTTTAAAATCTTTGCTTCACTCTGTTTTTGCAGGGACATTTCCTTGACTTGTCATTAGGCTGTCCACCTTTCTACAATGCCATTAAGAATCCAGCTTAATAATATATATTTTCTATTATAGTACCCTATAATCTACAGGGTACTAGGCTGAGAGAAAACCAAATCCCCCTACAAAACTGGCCATATCCCTTCTCTTTAGGTACCACTCTCCTCAATCTTATGCTAGATTGATGTATAAAATCTTACAAGACTCTTACAGTTCTATCATTGAGTGATTCTTTTATTTAAAGCCTGCTAGGCTCTGATCTAATAAATAGTGCTTGTGTCAAGGAGCTGTACTGGTTATATTGACCTGCTAACCTCAAGATCAAGAGTTCCAAATCACCAGCAGCTCTGAGGGAGAAAGATTGGCTCTCTCTCCTAGTACAGAGTCATAGTGTCCAAAACCCATAGGGCACTTCTGCCCTGTCCTATAGGGTTGCAATGAGTTAGTAGCAATTCGATGGCAGTGAGGTGTGTGTATGTGTGTGTGGGTGTGTTAGAGACATTTTCTGCCAAAGAGTGTAAATACTGTGTCATTTTTGCTTCTTTTGCAAGAAATTGGCAATCGATTATATCTATTCAAGAACTGTTTCTATACTTTTAGGTTATTTAAATACTAGTCCTCAAAACTAGTTTTATATGCAAAGCCTATGTGGGATTCCCTGAATACATGTGTTAAGAGTCAATTGATAACTTTTCATTTCAGAGGTTTACAGCTATTTTGTAAGTCTTGCCTACGCTCTTTTAGTTCCCACTCGAGATAATTCTGCAGGTAAGTGACTAAAAATGAGTTGCTTTTGAATAGAATTTGCAGAAGCTTGCATATCCCCACCTATGCACGTGCCCTTTATTTATCAAATTGTAAGCACACTGAGGGGTCATCTCTGGGTTACCTACCAATTCAACCCTACCAGAAAAGGAGTGGAAAAGAACCCGGTGAATGCGAGGGCTTCTCAACATTTGTGGAAATTTTCCATTATTTTAAATCCCATTTTTCGACGAACCTTTTGAAACTCCCTCATATATTTACAAAGATTTATTCATCAGATTAGCTGTAACTTAAGAGAAATTTATTTTTCCTGAATCAAGGAGAGAGGATACTGTATACTGTATTGGAAAAGATTGTGAAGGGCAATGTCTCATGAGGTCTTGGACACCTAGATGCTGCTACCCATAAGAGAGGAAAAATGATCATGTCTAGCTAGCAAAAAAATGCCAAGGCTACCTTTGCCTAATTCCAATTTTTGTCTTGGCTGTTTCTGATGTCCTATGGACGGGTCCAGTGAGAAAGATGATGCTCCTCAGGGTGAGAAAGCAGACTTGTCTGTGACTGCAGTGCCTTCTCGATGGGCTTCCCGGCAGAACCGTGGAAGTATTGTCACGGAGGTGGGATGGATTTTTCTCATGCCTTTTGTAATTGCTCACTACTCCATTTTTTCCTTTAAGGTGGATCCTAAATAAAGAATAATTACTTAGGCTAATCCACACTGGCATGGATGTATCATAGTAGATTTAATGCTAATCAACTCAATTATTTCTTAAGACTGCAGCTATAAAGGGCAATGAATGGGCTGAAGAATGTTCCTGGAGTTACACTCATGATATCAGCTGCCCCAGAATGGCCAGAAAACACGGGAAATATGTAGTGAATATAGAACATTCTGGAAATCTACCAGTGAGTATTGGTGGTACCAAAGTGGTATTTTCTGATAGTCTAGTTTTCAATATTGAAAGCTCTAACATTTTTTTCAACTACACAGTTCTTTCATTCTTAATCAGTTTTTTGTATGTGTATAATTCAATTTATCAGCTATTTTATCTTTTATCAATTTGAAAACTTGAATTTTTTTCTGTATACCAATCATGCTTTGTTAAGAAAGGTATTCCAAATATTAAGGAATCAAAAATATTACAAATTTTGGGGAGTACCACAATTTAATAACATGTTCAAATAATATGCTACAGATCAATATTCAAGTGGAAGCTAACCAAGCTGATTTCAGTTGAATTAACAAATTGTTTTTAAAACACGTAGAAAAAGTAGGACATGTAGATGTGCTTAATGCCTGGATATTTTAGTGTTAGTTCCAGATTTGCCAGAATTCAGTGATTTTGCATGTCTTTGAGCGTTAGAAGTTAATTTTGTAAGTCAAGGTTAAGCTGAGAAAGAAAATTATTTAGTAAATTCTTTTTATTGCTTTCCATTTAATTATGATTATGAATTTCTTTTTTGGGTCTGCATGAAAAATTATATTGAGATAAAATATCAAAGTTCATTTATATGCAGCATTATTTTGACTATGTTTTTAGAATAAAGAACTGGCATTATAGAAGTTTTGTGATTACATTTTATGCCATTGCTTTTTTGCTTAGAGCCTTTGATATTAGAAATAGAATTATAAATGTGCTGAATGAATTCTGTACACATTTGAATGGACAATTACATCCTACAAAGTAATTCTTTCATGGGATGGCCAGTTCTGTTGAATCAAGTTCTGTGTTGATAATGTGAAGACCACGGGATCCAGTCTTTCATTGGGAATTTAGTCAATGGGATAGATGGGCACTTGCTATAGATAAAAAACCAGAATATGGTAACCTACTTGTTTTTCAAAATAGAACTTGGATTTACAGTAAAACAACATAGATAGTGTGTAAATGGTTACTAGGTAAGAGTATGGATATTCTCAAACAGACCACCATCTGTATTTATGTTAGCTAACCATGAGTTCATTCAGATGTCTCCATCTGTGAACTATTACCATATGGATCACGAAAGCTTCTCCCCACCCCCAGCCCGGCTTATTGGTCAACTCCCTCTTCGACAGGGAGAAACCTGGTTCGCGCCATTCACCGTCCATTTACTTAATTGTTCAACTGCAGTGTGCATGTAAGCTGGTGTCAGAATGTGAGGCTCACACTTTATCAACTAGCTCCCTGTGCTCATGCACAGTTCCTTGCGGCTTTAGTGCTATAGATTCACTCCTTCCCAAAGTTGCTCGGGTCGGTATCTTTTCACCCCATCCCATTCAGTGAGATTGTTCAATACATTTGTAATACAGTGAGACTGTTTTGTCATATTCTGTATTCCGTTCTGGAATTCCCTGACCTCCAAAATAGTTTTCAAATTTCCAAATATTACTTTTCAGTTTTTGTGCTACAGATTAATATCAGTTTTAATGATGCAACTATGGCATGGCACATATAAAGCAAACATAAAGAGAACCAAGTTCAAGTGGACAGCTTGATGAATTTTTATAGTCACTCACAGACCTGTCAAACCTTTAGTAACCATGAACCAGGTCTAGATATAAAATATTCTTCAAAACTCACTGCCATCGAGTCAGCACTGACAGCAACTCCCTATGGGTTTTCAAGACTGTAACTGTTGACAGGGGTCTTTCTCCCATGGAGCTGCTGGTGATATTGAACTGCCGACTCTGCAAATCGCACCCCAGCGCATAACCGCTACCCCACCAGGGCTCCTAGCACCTGAGAAAGCTCCCTTGTTCCTGTTCCCAGGCAGTATCTCTTGCCCTTCCAGTGTCATAATATAGATTTGATTTTTTGTTTATGGGTTTATTGTCAGATATTCACTGAAACTACCATCCATCCAGTGGCTTGCTTTTTTATTTTTGAAAATGTATTTTGATAAACATAGATCGTTTTATTTCATTGTCTTTTCTTTTATGGGTATACTTTCTGTATTCTTCTTAATACATTTTTATCTACTCTCAGGATATAAAGATATTCTCCTATATTATTCTTTAGAAGTTTGATTGTTTTACTTAGACATTTAGCTCTGTCACCCATTTAAATTAATTTTTGCATGTAGTACGAGGTAGAGGTCACCATCTGTCTTTTCCATGTAGAAACTGCTTGTGCAGTGCTCATTACCAAGGCCATGTTTCCTTACCGAACAGTAGGGAAGCCTTTGTGATAAGTGAGGAGCTAGTATACATGCAGCTCTGTTTTGGGATTCCAGTTGGTTTGACTGCTCCATTTGTTTATCATTGCAACATTCAGACATTGTCTTGGTTACTTCTATTGCATAGTAAATCCTGAAATTTTGTAGATTGATGACGCCAACATTTCCATATTTTAGTATTGTCTCAGTTTTCAAGATCACATTTAGATACAAATTGTACAATCAACTTTTAATTTTTACAAAATGACTTCTGGGGTATGGGTTGGGAGTGCATTGAATCTGTATGTTAATTTAAAAGTATTGGCATTTCAATAAGATTAAGTATCCCAATCAATAAGTGTGACTTGTTTCTCCATTTTCTTTAGCTTCCCTTAGCAGTAGTTTGAATTTTCAATGTAGAGATCAGTACATTTCTTTCTCTATTTCTGGCTATTACCTTTTTTGATAAATTATACACAAGGGTTTATTTTCAATAATTTCATGGTATTGCATAGAAATTACATTGATTTTAGGTGCTGTGAAATTAGCTCCAAGTAACCAATTCATTCATCGTTATTATTCTTTCGATAATCTGTAGTATCCTTTGAACATGGAAAGCCACCGAGAAGGAGGAATGCAAGAGAGGGTGGAGGTTTACAAGGCTCTGCATTTCAGAAGCCATGATCTTGATAAAGAGCCCAAAATATATGCAACGGAACGCAACTGCCTGGTCTGGCACATGCTCACTGTGACGCATATTTCCACAGTCGCATTCACGGTGTCAGTCCATCTCATTGAGGGGCTTCCTTTATTTCTCTGTCTCTTTACCAAACACGATGTCCTTCTCCAGGGATGGCCTTCCTGAGAGCCTGTCCAAAGTACATGAGACAAAATCTCTCCTAGGATTCTTCCTGCAATTCTTCCAAGACAGATTTGTTTGTTCTTCTGGCAGTCCATGGTCTTTTCAGTATTCTTTGCTAATGCCATAATTCAAATGCATTGATTCTTCCACGATCTGTCGTATTCATTGGGCAGCCTTTACATGCACATGGAGTAATTCAAAATACCATGGCTTGGTTTGGAGCCCCTTAATCCTCAAAGTGCCATCCTCGTTTCAGCGTTCCCTAAAGAGATCTTGTGCAGCAGATTTGACCCACTGCGACCTTCCGTTGGGGTTCTTGATTCTGGTTTTCATGGGAGTTTATTGTGGATCCAAGTAAAATGCGATCCTTGGGAACTTAATAGAGTCTTCATGTATCATGATGCTTTGTGGGCCACTTGTGCCCATTTTTGTTTCCTTTCCATTGAGTTGTAACCTATATTGAAGACTGTAGTCTACGGTCTTTGTCAATAAGTACTTTAAGTCCTTTTCGCTTTCGGCAAGCAAGGCTGTATCATCGGCATAATGTAGGTTATTAGTGAGCTGTCCTCCCACCCAGACACCCTATTTTGCTTTATACAGTTAATTTTTTTCCAGATTATTTGCTCAATATAAAGATTGAGTAAGCATGAGGAAAGGATCCAATCCTAACATGCACCTTTCCTGATTTTAGTCCATGCATTATGTACGTGCTCTGTGTAAAGCATTGCCTCTTGGTCTCCACAGAGGTTCCCCAGGAGCACTGTTAGCGTTTCTGGAGTTCTTATTCTTCACAGTGTTATCTGTATGCAGTCACGAGCCACACGGTTGAATGCCTTTGCAGAGAGAAACTGATCGAGGTGTCCGGTGTTTCTTTCTTTTTTTTTTGTCTATTGACTTTATACATATTCAATGTCCTACTGAATCCATGCATTCACTGAAACATTTTGTTTATAAATCTTTTTGTTTGATATGTACACAATCATGCAAGATTTCTTCTTCAAATCTTAAAACTTTCCATTTGTTTTCTTACCTTGTGGCACCACGTAGGCCCTCCAGGGGGATGCGGAATGAAGAAAATGACAGGGACATCTTGCCTCACTCCCAGAGTTCGAGGAAATGTGGGACATGTTTCACCATTAACGATAATGTTAACTTTATAGTTGATACTTTATGGAGCTCTCCTTTATCAGCTTATAGAAGATTCCTTCAAGTCACAGTTCACTCCGGGATTTCATCGTGGGTGATTGGTGACTTCTCTACGCAGCTTTCTGCATCACTTGAGATACTCAAATGCTTCTTCTGGTTCGCTCTGTCAAGGTCGTGAGGCATAATGATTGCTTCGAGTGTTCAGCTAACCTTAGATTCCCATCACAGACTTCACTTCATCATTCATTTCCAACCCTTTAGTATACTTTTAGATTGAATTTATTACTATTTTGGTCTTAATTTTTGCACCTAAGTTTTTTGAGAGCAATTGAGCTTCAGAAGTTTCTAGACTATCTCTTTAGCTTCCAATGCCAGGGAACCTCAAAATCCGGCAAATGACCCGTGGGGTGTGGGGTGGGGGGAGGCTCTAACATGTGTGGTAAGTTCCTTTCTTCTAGTAGGATTTTTGACTGCTAATCCCTAGGGTGCTTTACTCTGCTTTTCCACACCACCCTTCCAGCCTCCTGAGCTGCCCCATGACATGATCCAATTCCATGGAGAAAACTGGCCTTGTGCTTGGGATTTCATTGGTTCACTTATCATGATAACCCACAAGCTCCACCGCCCCAGCAATGTTCTCCTAGCTTCTCTTTATTTTTATTTATTTATGTATGTATTTTTACACTAGGCCCCTGTGTTCAGTTCAGAATGCTATTGCCATCTATTAACTTCCTCCAGAAGTACACATCTTCATTTTCCCTCTCATTTAGAATATTATCCAAAGCCATCATTCTTTATAAACCTTAAGATCTCTAAGCTTTTCACCATGAGACCTTTTAATATTATCCCCCTACACTATCTTTCAACATAATAATATTTCATAAATATGTTAAATATGAAGAGGATAAATAATGTCTAGTTCTGAACTTTAGCACAAGCAATTAAATAATATAAAACAATAAAATATAAATGTCTTTGTTTTGAGAAGAAAAATAAACGCATTCATTTATGCCTTTAGTCAGGTGTCAAATGATCTTATTTGATCAAGTAACTCTTGGGTATGCCACAATCGGATTTATAGTCATTAGAAATGTATTCGTATATGACTTTAGACATCAGATACAATAGCTATCCATTTTCACTCTCATTCTTTTCTGCCTACAGCCATTCCCAAATCCAAGAAGTCATGAAGCTCACAGTTCAGAATGCCAGTTTCCAACACCTACTGATGTCACGGGTGATGTTGGTACCAATTTAACAGGTGTCTGTACCAGCTCAGGGAGCCACAGACATGGAGAATTTCCAAACAGAGGATCCAGACACAGCTGGGTAATGATGGCGCTCCATGACTTGTGCGGGTTATGGTACACTCTATGCAAAAATGTTCTCCGCTCAAGGTTTTATTGGAAAAACTCACTGATCCACTCACCATTATGATTTGTTTGGTAATCTATAGTATCCCTTGAACATGGCAAGTCACTGAGAGGGAATGCAAGAGGGGGTGGAGGTTTATAAGGCTCTGCATTTCAGAAGCCGTGATCTTGATAAAGGACGAAAAATATAGAGAGAGTTTTGAGAAAAGACGTGAGGACCGAGTGAAAAAATGCAACGTTTTGAACCCCACTTGGGATGCATAAGAAGGCGCCAAGAGAACAAATAAGAAGGGGCTTCAAAAAGTTCCTGGGAAAATTCCATCCACTCTTCCTCTCCACGAACTTTTTGAAGCCTGCTTATGCATTAGCAGAGAGTGAAGTCGTTTGTAACTCAGGCTCACACGGAAGGCGAAGTCATGTGTTAATGCTGCACAGAGTCGGACCTTCCTCTGTGGGTGACCTGCCTTCCCGTCTTTTCCTTCCAGCCTGAAAGCCTACCTGTGGGCCTTCTTGGAGCCCCTTCTGGCTCTGATCTTGAGTGTTTTCAACCTTTACTTAGAAAACACTTTGAACCCTGTGTTTCCCACTTTGACTTGGTAGCTGGAAGGAATTCTTTGTCTTCTTGGCCTTGTTTCTTATTAAGATATTTTCTTAATGCCTGCTCATAGGTCTGTACTCTCTTAGGGCTAGAGGTAGAATTGGGGCTAGAATTGGGAAGGTTGGAGGTAACTTGCTTATGGTGCTTGGTACTTTAGTTCATTGCTCCTGGCTCCAAAAGATGCCCTCATCTAATTAATCCCACTGCAGAGACTCAGCCTAGAGAACCTGACATTCAACCAAATAAGGCAAACTCTCCATGTCAAGAGCACCTGTGGAAAACTGGGTGTTTCTGAGAGACGGAAATTACTCAGATAACTGTACTATATTAAAGTGAAAGGTGCTATAATATATTTGCAATTTTTCTCCACTTATCAGTGTTTGAATAGTTGAGGGAAAAGTTCAAAGAACCGTTATTATATTCAGATCCACATACAAAATTATCTGAGGAGGAAGGAAGAGAAGAACACGAGTGAAAGAATGGTGTCTTGGGTGACAAGGCTGATGGGAAAAAACTCTCTCTGAGGTCAAGCATATGGTGTACAGAATCTATATTCCTATATCAAAAAGGATGTCCAAGGACTAATCGTGCTTAAATGAAAACTTAAAAAGGAGACCAATATTTATTATTCAGGGAACACCTGGGGTTAAATGCTTGATTACTAACCAAAAAGTTCGTCGTTCAACTGTATCCCAAAGGGTGTTGATGTGCTTCTGGAAGAGCATCATCTTGAAAGCCCCATGGAGGAGCTCCACTCTGTTCTGTGCTGCACACAGCGGCCAGCAGGAGCTGGATTCAACTCAGTGGCAACTGTTGTTTTTTAAATTCTCAAGGGCTACTAAGGTACTTTGCATACTTTCTTCCGTTGCAGTAAGCTATAAGAAGGGGTACCCCTCCCCAAACCCCTCCCCCCAAAGCTCTGCTGTACAGTTTTCATAGCATGCATTTTCTCCACTAGACAAACATTGAGCAACTCGCTCTGAGTTAGTGCACCCAGTGGTGTCACCTGGGAAGGTTCTCTCTGGTCACAGTGAATTTATTCATAAAAGCAGTTTTGCTTGAATCTCATTTTTTTTTCGTGATGGCTAATTTAAGATGACAGCATGCAGCTGTGAAATTTTGTTTCTTGCTTTGGAAAAACCACAGAAACTGTTGTAATGTTGAACACAGCTTACAAGGACAGCGTTATGGGAAAAACTCAAGTGTATGAGTGGTTTACTCATTTCAAAAAAGGTGAAATGATGATAAACCTTGTTCCAGTTGTCTGTCAACTTCCTGAACGGACAAAAATGTTGACAAAATTTGTGCTTGTGCTTGAAGACCTACGATGGATGATTGAAGAGATGCAGAAGTTATCTGGACTATCTTGGGGCTCAGTGCAGCCAATTTTAATGGAAGATTTGGGCAAGAGCAGGGTTGCTGCAATGTTTGTGCCTTGGGTTCTGACTGACCAGGAAAAAGAGCACCGAGTGGAAACATGCTGTGCTTTGAAAGAACAATTCTGAAGCAACCCAGACATTTTTCCTAGGTCATTACGGGTGATGAGACATGGTGCTATTCTTATGACCCCGAAAACAAGCATGGATCAAGCCAGTGGAAGATGCCATTGTCACCTTACCCAAAGAAAGCTTGTCAAGTGAAATCAAAGATCAAGATGATGCTCATGTTTAAGAAAAATGTAAGATGGATAGTGCGTTTGGAGTTATTTCCACCAGATCAGCCTGTTAATCAAGCTTTCTATTTAGAGGTTCCGGAAAGCTTGTGTAATAGTTTGTGACAAAAATGGCCTGATTTGTGGCAGACGGGAGACTGGTTTTGCCACTATGACAATGCACCTGCTCACACAGTCATCTCAGTGTGCCAGTTTTTGTCAAAAAATCAGCATGCCTGTCTTGCCCCATACACTTTACTCACCTGACCTCACTCGGTGCAACTTCTTTTTTTGTTTCCGTGAATGCAGTGGGACATGAAAGGACAGTGATTTGATGACTTAGAAGAGGTGAAGAAAAAAAAACAAGGGCGGTGTTGTCAGCTATCCTAACGGATGCGTTTGAACATGTTTCCAAGAATGGAATTGTAGATTTGACAAATGCATTAAGTGAAATGGAGAGTACTTTGAAGGTGATAAGAATGTTTTGTAAAAAAACTAAATGCATAGCTTTGAAAAAAAAAATCCGGTTTGGGAGGTAGTTCCTCATACATAATATAAAATAAGTTATTAATAGCAATACTTTTTTTTCAGTCGTCATGTGATCTTTAATTGCATGATGGTTTTTTCCCCCAATTATTTTATTGCGGGCTCGTACAATTCTTGTCACAGTCCATCCATCCATCCATTGAGTCAAGCACATATGTATACTTGTTGCCCTCATCAATCTCAAAACATTTGCCCTCCACTTTAGCTCTTAATATCGTTTGCTCATTTTCCCCCTCCCTCCTCATTCTCCCCTCCCCCCTGAACCCTTTTTATTTATTTTTATAAATTTAGCAATTCTTCCCTAGGTGACAAAAAATTTTACCGGTGACTGGTCTCTGTGGAAGATGTTCCTGGCTTGTCTCTTAGCTTGTGTGCTAACAACAGCAATTGGAGTACTCATAGTGTGCTTGGTGTATGATGAAAAAAATGCCAACCCCACCATTGTGATCCAGCTTCCTGAAGGCCGTGGAACAACCTCATCTGCTAAAACATCTACTTCAAGTGAGCCTACTATGACTACAGCCACTGTCATCACATCCAACGGACCGGCGGGTACAACAACTGAAACCACAACGACAGCACTTGAAACTGCTGTCAGTGAAACGACAATCACAGCAGCTACCACGACTGCCAGCGAAACAACAACCACAGCATCTACCACCAAAGCAGCTGGTGAAATTACAACCACAGTGGCACCAGCCACCACAACCCGTGAGACTTCAACTACAGTGGCACCTACTACCACAGCAAGTAAAACTACACCAGCTTCACTCACCACCACAACCAGTGAAACTACTACCATGGTTATACCAACCAGCACAGCCAGTGAGACCACAACCACAGCGGTGCCCACCACCCCAGGCCTTGTAACTACAACCACAGCAGCACCTTCGACTACAGCCAGCGAAACTACAACCACAGCACCAACCACCACCGTCAGTGAAACCACAACCACAGTGGTACCCACCACCACAGCCAGTGAGATTACAACCACATTGGTACCCACCACTCCAGCCCGTGAAAATACACCCACAGCGGCACCCGCCACTACAACCAGTGAAACTACAACCACAGCACCAACCACCACCGTCAGTGAAACCACAACCACAGTGGTACCCACCACCACTGTCAGTGAGACTACAACCACAGTGGTACCCACCACCACAGCCAGTGAGACCACAACCACAGTGGTACCAACCACCACAGCCAGTGAGACCACAACCACAGTGGTACC
>NW_022111300.1:40774802-40865966 GCF_000313985.2 Echinops telfairi
TCCTGCAGTCGGCATTATTGCCTCTGTTTTGTGAGGTGAAGGACTTTGTGGACTGGTGTTGGGTATGGGTTAATGTTGGACTTGTGGGCTAGGGCAGCATTGGGTTGGGATGTTTTCGTGATGCACATTTTCTTTGCATAAAACTCTCTTATACCTGAGTCGCCGTGGATTTGTTTCTCCAAAGTACCTAGACTAATACATGCCCCCACTACTATAGCCAGCAAAACCACTACCATGGTGTTGCCCACCATTACAATGAGTGAAAGTACAACCACTGTAGCATCCACCATGACTGTAACTGACCTACAATGATATCAGCCACCATTACTGCAAGTGATGTGACCACACGAGCCACTACAAGCACCACTGAAGCCACTAGAGTAGCAGAAGCCACTCCTATAACCATAACAACTTCTCTGCATAAGTGAACATGGGCACTTCAAGGGGACTTTCATAAGAAACGACCAGAATCTTTTCATCTAAGGAGTAACCCTACTGCTCTTCCATGGAATTTATAGGACTTCCAATATCTGTTTCCACTTCCTTATTGAATTGAATCTTTAAAAAATTTTGTCTTTAACCTTTGCTGCCAACATCCCATCTAACAATAAAGTCAACATAAAGAATTCCAACCCAACCTGACTGTACATGCAATACAGCGTAACTATTTCAGCAAAATGTCATCTTCAATTAATGTCATTGCAATGGAAAATTTGACCACAACTTATACCCACTTGCTATCAGTCATAATACTCACTGCACTTCCAAATGAGTCCACAGGTAGACCCCACCATCACATCAACTAGCCATGCAACTGTCCGTTGCTTTCATTGACATTTCCCAATGGAAACAACTGCAGCAATCTATACCACAGTCATACCACAGTTTCTCTTGCATCATAATTTCTACCACACCATTAGTTTAATCGCATGTTCTACTACAGCAAGGCAAAACTCCTTTAGCCATTATTCTATTGAAATGCTATCATACACAAACCATTATCTTTTCATTTGTACCACAGCCTAACACTGCTTTTAGTCAATCTCCAATCACCGGATCATCACTCCTATTTGACAAATACCATTTTCATTATTACATAGTCATCATTACATATCACATATTCATTATTACTTATTTCATTACAGGTGGATTTGACACCACCACCCCTCCCCGCAAAGCAGACCCCTATAGTAGAGTCCGTTCCAACCCGAGAGGCCGGAGCAGAGTGGCTCTAGCTGTGAATCTTTCAGAAGCAACTGTTGGCCATTCTCCCTCGGAGCAGCTGGTGGGTGGAAATCATCCCTTTCGGTGGGTAGCTGAGCACTTTAACACTGTGCCATCAAAGTTCCTCCCAACTGGAGCTCCAAAGACTATAATTTAATTTCTCAAACCAACTGTTATCACGTCCATACTGAACCTGTGTCTAGTATTAGTACCCTAAGTGCTTCTGTCACCTCATAAATTACTATAACCATCGCCTAAATAACCACTTCTAAAACAAGATTTACTGAATGGCCAGTTCAACTATCACTATCATGGCAATGAATTTCACCTCAAATATCTCCCTTTAGACTTAAAAATGTATTGTTGAACTTGAAAATTTAATCAGGGGGTTGCTATTTTTTGTGACATTTCAGATAATAAAAACTTCATGTAAAATAAATAAATATGTTTATCCATGTTGGAGACCATGTTGAGGAAATAAAACAGTTCCCAAGGGTGAACAGTATCTTATTATTCCAAACGTTTCCCTTGAATGTGTAAGTTGCACACGGCATGTGGAAGAGATGTTATCTTCTATTCCTGTGTCTATGTTCCCAGGGAGAAGTTATCTGAATGGAAACTGTTCTGCCAAGATGCATTGAGAAAAAAAATACAAGCTCTTTTGTTTTTCAAAGTAGAAGATTTTCCTGTTTGACAAACTATAAGTTCTCAATAAATATAGTTTTAAAGTGACGCATCTTAGCCAAGGGAAGCTTGGTGAGCTCCTTGAAGGCTAGGACTCAGTCTCTATGTTCAATTCCTTATACCAATTATCATTTTTTCATAACTGAATTTGTATCTGCTCTGTGGACCATAGGTGATTAGAGCACTAATAACTGACCAGTCTAGGTATGTGAATAGCCTTAGCATCAGACAAAGAGCATTGCTAAGTGGATTTTAGCAGTTACAGTTAGGCTGAAAGTATTACCTTGTCGAAAAATATATATGTCATTTAATGAATGAAAATAGAGACAATTATAAGAATTTATTATAAACCAACAAAATTTTATAATTAGAGGTATACTATGAAAGCACCTCTTAGTCATGTTAATTTATGCTGATTATCACTGCTTCTCTAATGTTTCCATTGAAATACCATACATGCGCAAATCATGTTACAGTTCTACAAATTATCATGCAGGGGACACATTTGTAACCGAATCAGGAAATAAAACATTATGAAGTTGCATACTTCAGAAGCACCTCATGAAGCCATTTCATGTCTCCCTTCCCAATTATTCAACCCTTCCCTGATTTTTAACATCAATGAGTATTTCCACTGATTGTAAGCTTCCTAGAAACGGAGAGTTCTACAGCATGTCTGTGAAGTGAACTTGTGTCAGGCTTCTCGGTTCAATCGTGTGTGTGTGTGTGTGTGTGTGTGTGTGTGATTTAGATTCTCTCGTTCACAGCCGGGGTTCCCGTGTGATTTAGATTCTCTCGTTCACAGCCGGGGTTCCCTCACTTGCATCGTGCTATCTCCACTTGGAGGCTGTTACTCTGTGCAGGGTGTTTTGGGATCCAAATTACGTAATAAGTAGCCATGGGGCTTTTACCAGAGAATAACTGCTGAGTTGTAGGATAAGAGATAGAATCGTCAACATTAGTAGACTCTTATTTACAAGCTACTTATCAAAGATATTACGATCTCTCTCATGGTATTACATGAGCGTTCTGGTGACTACACGTTTTCACCAACACTTGGTTTTTGCAACCTTTTCCATTTCAGTCCTTCTGGTGGGTGTATTGTAGTTTCTTATCACAGTTTTCATTCCATTTTCCTGTTGACACTCGAGGCTGGGAATGTTTTCATCTACCCGTCATCCATCTGGTCACCTTCTATTTTGACACACTATGTATGTAAATATTTTCAGTATTTGTCAATAGGGCAGCCTTTGCCTTTTATTAGCAGCGCTTGGTCTTTCTACTTTTAATTTAATCTCAGATTATATTATTATATTGTCTTTTTCTTTTCTTGGCTCTTTCTTTTTCACTTCTTTGTTACATTTCCTCTTGTTTTGTCTGTCTACACTAGTTAGTGCTTTTTATTATTCCCATTTCTCCTTCGGTGTTCGGTTAGTTTTACGCTAGTTCACTATTCCTTTCAGCACTTATACAGCATGATAACACACATCAAGCCCTTATGAGGGTCTAATATCACTGAGCACATTGTTATCCCTCCTTGGAAGCAATCTAAGTTCCTGTCCTTAGGAGAACGGGTGAAAGTTTTAGGACTGCATCTTCATAGGCAGAAAAATGAATGTTCTCGAGCCACTGATATTCCCATGAATGTTTCACACGACCAGAACAAGCATGATAGCATTTATAGAGAGACAAATCACAAACATTTTACATTGTTTGGAAGTACACACAAGTGTATTAAATATAACAAGTGCATGATGAAATCTGAAGGTTAGCCACGGCAAATTCTTTGAAGGTCCTCACAACACAAGTCATTTTCTCCTCTTGAGAAAAACCCTGTTGAAGACTTTGAGTGAGAGAGTGACACTTCTGCTTTAATTTGGAAAGAACAGTGTGGATGTTTTGTGGAGAAGAAAAGCGGTGGTGCTGTAAAAGTGGAAGCCGGGAGACCCGTTGAGAGCTTCTTTCAATGGATTTAGTAAGAGAGGATGGTTGGTTAGGAGAAAGCATTTGATAGAAGGCTGGGAAGACTAAGTGACCAACATTTCAAATGCTACTGTTATTGCTCAGATTCTTTCGGGGATATATTGTCAATTCTTCATTACTGAGACCAGACACCACACTCCTACCCCTACCCCAAGAATATTTCTTCCAAGGACAAGGATCATGTTTTCTGGAAGTTGAGTCTTATTTTTTTCTAGATCTATACCTTAAAGTTCTCATTATTTCCCCTCTCGTTTGTATAGCTGATGCAATTCTCTACATTTTCACAATAGCTTCTCTGCAAGCAACCCCTCTCTCTATTTCCTTTGAAGGGCATCCTCTCTATCTTCGCCAGAGCTGCTCTCCTGCCCTATAATGCCCTGCTCTCTCTCTATATGTAGGAAATCTTGGTGCCGATGTGAGTTAGACAAGGTGGGTAATCTAAGCCCAATGGCTGTTTCATGGGAGAAAGATGAGGCTGTCTGCTCCCATAAAGATTGACAGTGTCAGAGAGTCATTATAGGATTACTGTGAATCCGAATTGACTTGTTAACAGTGGTTTGGTTGTGGGTACCCACCTATGTGCATCATGATGGTTAAGATCCAGTTCAGTACTATCTCCTACAAGCAATAACCAGATTCATTATGCCCAGACCCTTGCATTTTGAACATCGCTCTAAATATGTTTACTCTCAGTCCCACCTCACCCATCCTTCCCAAGTCTCCCCCAAGTCCTCCCCCCTGAAGGCATTCAAATCTCTAAACTGTGGCTTCTGTCTTGATCCAGTTTTCTCCTTAGTCCAGACCTAACAATGGCAGATACAATATTCTCCAGCTTATTATCTTCTGGGGTTACTTCATACTTCCATTTCTGCCACTTCTACCAAAGTGAGGGGTGCAGCTACGTCAATCTCAAGCTCTGACAGCCGAGTTACACTGATCACCTTGCTCTTGTTCCTTATTGCTGCCTAAGGCTGACCTTTGGGGTCCTGCCGTGCTGCAGGATTAGAGCTCACTCTTATCTCTCGCAGGGTCCCTGATGCAACGACCCCAGGTCTGTCTGCTGACCTTTATGACTATCTGCCCACTCGTCCTGGGGGAATTTCAGGAGCTGCCCCTCCTAGTGCAAAGTCTATTCGGAGGGCTCTGTAGGGGCTTTGTGGCTTTCCTTTGCTCTGGTTGCTGATCTGTTATGTTCCCTTCTTGGTTTGCCCTGCTGCCGGAGGTCAGACTGCACTACCTCCCCTCTGTGTGTCCCCAGTATAGTCCTCTGTCGTGGTATGTGCCACGGAGGGGACAACACGTCTTGAACTGTTGTTGGCCCTACAGTCCTCTTTGTGCCTTAGCAGCTCCGTGCAGGGACGTTGTCCTCCGGACTTGGTGTGCCGATAAGGGGTCTAGACAGACTGACTGTTCCTTTATCTTTTTCCGTCTTGGTTTGCTTCCGTGTGGGTGTAGCATGCCGGCCCCCCTCCCCAACCTGTGGGTTTAGTGTTGTTCTCTGTTGCACATACTTCTGGGGAGGCGGTGGGTTTGGCTCTGATTGGGGCCGGCCCTGTAGCCCACTCTTTTCATGCATTCCTCCATGTGGCTACGTTGCCCTCATGGTTTGCTGCGCCGTGGTGCGGTCGGCATGCACACCCCCGATTCTGTGGAGACATAACCAATACTCCCCCCCTCGGTGGGTTAGTGCCCTGCTCCCCCAGTGCCATCATCTCACTTCACCCCCCACTTTCTCCCTCCTCCTTCCCCACTTTCCTCTTTGCGTTGGAATAACATGTACCTCCTTGGGCTTGGTCCGACCTCTAGCCGACTGCCTGCACCTCATCCCGAATCCATGAGATAAATGGCTTTTCTCCTTTGCCCGCCGTGCTGATGATACTTACCTCAGGGGACTCCTGTTGTACTGGTCCGTTTGAGGTTGGCTGATTTCGCTTAGCACAATGTCCTCCAACTCTTCCCATGAAACGACGTGCTTCGTGCAGTCATCAGTGCTTTTTAGCGATATGTGGTACTCAATTGTGTGTATGTGCCAGAGTTTACTAATCCGCTTGTCTATCGATGGAAATTTAGGTTGTTTCCAATTCTTTGCGATTGTGAATTGCACCCCAATAAACACTGGAGCTCAGACAATTGGTTGTGGTTTATTTCTTAGCTCTTCTGGGTATATACCCAGTAGAGGGATAGCTGGGTCATAAGGTAGAGCAATTTCCATTTTCTTTAAATATCGCCAAATCGCTTCACAGAAGCTGCACATAGCTACACACCACCAGCAGTGAAGGAGAGTTCCTATCTTGCCACATCCCCTCCAACATCTTTTGCTCTTTGATTTTCTGATTTCTAGCCCTTAATTCTTAAAAAGTTACAAAGATTAAATGACGGTCAGTACCGTGCACCCACCCATAAAGTGTACATTTTCCTCCAGTGCATGTCAACACTCTTCTTGATCAACAGAAAGTGCAATCACTGCTACCTGGGTACACATTTTAGGAGACTGCAGTGACATTAGAAAGCAGCAGATGGCACTATTATTCTGCTTACCGCCGACCTACTTAAACTGATTCTCAAGCCTTAAGCAAAAGTCATAGGAAACACTGGGAGCAAGTGGGATAAGAGAAAGTAATAGTAATAATAATAATAATGATAATAATAATAATAATAATCAGGGTCAATAAAAGTGCCCTGTCATACCATACTGGTGTTTGAAGCTAAAGGTGAACTCAGCTTAATTAACCATTAAAATAAAACTATCTAACTTTGCTGAGAGAGAGAGAGAGAGAGAGAGAGAGAGAGAGAGAAGGTACATGGAGGGAATGGAAATGGGTGAGTTGATCCACATATAAATAGTGGAATGTAAAATTGATTATCTATTCCATGAACATTTATCTAAATCAAAATAAAAGTTAATAAAAAGGTCACATGACTCTTAAAGTCTTTTCAGAAGCAAATTTTGTTATGCATCTTGAAAATTTAATTAGGGGAAGATTTTGTAGCATCAAAATAGCTAAGAGCTACTATTTGGAAGAACTTTGCTATCAGTTTGTCATATTGCGGTAGCTTCCATGTTGATGGGATGCTTTAAGCTATGCCACTGGTATTTCAAATATCAGCAGGGTCACTCACAGTGAACACGGTTCAACAGTGTCTAGACTAAGACCATGCACAAAATTGTGAGTGACAGCACAAACAGAAGGTGGAAGGAATGACAGAGTCACTGTACCAAAAAGTTTTTTCTGTGTTCCATCATTTCAAGAGATAGCATATGATCAAGATTCACAGCTATTAAAGAGAGAAATACAAGCTGCACTGAAGGCATTAGCAAAGAACAAGGCTTTGGGAATTGGTGGAATACCAATAGAAAGATGTCAACACGCTGATGCAACACTAGAAACACTCACTCCTCCGTGTCCAGACATGTAGAAGACAGATACCTACCTGGTTAATCCACTGGAAGAGATCTGTACTGGTGGCCATTTCAAAGAAAGGTGACCCATCAGGATGAGGAAGTTATCAACCAACATCTCTCATGCCACATGCAAGTTGTGGATGTTGTGGAAGGTGATTTTAAGATGGTTGTAACAGTTGATTGACAGGGAGCTGACAAATGTAAGCTGGAATCAGAAGAGGATGTTGAATAAGAAATATCATTGTTGATGTCAGATGGATCTTGGCTGAAAGCAGAGAATAACAGAAAGCTATTTACTTGTCTTTTATTAACTATGCCAAGGCATAGGTAGTGGATTGTTGAAGAGCTGTAAGAGCCCCCAATAAAATGATCTTTTAATTTAAAAAAGTGGATTGGAAATAGATTTGGCAATATCTAAACCAGATGGAAATCCAGCTACTATACAACCCAGCAATCCCCCTAATGGGCTTATACCAGAGAGGCAAGAAACAAACCACAGCCAGATATCTGTGCTCGAATGAATGTTCATTGTGGGACAGTTCACAATTGCAAGGAGTTGGAAACAACCCAAATTTCCATCAATGGATGAATGGAGAAAAAAACTGTGGAAATACATACAATGGAGTACTACACATCCATAAAAATGCAGCAATGAATGCATGAAGCACATTGCTGCATGGAAATAACTGGAGGAAATTATGCTAAGCAAAGTAAGCCAAGCACAAAAGGACAAGTACAACATGAGTCCACTGAGGTGAGCTTAAAAAAATGGGACACAGGGGAAAAGCTACTATATACATGCATTTCTGGGGTGAGGTCCAGGTACCATGGCAGGGGCCAAACCAATCCAGGGATACATACAGCAGCCAACCAAATAGGAGGGGGAAACAAAGAGAATTTAAAAAAAGACATGGGTAGTGGGGGAGCAGGGTACTAAACCACCCAAGGGGAGGGTATTATTTATATCTCCACAGGAGAGTGAGAGAGGGACCAGACTTCAACCCCATGCACCAAAATGTGAATACAACATACCAGCATGGGCATGTACCAGGGAACCAAGAGAGAGGTCTGCAGTGCCGGCCCCAATCCCAACTATGTGGAACCAGCCCCCACCCAACCGCCCCCAGAAGAATGCACTGCAGAGGACAGTATTGAAGCTACGACTTTGAGAGAGGGGCACATCTGATTAGAGCATACAAGAGAAACAAAGAGGGATAGAGAGGGAGGGGAACTCATCCAGGCCCACCAAGCCAAAGGACGATAGTCCTGCTCAAAGCAGACAATGAATAGAGAGGACCATAGGGCCGGTCCCACCCCTCACTGAACCATAGAGCTCAGGGGACAACACCGGAGACACAGTGTGGGAATTGTGCTCAATCTGACCTCATCACACTGGGGTGAAACACTAAGGGCATGCAACAGAGCAGCAAGAGGAGTAAAGCGATGAAATCCCTGGGGAATACCAAAAATAGACTTTGGGGACAGAGTGTGCCACCTCATCAGACTGGACTGGAAACACTCCTAAAGGTGAAAAAACAGACCTGGAATTATTTATAGACTTTTCCTTTTTTGTCAGTGGCTTTCTTTTTGTTGTTATTTTGTTTTTGTTGTTGTTTTGTCTGGCTTTGCCTGGTTTTTGCACTTATTAATGTCTCTGCATGCCTATCTAGATAAAGATAGGTGGATAAACAATTTGCAGATGAAAACAACAGGACCCATGTTTCCGGGGGACATGGGAGAAGGGAAGATGGAAGAAAGGAAATGGGTGGGGGGTGTCAACCAACCCAGGGATAAGGGAACAACAAGTGAACTAAAATCAATGAAGAGAAGAGTGTAGGATGCCTAGTGGGGCTTAATCAAGGGCAATGTAACAGTGAAGAATTACTAAACCTGAATGAAGGCTGAACATGGTGGTGGGACAAGAGGAAAGTAAAAGGAAATAGAGGAAAGAACTAGGTGGCAAAGGACATTTATAGAAGTCTAAATATAGGCATGTACATATGTAAATATATTTATATATAAAACGATGGGGAAATAGATCTATGTCCTTATATCTATATGTTAAGAATTAGTAGCAGATGGATATTGGGCCTCAACTAAAGTACTCCCTCAACAAGAACACTTTGTACTAATAATTTGGCATTCTGTGATGCTCACCTTCCCAACACAATCACTGAAAATGAAATGGGTGCAAAAGCAAATGTGGTGAAGAAAGCTGATGGTGCCTGGCTATCAAAAGATATAGCGTCTGTGGTCATAAAGGCTTGAAGATAAATAAGCAGCTATCTAGCTGAGAAGCAACAAAGCCCTCATGGAAGAAGCACACCAGCCTGTGTGATCATGAGGTATCGATAGGATCAGGTATCAGGCATCTAAGACCCAGAACAAAATCATACTAATGTGAATGGGGGTGGGGGGGTGGGGTGATGGGACATGGAGTGGAGACCCAAAGCCCATTTGTAGACAATTGGACATCCCGTTACAGAAGGGTCTCAAGGAAGAGACGAGCCAGTCAGGGTGCAGTATAGCACTGATGAAACATACAACTTTCCTCTAGTTCTTTAATGCTTCCTCCTCCCCCCACTAGAATAACCCCAATTCTACCTTACAAATCCGGCTAGACCAGAGCATGTACACTGCTACAGATAAGAACCTGCAGCATAGGGAATCCAACATAGATAACCCCCTCACGGCCAACAATGAGAATAGAGCTATCAGGAGGATAAGGGGAAGGTAGTGGGAGAAAGGGGTAATTAATCATGAGGATCAATATATAACACCCGCCCCCCTCCGGGGGATGAACAACATAAAAGTGGGTGAAGGGTGACAGAGGACTATGTAAGATATGAAAATAATAATCTATAACTTATCAAGGGTTCATGAAGGAGGGAGGGCAGGGGTGTAGGGGGGGAAATGAGCTGATATCAAGAGCTCAAGTAGAAAGAAAATGCTTTGAAAATGATGATGGCAACATATGTACAAATGTACTTGACACAATGGATGAATGTATGGATTGTGATAAGAGAGAGATATAAGCGCCCCTAATAAAAGTTTTAATTAAAAAACCCAAAACAAAACAATAAAAAAGTAGATTAGTGCAGATGTAGTTAGTTTAAAATTTAACATCATTTAATATCCCTTTTGACCCATTTTGTTTGTTCTAGTTTTTATTATTTTCTGCTTTCTTTTAAAGTGTTTTCCTGTTTTATTTTGTTACTATATATATATACACATATACATATACATATATATGTATATATATATACATGGTATGTTTTTCTGTATATGAAATCCAGGATAGTTAAATCTATAGAGACAATAATTGGATTAATTGGCTTAGGTTATGACAGGAGAAGTTGGAGAGAAATGGGAAGTTAATAAGAATGAGTACAAGAATTAAGAAAATGTAAAAATGATTATGGTGATGATTGCATAACTCTTGATTATGTTTAAACCGTTGAATTGTATGATATGTGAACTACATGTCAATAAAACTGTTAAAATTAAACAAAAACAAGCAAAAAGTACAGTCTTTCACAGATATTTATAACCGAATTGAAAAATAATCACCCTTATATTTTATAACAGTTATATAATGATGAAATTTTCCTTCCTTCCTTTCTTTCTTTTTTTAACTTCTGTTTTAACAATTTTATGCAAAGCATTAATTGAATTAATACTGGATCTAATAGGGCTTTCAAAGAGTGTCTTTTGCTCTTTTTTCACAATGATACTTTTTATTCACATAAATTAATTTAACACTACACAAATAACTACCAGTAACTGTATTCCATTTTCAAATCTTCAATCTTGATCTTTAGTTACTCTATCAGTCAATCATTATAAATTATGAACTGTAGTAGGCCCTTTATCTCAAAACCATAAAAAATCAGAGAGATAGAGCTGTCAAACTGGTCCCAATCTATTAATGGATGTGAAGTAGAGATGCAAAACACTTCAATTATCATCAGACCACAATGAAATTTCAGCCATGGTGTTATGTTATGGGTAAAATATGCATATACAGTGTTTTCAATATAGTATTAACAGATACTCTGAAATAACTCATCTTCTTTTGGCTAAAGCATATCAGAGATTTTCAAACTAATTAGGCTAAAAGTCAACTAGATCCCTGGTTTCACCAGGGATCTAACCTTATTAATGAAATATACCCCGGTGCAAAGGTCACACATAGCATAATTGTATGGGACTCTATTCTTACAAGCTAGGACCACAGAGATGCCCCTAGTGTTGGTCAGAGTGATCCCAGCGTCCTTGGGACATTCTACTAATCCAGGTGTGTTTTACTCTGTTCATTTGAGCACAGCAGAAGAAATGTCCTTTGACAAAGTAGAGAGCATATGAATTTCACAGGAACCTGTTTCTTCAGTATTTTACAATTGAGCTTTGCAAATATTGAATCAATTTGGCATTTGAAAGTGGAAACTTTCAGTTATTTATCCCTCAGGAGGCTATTAAAATAAGGTATAGATGCAAATGAACCCTTAGGCAATTTTACCTACTCTGTGGTTATGGTGCCCCAGGGACAAATGGAGATTTTGTCTCAGGCCATAATAAGATAAATAAGTAAAGGATATAATAATTCAGGTGCTATGGAAATCGATAGTGCGGCAGTAGCTATTCTTTGTTTTAATCATTTTATTAGGGGCTCATACAACTCTTATCAAAATCCATACAACATTAATTGTGTAAAGCACATTTGTACATTCATTGCCCTCATCATTCTCAAAACATTTGCTCCCCATTAAGCCCCTGGCATCAGGTCCTCATTTTTTCCCCTCCCTCCCTGCTCCCCACTCCCTCATGAGCTCTTGATAATTTATAAATTATTATTTTGTCATATCTTGCCGTGTCTGACGTCTCCCTTCACCCACTTTTCTGTTGTCCGTCCCCCAGGGAGGAGGCCACATATAGATCCTTGTAACCAGTTCCCTATTTCCAACCCACTCTCCCTCTACACTCCCAGCATCGCCACTCACAGAACTGGTCCTGAAGGGATCATCTGCCCTGGATTACCTGTTTCCAGTTCCTATCTGCACCAGTGTACATCCTCTGGTCTACCCAGGCTTGCAAGGTAGAATTAGGATCATGATAGTGTGGGGGTGGGGGTGGGGGGAAGGAAGCATTGAGGAACTAGAGGAAAGTTGCATTTTTCATCATTGCTACATCGGACCCTGACTGGCTCGTCTCCTCCCTGAGACCCCTCTGCAAGGGGATCTCCAGTGGCCTACAAATAGGCTTTGGTTCTCCACTCCCCACTCACCCCCTCATTCACTATGTTAAGATTTTTTTTGTTTTGATGATGCCTTATACCTGATCCCTTTGACACCTCATGATCACACAGGCTGGTGTGCTTCTTCCATGTGTGCTTTGTTGCTTATGAGCTAGATGACTGCTTGTTTACCTTCAAGCTTTTAAGACCCCAGACGCTATATCTTTTGATAGCCAGGCACCATCAGCTTTCTTCACCACATTTGCTTATTTACCTGCTTTGTCTTCAGTGGTTGTGTCAGGAAGGTGAGCATCATAGAATGCCAATTTAATAGAAGAAAGTATTCTTGCATTGAGGGAGTACTTGAGTGGAGGCCCAATGTTCTTCTGCTACCTTAATGCTACACTTATAAATAGATGCACATAGATCTATTTCCCCATCCACATATATAAATATATTTGCATATGTACATGCCTTTATCTAGACCTCTATAAATGCCTTTTGAAAGTGGCCTTATTTTAACCCTTGTTTCACTGGGTTCAATTAACTGAAGGTTAACTACCAAGTTTCTGCATGGAGCAAACCTGCATGTTAGTTGCTAACAGAAAGGTTGAGGTTCAAGTACACTCAGAGGAATGTTAGAAGAAAGCTCTTGAGCAAATGAATTTTGTATTACCATCATTTACTATCCCATTACTTAATTACTTCCACTATTACTTATTTTACTAAACCTATTAGTATATCTAACAAGTATTGTAGGTCTTTAACCAACAGCAATACTTAATTGAGGTTCATTACCATCTTAAAGATATCCAATTGAGTTCATTACCAATGCTCCATCAGTTAAGAAATTAAAGCCCCCTCAACTTTACACAGCTCTCTTCTACACCTATTAGATTTCTAGATCACTATAATTGAATGTTTAATTTTTTAAAAGTTGCTAGTTTTCTTGGTTTTGATCATGTAAATCTCAGAAAATGAACCTAATTTGTTATCTAAAAAGCCTTATCTAGTCCATAAATAGAAAAAATATTCTAATAAAATCACTATTGATGTATGTTGGCTAATATAAATCTGCATAATAAAATGCTTGTTAAGTAAAGTTACATACATTTTTTGATGATATTTTGTTGTATTTTAGCACACTGGCTAGTCTTACCATTTACAATTCTATAAATGTTTTCAATTTTTTAAAATAGGATTAATTAAAATAAAGAAGATACCAAGGAAGAAAATAAGTGGTAGGATGAATGATTATTAGCTTACTCTCTCTGTTTAGAATTTCTGAGGTTTAAATAAATGTGTATGATGACTGAACTATAGCTTACAGAGTGAGAACTCAGTCTCTATTGGGGTTGAGCCAAGAACAGATACTTTACAAATTAGTCCACACTCAAAGGACAAATCAGTTATCAAGCCATACTATAAAAATTATCAGTCTTATTCAGACCTTTGAAGAATGTAGTGCTATTTGATATAGGACCAGATCCTTGAACTGGTGGGAAGGGAATGTTTCACTGATGACATAGATCATCTATTTCTCTATTTTAAATGGAATGATTCATTTTAAAGCAAATTGTTTTAATATTAATTCTTTAATATTCACCATGCTAATTAGAAATAAGGAACCATGATGGTGAGTTTGAGCCACTTACCTTGCAGTTAGCAGTCCACCACTTAGCTTAGTAAATATTTGTTGCATGAATGCATAAACACAAATATAGGTAAGTACAAAAATGTTAGTTGACTTTTGTGCCAGTTTCCTATTACTTCTGTAACAAATCACAACACAGTTTAGTCCACCCACTGCTTTCACGTCCATTCTGACTCAGAGTGACTAGGCGTCCCAAGGCTGCAGATCTTTATGGAAGTAGATAGCGTCTTCTTTTACCTGTGATGGAAAGTGCTACACATTTAAAGTCCTATCTCTCTAGAGGCCAGAGTTTTAAAATCAAGGGGTCAGTAGGTCTGTGTTACTCCTGGAGACTCAGGAGATCTAATTCTTTGCTTTTTCTAACTTTTTGAGGTTTAGTTTGATACTCTCGACCTTTATAATTTGGAGTGTGTGGACCATTGACATTTAATATAATGTCGACAATGTGAGTTAGGTGTGTCATCTCATATGTTTTCTAATTACTTCTCTGTTTTTTATTCCTTTCTTTTCTTTCATGATTAAAAAATAGTTAATACATATTTAGATTCCATTTTAATTTATTAACTTCATTTATTGATTGAAGCTATAGGTACCAAAATCCTTCTGAGTCATCAAATGCTACATTACAAAATGCCCTCAAACTGAGCAGTTGAAAACAGCAAGCATCATTATTTATTTGCTTGTTTTGAAAACTTTTGATTGTGAATTTGGTGAAGGCTGACAGAGAAGAACCCTTTCCATTCAACTATTCACACGCGATTCATTTCATGCCATTCACTGCGGTCCCTGGAATGGAGCCTCACGTAATGCTCCTGTGTTTCCTGCCCCCATTCCTCCTTTTTGAACCCTTCTGAACTTGGTCCTTGGATAACTGCCGATCTCAATGGTTGAGTATTGAAAAGGGTGTGTAACTCACTGATGTTATTGTTCTCCTCAGGGATCTATTTTTGGCTAAAAATTTATCCATGGGGATGAGTTGATTTCTAGACCTGGACAGTTGAGTAAGCATTCTACCAGTCTCTCCCCGATCAATAAACCTGGTCTACTTCATTATTTTAAGTTTGTTCCATATCTTTCTTCCACTCTGTACAGGACTTTCCAATATGATCCCTTTAAGAGCAGATGGTAGGAGGAGTAGGGCACCTTCTAGTTCTTCTGGTCTCCGGGTCTGGAGACTGATGCTCAACAGCAAGTGTTATGACCTCACAACGGCTGTGGTCCAACAGTCTGCTGGAGGCTTAGCTGGCGATTCTCACTCAGGGTCTCTCAGAAGACTGCAATCAAGTGGCCCGTCCAGGATTTAACCATTTCAAGACAATGGCTTACTTTCAAGTTTTCTCACATGGCTAACGTTGATTTTATTGACACATGCATCTTCATTAGGCAGTTCACAAATGGCAGCTGGATTCTCTCACAGAAAACGGAAAGAGCAAGAGAAAATGGGCATCACAATGTGTTTTTAAGGACTACAGAAGAGCCACAGTCTTCTTGTAACTTGCCGTCTGGTTATTAGAAGTGAGTTAAATGAAGGGAGTCACACCTGGCTCTATACCAGGAGGCAGGGATCAATGGGGGCCGTGTTAGAGGCTCCTACCAGAATTCCTAAAAGTAAAATAAAAATATATGAAACAAAACTTGGCAGACTTTCCAGGAGAACTTGAATACTTGACAATGATAATGAAAGACTGAAATATACGATTCTTAAGAACTGATAGCGAAGTAGTGGTGGTTCAGTGGTAGAAACTCGCCTTCCATGTCGGAGATCGCAGTTCAATTCCCAGCAGGGGCACCTCAAGCACAGCTACCGCTTGTCTTGTTAGTGGAGGATTGCATGTTGCTGTGCTACAGGACAGGTTTCGGTGGAACTTCCAGACTAAGACAGACTAAGAGGAAAGGTCTGGCAATCTGATTCTGAAAAGCTGCCAAGGAGGACTCTATAGAGCATAATAGTTCTATCTGCAGTTGATGATGAGGACAGTGCAGGATCAAGCATCAGAGGCTGATGGCTAGAGGGCAGCTAACAACAGTAATTAAAAATCCAGCCGACAAAAACGCAAAACTATACAGAATTTGAATGTTGTTGTTCGTCGGTGTCCTCAAGTTGGTCTGAAGCCCTATGCACAGCACAACCAGACTTGTGCCATCCTCCTGGTAGTTCCTCTGCTGGACTCCACAGTTGCAGCCCCTCCTGAGGATCTTTCTCTTTTTATTGGACTAAGAATACAGAACATTTGAATAGATAATTATAAAATATTATCTAATATACCTATTTTGCTTGTTGAGCTATTTAGTATATATAATATTGCCTGGTAGATAGACGCCTTCCCCTTCCACCCACAATATTTGTAACTGTCATGAGAGGGTTCGCCAGGCCTTCGGCTTTTCTCATTCTCTCCATTAGGTGTGGATTCGTTTTCTAAACCTGAACTAGGTTGTGTTATTCTCCTGCTCCAAATTCTTTAATGCTGCTCCCTTTCGCTGGGAATAAAAAGACCGCATGTTGGGAAGAATACTGAATTTACTATCGACTGTCAGAAGAACAAACAAATCTAACTTGGAAGAAGTATAGCCAAAATGTTCTTTACATGCAAAGATGGTGACACTTGGTCTCAAATACTTTGGATATGTTATCAGGAGAGACCAATCTCCAGGGAAAGGCATTCATTCTTGCTCAAATAGAAGTTCATCGAAAACGAGGGAGACTCAACACGGTGGATTGACACAGTGGCTCCAACAATGGCCTCAAAAAGCAATTATAAGGGTGATGCGGGGTGGGGCACTGTTTCCTTCTCTTCTACGCAATGTTGCTATGAGTTGAAACCAACTCTGAGGATTTGGCAACAACTATTTACAAACAAGGCTAGATCAAAAGACTTTAATGACAATTATTTGAATCCCTACGGTCCAGAATAGTGCCTGGCACTATTTATTACTGTTTAATAAATCCTTGTTTATAAAGTTCAATAACTCTTTGTAAATACTGTTTAGCAAATAAAATACAATAATCTCTCAATAAAAACATATTCCATACTTATAAACCCAAAAGAGTAGGCATACAGAATGATTTGGAATGATAAACTCACTGAATGGTGATTGAACTTTTATTGTACTAAATTTCTGTTTTGATCAGTGCTACTTACTGTAGTGCTACCCACTGCGATTTCCTGGTTATGAGTCTGAGCAATCTGAGTGAGTATTTTCAAGGTTATACAAATCTTTTCAGGAATAGAGAGCCTCCTCTTTCTCCCATGGAGCCACTAGTGTGCTTGAATTGCTGACCTTATGGTAAATAGACCAATGCCTACTCCCCAGCGCCACCAGGCTTCCCCTGAAATGAACTTTCCTTATTTCTTCTTTAGTGAAAGAACATTTTCCTCTAGGTACTAGGAAGATAAATATTAAAGTTAAAATTATTTTATGAAAAACATATATATGTTAATATAAACTCACTGCCATCAAGTCGATTCTAACTCATAGGAGCCCTGGTGCCATAGTGGGTTGTGTTGGGCTGTGAACCACAAGGTCAGCTGTTTGAAACCAGCCGCTTCGAGAGGGAAAGATGAGACTTTCTACTTCTGTAAACAGTTACAGTCTTGGAGGCCCCAAGGGGCAGTTCTACACTGCCCTTTAGGTTCCCTGTGAGTCACAACTGAAATTATGGCAGTGAGGAGATTAGCATAGCACGCAATTATACGCAGTGTGTTATACTCATCTCTGGCAAGGTAATAATTGTACTTCTTATTATTTCAATATCACTCATGAGTGATACCGTGAGTTTATCACAATGGTATTCTCATACATATGAATTATTTAGTTTACATAGGAGTTGGAAATATCGGCCGCCATACTAAGTTTTTGAAATCTGACATCTGGCTAGTTAATTACGATTTCAACTATATAATGAAAAATGATGTGTACAATAATCTCTTTGCTTAAAAACATGCCGAAGAGCAGATAGTTGGAGCTGTCATGCTGGTTTTCAACATAGCAACGGAGAAAAGAGGAATGCACAGATGTGTCCTTGTCATCACGATGATATGGTCAAAATTCATCCGTGGACCTATATGTCACGGATAAGATGAGTACAAATAATAATAATTTTGACTGAGTAAAAATTCAGTCCTTATTAACCAATGATTCTAAAACACCCAGCAGGTAACCAAACAAATCTGGTTATTGAATATCTATATTAAGTATTTCTCAATTCCTTTGCTATCAAAAAACAAAACAACAAAACAGAACCAAAATGAATGCATTTGGCTCAAATGTTTGTTGACAGTAAAGAGCTTTGATAGGGCAGTCTGATACAAAGGCAGCTTCAAAAACTGAGGGGAAAATAGAATGAAAAGAAAATTGAATATTCCCACAAACCCTTTGGAGCCCCTCATGTATAATGAGATCTGTCCATACACTTTTAAACATATTTCAGGCCAAATGTTTTAATCTATGAATGTGAAATGCACAGAATTTTCAAAATTGGAAAGTAAAACACCTGGACACTTCAATACATGAATTTACACAACAATGTGATTTTTCAGCATTCAGTTTTTTAAATCATTTTATTGAGAGCTCATACAACTCATCACAATCCATACATACACCAATTGTGTAAAGCACATTTGTACATTGGTTGCCCTCATCATTCTCAAAACATTTGCTCTCCACTTAAGTCCCTGGCATCAGCTCCTCATTTTCCCCCCTCCCCACTCCCCATTCCCTCATGAACCCTTGATAATTTATAAATTATTATTATGTTGCCATGTCTCACACTGTCCGATGTCTCCCAAGCATTCAGTTTCACATATACCTGTCGCTTGTCATTAGGTTCCTTAAGGGTTCTGAGGATGGGAGTTTCTGCACAAGTGGCAGGGTGCTGTTCTTCTCGCCAGTCTCAGATAATAAAGAGGTGCCGTCAAATGCTTGTGCAGTTCCTTTTACGCTAGGTCATGGTACGCCAGTGCCAAGTTGAGAAATGTATCTTAATTTCATAGTTAGAAAGTTTTTTAAAGTAAGATATAAGTTCAACTTCAGTGGCAGAGAATCAAATTAATAGGGACAAACTAAATGAAACTATTGATTCTCTTGTGAAGCCTGGGGCTGTTTTCAGTCTTGAGTTTCTCCCCTCTTCCCTTGCCTCCTGTTGCTTGGCCATCTTCAGGGTGTTGTCCTTAAACCCATGGCTGCCCGAGATTATGCACCATATCATCTGCATTCCGGCCGTCAAAGAGTGTGCTAGGCAAAGGTCATGGCCCTACTCTGAAGTGCTCAACTCTCAAACTGTCTCCATATTTTAGGCTAATCTCTCATTAGATATAATTTAGTCATATGGTCACACCTAGCACCAAAGGGAGACAGCTATTGCCGTCTAAATTCTGGGTGTCCAAGTGCCTCCCTAAAATCATGGGGATCCTCTATTAGTGAGAAGATAGAAAAGAATACATAGGATAATATCTACCTTTGAAGTGTGAAGTCAGAATCTTGTGAAAATCCAGTTTAAGTTCTATTCCAACTGGTTTGGCTGACTGGAAATAATACATGGCTTTTGTTAATTAGTTCAATGCATTATTTATGCTCATGCCTATTGAGAACTTTATAAAATTTGGGCTCCTTCCTTATAAGCTCTGGCCAGAGGCCACATAGGCAGGGGCTTCATTGGCTTCTATTTGCTGAGCCAGCACTGTATATATATATATCCCTGTAAATATATATTTATCCCTGCAAATTGTTTTTTATTTATTTACTTACTTTAAAAAATCATTTATTGGGGCCTCTTATAGCTCTTATACAATCCCTCCATCCATCCATTGTGTCAAGCACATTTGTACATATGTTGCCATCATCATTTTCAAAATATTTTCTTTCAACTTGAGCCCTTGGTATCAGCTCCTTGTTTTTCTTTTCTTCTCTTCCCCACTTTCTCTCCCTCAACATATAACACCCACCCGCACTGCAGGGGGATGAACAACTGAAAAGTGGGTGAAGGGAGACAGTGGATGATGTAAGATATGAAAATAATAATAATTTATAATTTATCAAGGGTTCCTGAGAGAACAAAAATGATCACTAGGAGCCTTTGCCACTGGGGTATTTTCCAATTCTGGAATTTCAATCTTTATTTTCCTCTGTCTTCCAAAGGGCGTGTTTATGATGTCTATTGGAATATAGGCACCTAGACAACCTGGAAGGGGCAGTGGGTTGAAAGACGAAAGCCACATTTACTAGGACCCCACACTGCATGGGCTGTGTTAACTTTCCATTGACTTCAAGCCCCTCATCTTGAGTACACTTTGAACTTAACTAGGTTAATTAGTTTTCCTCTTTTCTTTATTAGTAAGGAACAACATATGTAAAGGAGTCCTGGTGGTGGTGTGGTTATGTGTTGGGCTCTAATCCACCTGGCCACCAGTTCAAAACCACCAGCAGCTCTGTGGCAGAAAGACTGGGCCTGCTACTCCCTAGACAGTTTCTTTTTGTAATTAATTAATACTTTACTTCGGATTCAAAGGTGGCATTTAATATTTAGTTTAATCAACACCTGCTCTGATGTAGTACAGTCCATTAAAATATTACTCAGATGTGTGAGTATAAAGGGTAATGATCAAAACAGAAAATGGTCCTATGTTAACCTTGTGAAATTGGATGCCTAAGAATGGAGAGAAAATGCAGGAAATATGTAGGAAGTATTGAACTTCCTCAAAACCAGTCAGTGAGCACTTGTTTCATTCCAATAATTTGTCTGTGTTACTGCTATTTTTTGTTGTAATAGAAAAATTATAATACATATCATACTATCGTAGAAGTCATGCTTATTCATTCTTCCCCCAAAGATATGCATACTTCCCCAAAATGTAACTACTAGATACAAATTAAAAAAAATTCTTATCCTATTATGTTACACCCCCCTTCCCTCCTGGTATCACCACTGTCACCCCTGGTCCTGAGGGGTTCATCTGTCCTAGATTCCCTGCGTTTCCAATTCCCTTTTGTACCGTTGTGCATCATCTGGTCTAGCCAGGTCTGCAAGGCAGAATTGGGGTCCTGGTAGTTGGGGGGAGGAAGCGTTTAAGAACTAGAGGAAGGTTGTGGGTTTCATTATTGCTATACTGAACCCTAAGTGACTCATCTCCCCACTACCCCTCTGCAAGGTATGTCCAGTTGTCTAGAGATGGGCATTGGGTCCCCATCACGCGCCACCCTCATTGACGAGGATATGACCCCCCCCCCCCCGCCTTTGGTGTTTGAAGCCTGGTCCCTTTGGCCCTTCATGATCACACATGTTGGTGTGCTGCTTCCATGTGGGCTTTGTTGCTTCTGGACTAGATGGCCGCTTGTTTACTTTCAAGCCTTTAAGTCCCCAGACGCTATAGGTCTCGATAGCTGTGCACCATCAGCCTTCTTCACCACACTTACTTATGCACACATTCATCTTCAGCGTCTATGTGGGGTAGGTGGTCACACAATGATGGTTTTTGAAGCACACGAGCCTGTGCGAACACGAGGTGTTGAAGGGAACAAGCAGCAGACACCCTGTCTTTTAAAGTAAGAGAGTAGAATAGCCTAACAAAGAAACCAAGGCTCCCTGGTTCACACAGTTGTTGTTAGGTGCCATCAATCAGTTCTGCCTCATAGCAACCCCATGGACCACCATCCAGGCCAGCACCATCCTCACACTTGCTCTCCCGTTTCAGCCCATTGTTGGAGCCACGATGCCAATCCAAATCCACCCCCTCAAGAGTCTTCCTCTTTTTCGTTGCCCCTCCACTTTACTAAACACGATGTCCTTTTCCAGGGACTAGCTCTCCTGAAAACATATCTAATGTGTGTAATACCAAATCTCGCCATCCTTGCAACTAAGGATCCATCTGGCTGTACTTTTCCCACCATGACAGATCAGTTTGTTCCTTTGGAAGTCCATGGTACTTTTCATTTTCTTCACCAACACCATAACTGAAATGCATTGATTCTTCTTTAGGCTCCCTTATTCAATGTCCAACTTTTACATGCATTGGAGGCTATTGAAAATACCAAGGGTAGAAGGGGGAACCAATTACAAGAATCTAAGTATAGCCTCCTCCCTGGGGAATGGACAGCAGAGAAGAGGGCGTAGGGAGACATCAGACAGTGTAACTTATGACAAAACTATAATAATGTATGAATTATGAAGGGTTCAGGAGGGAGGGGGAGGGGGGAAATGAGCAAATGATATTGAGGGCTAAAGTAGAGGGCAAATTTTTTGAGATTTATGAGGGCAACAGGTGTACATATGTGCTTGATTCAATGGATGTATGCATGGACTGTGATAAGAATTGTACGAGCCCTCAATAAAATAATTTAAAAAAAGGAAAATACCAAGGTTTGGGTCTGGCACACCTTAGTCCTCAAAATAACATCCTTGCTTGTCAACACTTTAAAGAGGTTTTGTGCAGTAGATTTACTCAATACAATGCATCTTTTAATCTCTTAATTGCTGCTTCCATAAGTATTGATGGTGGACCCAAGCAAGAAAAAAATCCTTGACAACTTTAATCTTTTCTCTGTTTATCATGGTGTTACTGATAACCTTGACTTGTAATCCATACTAAACACTGAAAACCTTGATCTTCATCAGCCAGGGCTTCAAGTCCTCCTCACTTTCAGCAAGCAAGGGAACCCAAAGTATAGTGTAAACATAAAATATAGTTTCAGCAAAGTATAGTGCAAATAAAACAATTTTGTAATTTGTGAAGTGCTATGCAAATGTACAGCTAAAATTAGATGTAAGATGCTGGAGGTAGACCATCAGAGGGCCATGGACAATTTTCCTAAAGACCTTGATCTCATGAGTATTCATCTATACAGTCAGGATGACTGTAGCACTTGATCCACAGGGCTTTTGTGAGTCCCAGTGAGATAACGTGTGTGACCTGATTTGAACAAAGTAAAGGTTGTACAGAATGTGTAACGATGATGCAAATGTAATAGTATTATAGGATAGGCAGAAGCTTTTTGAATCAAACATGACTTTAAATACTAAACCTCTGAGATTTAGAGCAACTCCTTGAGTCTTATGTCCCTTATCATTATGGGAGTAAATATTTGCTTCAGTAGACTGAGGGGAGAAGTGGAAAAGAGACAGCAAATTTAAAAATGATCTCTTCTCTTTTAGAAGTGACTCCCAACAAGATGGCACTGTGAGATTGCCAGCCTCTGACAATCATGGGGGGTCCATAGGCGCAATTGTACGGTGATAATATATAAAGATTATAATAAAGTCATAGAAGATAGGAGAGATAGGAGAGAGAACATAATAAAGGAGTCAGACACATTTTATGGTAGCATGCTCACTTCCAGAACAGCAATGATCTCAGCAGCCAGGTCCTCACAGAGAAAACAGGAAAAAGTGAGGGAAGGAGAGTGAATATATTTCTGATCAAGGCTTATAGATCCTTTGGGGGCCTGCAAGCCCCCGTGGTTACATTAACCACACACGTCACAGGAAGGAGCTGTACAATAGGCATATGCATCACAGGAAGGGGTTTAGCTAGGGGTGTACATGTAATAGGAAGAGGAGGCACTAGGTGTACACATGTGACAAGATGGGCCGACCCTAAATTAAAGATGGCAGACTAAACCTTGGTCCTACTTGAGTTGGCTTGACTTATTCTGAGCTCTCCTTCAGGAAAGCAATCCACTCTCCTTCATAGCAGGGAGTGGGCCCACCTACAGTGGTAAAGACAATAGTGTCTGATTGCCTTATATGGTTGATGCCCTCAGGGAAAATACCTCTAAGCAGCTGACCTCCATGTGTGAGCAAGCAGGATGCTAGTTCGGCATATATTTTCAGGGAAGACAACCTGGGGAAAAACTTCTGTATCCCACAATTTCCCCTTTTGTTTTATGTATTAAATTCAAAAGAGCTATAGGGGCAACATGGTTATATTCTATACATTGAAAGTTGTCAAGGCAAAATTAATGACAATATTAATGTAGCCAAGCCAAAATTCAAGCTATGGCAAACATTTAAAATCCAGACTTGGGAATAAAGCCCCCCTATGCCCATCTGCTATTGGGGGAAAGTATGAGAGGGGTTGGATGTCATGGCAGGAAGAGCTAGAGCAAATAGGAATGTTGCTTCTATAGGAGACAGAATCAACCAGGTACTCACTTGAAGGCAGCATAGCTGTTAGGGGAGACTCTGTGGAAATGACATTTAATGCAGGATAATGTACTTGGACTTTATCTCTAACTTACCAAAGTGGTGGCTTTCCTACCATGGAATACTAGTTTTCCAGATTCCCACTGTTATAAAGTAGGGAATATCTGTACCAGTGTAAATGCTCTGGCCTAGCTGGATTTGTAAGGTAGAATTGGGGTCATGATAGTGGGGGTGGGGTTGGGGGGAGAGAGGAAGCATTAAAGAACTAGAGAAAAGCTGTATGTTTCATCGGTACTATACTGCACCCTGACTGGCTCATCTCTTCCTTGTGACCCTTTTGTAAGGGGATGTCCAATCTTCTACAGATGGACTTTGGGGGGTCTCCATTCCAATCTACCTCATTTTGCATCGAAATGGTTGTTTGTTTTGGGTCTTCTGATCCATACCTGATCCCATCGACACTTAGTGATTACACGGGTTGGTGTGCTTCCATGTGGGCTTTGTTGCTTCCCTGCTAGATGGCCGCTTGTTTAACTTCAAGACTTTAAGACCCCAGACGCTATATCTTTTAATACTGATGGGTGTCAGTATCTTCACAAGCTATACAGTCCCCAACTGTATAGTATTATCATAAAGTTGACCTGTCAATTCTCTTTCATTTTTCTTCTTCAGCCTTCTTATGTCACAGTAAGGTACACATTAGATAATTAATAAATGACTGGACAATTAATAAATAAGTGGTGAGCCTCAGGTCTACACACTCTAATCTTACCTTGGATTCATAAAAGGTCACATAAAATTTACATCTCATCAGGGAAGTAGGGATAATAATCCTTAACTCTTGTAGGTGCCATAAGGATTAGTGAGCGCTGTGAGAGCTGAGGTACACCCACTGAAATTGGCATAAACATCTGTACTATTATGTTAATCTGAATCTTATGTCAGACATGCTTATGTGTAGCACCATTAGCTATGATCCTGCATGGTTGAAGCTATTTTTTTCTGTTCCTTGTCAACATTTGAAATACACTATTTATAAGAAGCAGTTTATTAATCAAAGATCTTTAGGAATAACTTTTCAGGGCAATATAAGTCAGGAAGGGCAGAATAGTTGTCTTTAAAAAATTGTAAAACTGCCTGGCCTTCATCTGGCTGCCCTATCTACTAATCCTGGATCTGTCCCTCTTAAAGAATCCCATTTGTTTAAATCCTATATGGTTTAGGGAAATCTTTTTTAATCATTTTATTGGGGGCTCAGACCACTCATCACAATCCATACATACATCAATTGTGTAAAGCACATTTGTAGATTCATTGCCCTCATCATTCTCAAAACTTCTGCTCTCCACTTAAGCCCCTGGCATCAGCTCCTCATTTTTCCCCCTCCCTCCCCGCTCCCCTCTCTCTCATGAACCCTTGATAATTTATAAATTATTATTGTTTTATCATATCTTACACTGCATGATGTCTCCCTTCACCTACTTTTCTCTTGTCCATCCCCCAGGGAGGAAGTTATATGTAGATCCCTGTATGTTTCTTCAGTGCTATACTACACCCTGACTCATCTACTCCTCACAACTTTTCTGTAAGGGGATGTCCAGTTGCATACAGATGTGCTTTGGGTCTCCACTTTGCAATCTCCCTCATTCACAACGATATGATTTTTTGTTCTTTGATGCCTGATACCTGATCCCATCAACATCTCGTGATCACACAGGCTGGTGTGCTACTTCCATGTGGGCTTTGTTGCTTCTCAGCTAGATAACCACTTGTTTATCTTCAAGCGTTTAGACCCCAGACACTATATCTTTTGATAGCCAGGCACCATCAGCTTTCTTCACCACATTTGCTTATGCACACATTTGTCTTGAGCGATTGTGTCGGGAAGGTGGGCATCATGGAATGACAGTTTAATAGAACAAAGTGTTCTTGCATTGAGGGAGTACTTGACTAGTGGCCCAGTGTCCACCTGCTACCTTAATACTAACCCTATAAAAATACTAAACCTATAAATATATGTACATAGATCTAGTTCCCCATTGTCATATACAAATATATTTACATATGTACATGTCTGTGTTTAGACCTCTATAAATGCCCTTTGCTTCCTAGTTCCTTCCTCTATTTCCTTTTACTTTCCTCTTGTCCCACTATCACATTCAACCTTCATTTGGGTTTCAGTAATTCTTCTTGGTTATGTTGCCTTTGATCAAGCCCTACCAGGCCTCCTACACCCTCCTTCCCATAGATTTTGGATCACTTGTTGTTCCCTTGTCCCTAGGTTTGTTGACACCCACTTCCTTTTCTCGTTCTCTCCCATGTCCCCCCAAGAACTGTCAGTCCCGTTGTTTTCTCCTCCAGATTGTTTATCCCACCTACCTTATCTAGATAGAACTGCAGAGATAATAATATGTACAAAAAACAAGACAGAACAGTACAAAGCAACAAAAGAAAACAAAACAACAACAATGAAAACAACCAATGACACACACAAAAGAAAAGCCTATTAATAGGTCAAGGTTTGTTTTTGACCTTTAGGAGTGTTTTCCAGTCAAGTCTCATGGGGTGCTACACCCTGGCCCCAAAGTCTATTTTTGGTATTCCCTGGGGACTGCATTGCTCTGCTCCCATTGTTGTTTTCTTGCACCCCCATTAGTGCTTTGCCTTGGTGTGGTGGGGTCAGATCAGGCGTAATTCCCACACTGTGTCTCCAGTATTGTCTCCTGTATCGCTATGGGTCAGTGAGGGACGTCATAGCTCATAGTGGGGCCAGGCCTATGGCTTCTCTGTGCATTGGCTGCTCTGAGCAGGAATATCCTCCTCAGGGCTTAGTGGGCCAGGATGTGTTCCACTCTCTCTTCCTCCCCCTTCATTTGCTCCTGTGTGCTCTGATCAGACATCTCCCTCTCCCTGAGCTGTTGCTTCAGTGCTGTCCTCTGAAGTGAATTCTTCTGTGGGGAAAGGGGGGCTGTCCACGTAATTGGGATTGGGGCTGGCCCCTCAGACCTCTCTATGGGTTCCCTGCTTCATGCCAGTACCTTCTATCCATTTCTCTACAAATCTCCCCAAATGATTGGGTGGGGCCATGCAAATAAGATGCAGACCATGTAGCTGAGAGCTGAGGACCAGAGAGAGGGACTTGACGGCTGGTTGAGGAAGAAAGATGGACGGTTGGATATGTCTGATCTCTGTCTTGTGGAAGTCAGCCTTGACTTGGTGTGGAGATGCATTCTCCTCCCCATTGAAGCCTGGAGGTCGGATACGGCCTTAAGGCCATTTTCACAGAATTCTACCACCCTCCTGCGCCCCCCCCCCCCCAATTGTATTTGAGCATATTGAGGCAGCTCCTGTGTCATTCATCTCTTTGAGGGTCTTCCACTTTTTCTCTGACTCTACCAAGCATGATGTTTCTTTTCAGGGACCGGGCCTTCATGACAACATGTCCAAAGAATGTGAGAAGAGGTCTTACCACTGTGGATTCTATGGAAACTTCTGGTTCCACTTCTTCAAGACAGAGTTGTTTGTTCTAGCAGGTCACAGTACTGGCAATATTCTTCACCAACACTGTATTTCACATGCATCAATTATTCACTGTCCAACTTTCACATATATATAAGGTAATTGAAAATACCATGGCTTGAGTTGGCACATGTTAGTCTTCAAAGGTTTTGTTTGTTAACACTTTAAAAAGTCCTTTGTAGCAAATAATGAGCTTAACTCACTGCCATTGAGTTGACGCCAACTCACAGGAACCTTACAGGACAGAGTAGAACTAACCCTGTAGGTTTCTGAGACTGTAACTCTTAATAGAAGTAGAAAACCCTATCCCCCACCACCCAAATACATATTTTTAAATACATGACAAAGAATATTCTGTTTGATTAAAACCCCAAACCAAGCTATTGAGTTGATTCTGACTCATAACCACCCTAGAAGATGGAGAAAAACTGCTTTGGGTTTCTTTACAGGAGCGGACAGCCCCATCATTCTTCCTTGAAGTGATGGTCCTTAGATTGGTTAGCCTTGAGTGTCTAACACACTATGCCAGATTAGACAAAACACTTTTAGTGTTTGAAGCAAAATTGAATGTTCAAATGAAAAGCCAAATGCTGAGGAAGTATTAAACAGATTTTAAGCAGTAGTCTTGACATTCTCAGTTACTTCAGTCTAGATATCCATGATTGAGACATGCTAGATGTTGTATAAACAGATGGAATAAATTAATGTAAGACCATCTTCTGTCAAGATAAATATATGCAAAATCTGTAAGTAGATTTAAAATCTTCAACTAGGAAATTCATTGGTATCATCAAAACATGTTTTTCCTCCTGAAGTTTCTATTTTAAGTAGGGTTAATTATTATAATCCCATCATATTACTTAAATGCTCTTTAATTACTTTTAAATCGGTGGAGGAACACCTGCTATAGGTATTGGCTCAGCTTAGTAAAAAATCACGATGAAGAACATTCTGATAGTTTTATGATCCCATACAAAAATTAAATTTGTAGTATATTTCCTTTGTTATTTTTAATTTTACATTTAATAATTGCTCCTAAATGTTTGATAATAATTGAGATAGAGTATTTTGGAAAATCACATTCTATTTTGTTCAAGACCAGAGTGTTGTAAGACCAGACCAGAGGTATACTGACTTTCAGATTACCAACAGATTAAAGAAATAATAATCTGAGCACAGTGAAATTTCAGGGACGATATTTTTTTTAGTCACATGATTAACATAAAATCCATTTGATTTGAGACAAGAGTACAATTCACCCATTCGATGCCTGAAGCATAGAATCCCTCCGCTTCCTTCATAAAGAACGGATTTCTTAAATCTTTTAGCAAGACTTCAGATTCCCTTTATGGCTCTCACTGCTGCCCAGAACAAAGGTCTTTTATAAGAGAGTCTGACATGGTAACGTGAGATCCTCGGGCTCTTTGTTCATAATAACAATCTAAATGTGTTCATTTCCTGTTGGTCTGTGGATTCAGCATGGATTACAACTTAATGTAAAGAAACCCAAAATCGTCACAACGAGAAAACATGGTTAATGAAGAAATGACTCAAGGTATCAATGATTTCCTCTCGCTGGGATTGACAATCCATGTTCATGCAAGCAGCATTGCCTTAGGTCCATCCGTCGCTGTAGACCTGTTTACAGTGCTGAAAAGCCAGGATGTTACTTTGCAGGCTAAGGTCGGCCTGATTCAGGCATGGTATTTTCAGTCGCCTCATATGCATGTGAAAGTCGGATGCCAATTAAGGAAGACCAAAGAATAGATACATTTAGACTGTGGAGAATATTGAAAGGACCACGGGACTGCCGGAAAGACAAGCAAGTCTGTCTTGGTAGCAATACAGCCATGGCTCCTTTAGAAATATTGTCAGGAGGGGACAATTTGTCTCAGAGATGGCACCCACAGGCCATCTCTGGCATGAGGAGAAAGAAAACAATATTTTACCTCAGAATTTTTCCTTGTGCTGGTCCTAATCAGAGGCAGTTTCTGAAGGATGGGGGCCAAAGGCAGGGATAGAATTACGTAAAATGTAAACATTTCTTTCTGTCCAGAAGGGTCTGAGGGGTTGTCACCCACGCTCTCAGAGGGGTATTGGTATTCTTGTGTCTTTCTGCAATTGACACCTCATTTCCTCCTCTGAGGTGGAGCCCTGTTTCAGGAAATGATTATTTCTTATTTGCTTTAATCCACATCTGCGTCGGTGCATCATAGTTGATTTTACACCAGTCGTTTTAATTATTTCTCAAGTTTGCTGATATAAAGGCCGATGAATATATTGCAAAACATTCTTGGCGTCAAGCGTGAAGTAGTACAAGCTCAAGCATGGACAGAAAACATGGAAACTACACAGTGAATATAGAACACTCTGGAAACCAGCCAGTGAGTAGTTTGTTGCTCTATCTTGATATTTTGCCTACAATGCATCCAATTTTCATAATTTCAAAAGCGAGCTAGCCTTTTGTGATGGAGCCACGGTTTTCATTCGTCTCCAAAAGGGAGGAACCATGTCTTAGTGTTTCTGTTTCAACTTCTCATGCTTTCTTTTTCTCTATTTTAGACATCATTTTAAACATTAACTGATACATAACACTAGAGCTTTCTATGACCAAATGAGATATAAATAAATCCGTTTAACTTTCTATATTCATGAGCATGCAGTTGTGAGTCCCAATAATGTTATTGATTTACTTACCAAGTTATGCCTTTACAATTTGATGCCTAGATTTTTATATAATTTCTCGACGTGTCAAAACTCAAATTTCTAAATACAGTTGAAATCAAATGGCAGTCTTGGATTTTATCTTCAGAGCTAAAAGTAATCCTTTGAACGACCTGCTTTTTGTATAAGTATATCACATTTTTGTCCATTTGTAAAAAAGATTTCTACACCAGGAACCACCCCTTAGCAGCATAGTTATAAGAGCCTTTTGTGGATCTGGCTATATTTAAGAAGCGCTGGTGGCATACTCGTTAAGGCCAGTGGTGGGCACCGTCCAGGGGCTATGCAGGTAAAGAGTTGGCAGTCTGCGCCAGCAAAGGCCACAGCCTTGACAACTCTGTGGGAAGTGATGCTCTGCCCTATCGGGTCCGGATGGGTTGGAATCGACTCCTGAGAAAGGAGTTTCGAGCTTCTTTCTGAGTAAATAACCCATGGTATCAGAACAAAAGATGTAAATGTGCTAAAATTAAGGTCAGTCAAAATTCATAGACGTGAAGAGTATTTGCAAAAAACCTTTTGCCTTTGCAAACTAGAGCTATGGTAATAAAACCAAGCCAACCCACTAGCGTCGACTTGATTCACATCCATAGAACATCATAGGAGTGGGTAGAACTCCAGCGATCCTACAGGACAGGGTAGAACTTCTCCTGTGGGTTCCCGAGACTGTACCTGTTTACAGGAGAAGCAAGTCCACTCTGAACTGGGGACTTTCCTGATTGCAGCCCAATGCACATGTAAGACTAAGTAATAGGAGCCCTGGTGGTCTAAGGGGCTACACAGCAGGCTGCTAAATGCAATAAGGTCAGCAGTTTGAAGCCACCACCTGCTTTATCTCAAGCACCCAGTTTGCAGAAGACTGTGGATGATGGTGGAAGCTCAAAATCCACTTGTAGAGTCCCCACTTAGATTAAGTCTCCAGTGAATAACTTTTTGACCATTGAACGGGGATTTGAGTAGCTTTGCTATCAGACAGAGTATGTTGGGAAGCGGACTAAGGCAGATATAGTTAGTTTAAATTTTAACACCGTATCATTTGTTCTCTTTTTGGGCGGATCCATTTTTAATTTATTCAGGTTTTATTATTTTCTGTTTTCTTTTCAACAGAAGTTTTTCTATGTTCTATTGGATTATAATTGGTTTTTTCCCTTGATTTTTGTTTTTATAGATCGTTCTCTATATGAAATCTAGGATAGGTAAATTTATAGAGACAGTAACTGGATTAATAGTTTCTTCAAGATACGGCAGGGGAAGTGAGGGGAAAATGAGGAGCTAATAATAATGAATACAGGGAAGAAGAAAATGTTCTAAAATTAATTGTAGAGATGATTGCACTTTTTAATATGTTTAACCTTTCGAACTCTATCATGCGTGCATGGTATGCCAATAAAACTGCTAAAATTTTAAAATAGAAAAAAATATGTTAGCCACAATGATGTTTTAATTTTGAATCATCCTTTTGTTTGATAATTACAGCACCGTGACTATTCTATTCATTCATGCTTCTTCTCTGCAGCCACTCACATGTCCAAGTGATGACCAAGAGGCTCATAGCTCAGCCCGATGGTGTTCACCCTCAAATGACATACTTGGCGATATGTGCTCCAACTCACCTGACATGTGTGCGGGCCCAGACATGCTTGCATGCTCCGGATGTCTACACACACAGTCATCCTATGGACAGGTACTGTTTGCATAGCAGCACTTCCCCAGGCATGGGCATTCTGTTCTGTGGTGGGCAGGGTTGCTATGGGTAGGAATGGATTTGATGGCATCTGACAAAAACAACCACGGTAGAACTTGCACCCATGCACTTTAGCCCTTAAAGTAACATCCTTGCTTTTCAGCCTTTTAAAGAACTCATGTGCAACATGGTTTACCTAATGCCATATGTCATTTGATATTCTGACTACTGCTTCCATGAATATTCATTTTTAAGTCTAAAACACTCTCAAAATGATTAAAAATCAAGTGATGTAATTTGTAACAAGGACAGTATTTGAAAGGCTCTGTTTTCAAAGAACCCTCTTTGGGGACTCTAATATATAAACAGATAGATGATGTATATAAAAATGGAATAAATGCAAGCTACAAATGGAAGTTTGGTGAGGGGAAAGAGTGATGTTGGCAATATAGGATTTAATTCATTAATTAGACTCCAAGCGTAGCCCAAGTCTATATAGTGCTTCGAAGATCTTACTCCAGGGTTGAATATTTTCTTTTCTTACATTGGCCCATCCTCTGCACCTATGTGTAGCACTTTCTTTTGCTGTTGGTTCAGACCATAGAGTATATGGCCTTGATATAGAAACCTGGTTTCGTTTGCTGGAATTTCCTCACTAGCTACAGTGAGCAGACTCAGTATTCCTTAGCTTCTGACTTCATTGTTGGATGAATTAATTTTACCTCATTTCTGCATCTCTAGGTCTTCAGCCTTAGTTGAAACTTGACTTTGATTATTAATTATTGATTCTGCATCAGATTGGCTGGATTGCCCTGGCTCTAGAATTCCCACCTTCCTTTGCTTAATCTTGCTATAAAGGCTTGTTAAGGAGAGAACCCTGAATCATGTTTCTTGATAAAACATATAAATAGTTTGTATTGATGCTGGGTCAATGTGAGAAAGAATGATTGAGCCCAGTAAAGTAGAGTTAGAGAATCGTTCTCCTTGATTATAGAGGTTAAGGAATTGTTAACCATGGAATCGAATGACGTCTTGAATTCCACCCACTCTGTTGATCCTCTTTTCTCTGACTTCACCTTGGAATCACTGAGGATTGTTTAAGAAATACTGATGACTAACTCCCACCTCTGACCAATTAAATCAGAAACTGTGAGAGTGGGGCCCAGGCTTTAATAGCTTTACAAACTTCCTCAAATGAATCTAACGTGTAATGAATGACGAGAATGCTAGACTGAGGGAGAATGCCTATCCAGCTTACTGCTAATTTTTTATAAATAGCATAGCCATGTTTATTTCTTAGAGCATAGCCATGTTTATTCATTTTCATTTTGTCTGTGACTACTTTGACACTACAATGTTTGGGAGGAGTCACTTGGACAGAAACTGTTCGCTTCTCAAATTTGAAAATATTTACTACTAGTATTTACTACCAGATTTACAGGAAAAGAGCTAAGGGCTTGGGAATTTGGTATTGTCAACAATAGAGGGTGAAAGAGGACAAGGAGCTTTCACAAGAAACAGAGAAGAGGATTCTGGGAAGTGAAGAGGAAACTAACAGGAAACAGGAGAAGAGAGAGTTACAAAAAGAGAGGAGAGGACCTGTGAGTGCTGCCTAGGGCTTACCGAGCACGAAGCTGAAAAGTGTGAGTTAGATTTTAATGAACAAAGGTCACCAATGACTTTGTCAACAGATATTTCCATGGCAGGACAAGCTGTGGCCAGACTGGGTTGGGTTGGAGAGTGTGCAAATCAAGAGGCTATATTCAGACAATTCTCAACCAATTTCATGTTACAGAGAAAGGGAAGTACTTACAGGGTAATATGGAGGAAACATTGTTCTGTTTTGTTTTTGTCTTTAAAGATGGGAAATATTTGAGTAGGTTTACATTTTCAAAGGGAGATTCTGTTTCAGAGGAAAGAAGGATAGCTAGAAGAGAAAAGATGGTGGGAGGTCAGAGGAGGCAGCACTGAAAGGACAGGTTGGGGGTGGGGAGCGGTCAGGTCAGGCAGCAGGAGTTGTAACTGTTTCTGTCACAGGGAGAATGAGGGAGTCCTGGCAGATGTAGGTTTGCAGGCTTGGTAGCAGAGGATTGAAGAAGTTTCCTTTGGATGGTTTTGCTGTCCATGAGGAATGAGGGTGATAAATTGAGTTTACAGGCTTGAAGAGAGGGAAGACGGAGAAAGTGTTTCAAAAAGTAAGAGAATATATGAATCAGAGAAACGTAAGAGGACAGTAGAGCCGCGGTGAAAATCCATCCGATAATGATGGTTGTACATTAATATGGATCCTTAGCTGCTCTGGTGCTCGGATGCTTGAGTTTTTTCAAACTCGAGGGATGATCCAGAGAAAGTAGATAACCACTTTTTAATTTTTTTGTTCTGATGGAAAATGCAGAGGGAGATATAAGAGATTTTAGGGAATAATTAAGGGTATTATAGAAATAATGAACCGTGGCCAAAAAGCTGGATGAGGAGAGATGCGAGTGAACAAAGGCGTGCTCGTGGAACTGCGGACCACGGCCTTTGTGAAGCCCGTTGCCCAGGCGAGCTGAAAGCCACAGCAGTGGTGAGGGAGGAAGGGCTCCTCGACGTGGTAAATTTGGAAGTAATAGCTTCTCAATTTATTACTTCCAAAATTGGGGTAATTGCAACATGCAGTGTCGGAACAGGTGTATGAAAGATGATTTATCATTAAAGTGCCCTTCAGAAAACATCAAAAGCCAAAAAGACCTCCATCCATCATGAAAAAATATTGAGAAACTAAGATATTGGCAGACTGTTTTTGGCCCAGTGGCTGTAACAATGGGCTCCAGTATGGGGACGCGTGAGAGGGCAGTAACATTCTTTCTGTTATACATTGAGCCTCTAGGACTCGGTGATGACTTAACCTCTCCTAACAAAAAGGAAACGTTTAGGGGAAAGCAGCAAACCATCAGTTTAACTTGGATAAAAATTTGGACATGAGGCCAACATTTCTTCAAAGACATTTGGTGATTTCAATAATGTTCATACAATCCCAAGCCAAACTCGCTGCCATTGAGCCAATTCTGACTCACAGCGATCCTATCCGATAGACTAGAACCACCCTGGTGGGTTTCCTAGACTGTAACTCTTTAGGGGAGCAGGAGGCCTCTTTTTTTCCCCTTTCATTTTCTGGTTATTATCTATAGATGCTCTTTAATTCTTTTTAAAAAATCATCTTATTAGGGGCTCATGCAACTCTTCCCAATCAATACATACATCATTGTGTCCACCACATTAGTACATATGTTGCCATCATCATTCTCACAACAGCCGCTTTCTACTTGAGCCCTTGGTGTCAGCTCCTCATTTTCCCCCCTCCCTCACCGCTCCCCCTTACCCCGAACACTTGACAATTTATAAATTATTATTATTTTATCATATCTTACACCATCTGACGTCTCCCTCACCCACTTCTCCGCTGTCTGTCCCCCAGGGAGGAGGTTATATGTCCATCTTGTAATCTGTTCCCCCTTTCTCCCTCACCTTCCCTCCACCCTCCCAATATCGCCACTCTCTCCACTGGTCCTGAGATGTTCATCTGTCCTGGATTCCCTGGATTTCCAGGTCCTATCTGTGCCAGTGTACATCCTCCGGTCCAGCCGGATATGTTAGGTAGAATTGGGATTATGGTAGTGGGGGGGAAGAAGTAGTTAAGAACTAGAGGAAAATTGTATATTTCATCGTTGCTACACTTAAAAGGCCTCTTCTTACCCCTGAGGAGTGAATGGTATTTTGAACTGCTGACCTTGTAGTTTGCAGTCCAACATGTAGCCCATTATGTTAATACAATAGGTTATCAAAAATGTGAAAATAGATGAACAATCACAGACATTAAAAAAACATTTTTTAACTGATACTTTAATTTACACTCTTTACTTAGGTAAAGGGAAATTGTTCCACCAACTGGTCTCTGTGGAAAGTCTTCCTGGCTTGTTTCTTAGCCTGTGTGATAACAACAGCAATCGGAGTGCTCACAGTGTGCCTGGTGAAGGCTAGAGGGAGTAATGGAGGCATCGTCATCCAACTACCTCAAAACAATGGAAAGCCCGTGGTAATCATTCCTGGACAAACCTCCACTGCTTCTCACCCTACAGTGACCACCACTGCTTCGATAGAAGGAACAACAACTCCCACTGGACCTATAGTCACCACTCTTGTCACTCCTACAGACTCTACAAGTACAACAACTTCTGCTCCCACACCACTTACACCTGAAGCTTCAACTCTACCTCCAACCAAATCAACAGCTGCAACTTCTAAGATTTCCACTTCACCAAAATCTACAGCTGGGGCAGTTCCACTGCTAAAATAACCACAGTACTATAGCGTTTAACTTGCAGCCACACTATTGCTATTTCAACAGAATCTACAACTACAACCCCCAACACTAGAAAAACAGCCACATCTCTGATTTCAATTGCAGCCACAATGACCATCAATCAACATGACCATGGAACCTCTAGTCCCTACCATTCAGGTTACAACCTTAACATGCTCATCTTCAGAGGATCTACCATGGCTTGGTAAGTTACTCAATTTAATGACTGTGTTTAAGTCCTAATTGTGTGCTAAAGCCCCGAGGAAGATACAGAATAATAAAAATAGCAGTGTAGAGAAAGTTCTAAATTCATTAATTTGGACTCTTCATTTTGAATCACTGGTTGAAAGAAATGACCCTGCAAAAGACCTTGGGTGGTGCAATGAGTTAAGCACTTGACTGCTAGCCAAAAGAATGGCAGTGCAAACCCACCTACTGGTGCCTCGAGAGAAAGACCTGGGCTTTGCTTTGAAAACGTCACAGCCCTGGAAACCCTGCGGTGAGTAGATGGAGTGGAGTTGCCCTGCACATATGGGGCCCATTCATAGCCGCTGGAACAACTACCAGATGACAGTACATGTCAAAAGGGCAGAGAAGTGATTTGATGACTTGCCACTGCATGCTCTGTGACTGACACATAGACTAGCTACTCAAAACACACACGTGTGGAGTAAGTGCATGCCCCAGTAAATGAATAGCTACAAAGAATGTATATGGCTTTCACCGTATTTATTTAGTGTCTGGTCTCATGAATCTGAGTTGGCCTGCTAATCCCAAGGTCAGCAGTTCAAAACTACCAGCCATTCCATGGGAGAAAGACAAGGTTTTCTACTTCCATAAAGAGTTGCAGTCTCAGAAACCCACAAGGGCAGTTCTACCTTGTCCTAGGAGTCAGAATGACTCAGTGGCAGTGAGTGAGTGATGAGTGATTATGAGCTAGGCCGAGAGCCCCTGAGTGTGCTGCTCAGCTGCTAGCCAAAGGGGAAAGCACTTCACATGAAAAGACAATCTTCTTCTGAAAAAAGACAACCGTTGAAAACCTGTGTATTGTAGCATGAAGTACAGTGCTATTAACACACACACACACACACACACACACACACACACGAGCTGTCATGAGTCAGAATCAATTTTTTGACAACTGTTAAGTGCAAGGTCAAGGGGAGGGTATGAGCTGGAGAAAATGACATAGCATCTACTGAGCTTCTCTTTCCTATTAAGCACTATTGCTCTGTGAACTAACAGTAACTCATCTAATACAATAATAGTCCAGGGAGCTCCCACAATAAGTAAAAGGTGACTCAGGGCTTTCCGTAACCTCAGGATTCTAAGGCATGGTCTCTTAGGTGTAGGTCTGGGCTAGAAATGAAGACGATATGAACACTGACCTTTTTCGAGTATGGAATATCCTCCATAGAGGATTCAACACACATAGGGGTAAATGATAATGATGCATTGCTGAAGGCCTTTCAGTTGAATCATACAACTCACCTGGACCCCTCCGTAAGCGACAAAATATCTTTGGTTGATTTGGCATGTTCTTTGTGTACTTATTTTCTCATTCATTAATATATTCATCAAACAAATATTTAGTAAACATAAAGAATATGGTTTCCTCTCTTGGGAGATCTAGGCAATGAATAAAAAATGCATAAAGAAGATCATGTCTAATAACTAAACACTGCAGGATTGGCAATGCTGTGTAGTGGGATAGCAAGAGGCACTTTAGAACCACTTAGATCCACGTTAGAAATGGTAGCATGTTTAGCAGCATTCCTGCTCCCTAGTCACTAGAAGTCACTAGCATTCCTTCTCCCACCTGACCCCCCATCTGTTGTGACAACCCAAAACATCTTCGAATGTTGCCATAGGTACCCTGTGGAATGGGGAAAGTGAAGTTATCCACTGCTTTAGATAGAGCAGTGATGGAAATGACATGGAGCTGAGAGGGATCCAGGAAAGAGTCGGACAGCCATGCCAAAGTCTGCAGTCAGAGTGGTCCAGGACGAGGGAAAAGAAAATGCAAAGGCAGCAAAGCCTGGCTGATTCAAAGGTAAGAGAAGTGAGATGAGCTAGAAGGAGGGAAGTGAGAAAACAGAGGAGTGCATTTAACATTAAGCGAAAATAGAGTTCTCCGAATTTATGATCTGTTATTTTGACTAAGAAAATGTGCTCCCGTTGTCACTCAGAATTGATGTAGTAAGAGATCTGCTTTCATAAGGTCTTTAAATTCATTTTCACTTAAGCTAATCCTGAGGGAGGATCAAGAAATGCCTTTGGTACCAAATCAACTCAGATTTAGCTGGGAAATTTCAAATTTCATGTATCATAAAGTGCTGGCTACTTACCAACGGGAGGCAAGATGAGGCCTATGAACACTCCCGTTGGTGCTCCTCTGCTTGTTTGGGACTTGGGGCTGTTTCTTGTTGGGAAGAGAAGTTGTTCTTTTAGAAACCCGTGCAGAATGAGGAACTCTAGCCACTAGAGAAGGGGTGCTTGGCAGATTGCAAACCTTCATCCTAATGTGCTACCGATGTGTTCCCATGGACTCAGTCAACAAATTCCCATAGCCTCAGTTCTAATTGCGGTACAGCGAGAATCATAATATTAATAAAAATCTCAATGTAAGACATAAACATTTTTTATAAATGATCAAGGGTTCGTGAGGGAGGGTGGGGGAGAGAGGGGGAAAATGAGGAGCTGATCCCAAGGGCCCAAGTAGAAAGCAAATGTTTTGAGAATGATGATGGCAACAAATGTACAACTGCGCTTGACACAATAGATGGATGTATGGATTGTGATAAGGGTTGTACGAGTCTCCAATAAAATGATTTAAAAGAAAAAGAAAAAAATATCTCTTAAGATCACATGTGCAAGCTATCTTCAATCCAGAGTATTGCAGCAAGCCGCAATGGGGCACAAGTACTCAAAGGAGGATCCTCAACAGGTAATAATATGTACCTGTGGACTTTCATCAAAATGGACACTGCCTTACAACTGGTCCAAATGAACTGGGTACCTTGCCAGGGATCTAGAGGACTGCAAGGTGGTTTCTAGCCAGAGGGATCAAGGAGTTTCTTGTTAGGTGTTTCACATCATGCTGGAGTTTAGGAAAGGTGGATAACATTAACATGTGGACACGAGCCCTTGGCAGGAGGAATGCTTTCCACGGGAGTGCCGAGCAGGAAAATGACGTTTGGATTGCTTTCACTGGACATGAGAGTGCCTGCAGAGGACCATGTGGAAATGAGTCTCTGAGCAGGAGATGAGTGCCCCAAGTTAGAGACCCCAGCATCATTCTGAAAAGATCTGTCTAACTGCTGTATTCAGAAAGTCTAAAAGGAGACAAGAGCGGGAGTAAGAAGGCGAGTTGAGAGGCTTTGCTATGGTTCAGAAAACAGGTGCTGCCCATAATTTTCTCAGTGTCTGCTGTATATCAGATAGTTCATATGCTGATGAATGTTCATATTGAGATTAAGTAAGGGAAACTGAACCAGTCCACACCTACAGGTAGCAGACAGCAGAGTAATATTGTCCTAAAACAAGTTTTATTAATTTTCAAAAGCAAGCAAACAAACATCTTTGGTTAAATCTTAATAAAAATTAGTAGGGTAAAAATTATTCTTTAAATAAAAGGAATAGAGACCCAAACAACATTAACTTCCAAAGTTGATGTTGCTTCGGGACCCCGGATTCTCAATCTTTGAGCACCTCCCATTGTCTCTCTTGTTTGATGCAGCTTGAGTTCAAGCAGGGTAGGTTTACTTTAAGAAATCAGTCAAGTGAGTGAAGCTTTAGTTGAACTCACAAAGCATACCCAAGTTTCTCAGGAAAACAATAATAATAATCAGACAGGGAAAGATAAATCCATATCCTCGAAGTTATCTCTTGAATGAAAGATAAAGACCACTCTATCTCTGGGTTGGCCACTACCGTCATCACCACTGCAGTAGAATATAGATACTCCATCACTAGAAACAAGGAAATGATCACCAACCAAACCTAGACCTGCCATTATCAGGACAATAGCTGAACTGCCGCTGTGTGACACTGAAGACCCCAGAATTAGCCAATTAGCAATCTTGATGTTGTTGCCTCAACAGAAAGTGTACCAATACTGCTACTGATTAAGAATAATGTTACTACCATCACCACAAGAGATTTCAAACATCATGACCAAGGAGTCACGGTCACTGTCATCATAATAACCAAGTCTATCATCAAAACACTAGCCAAATAGCTGAGCTTCTGGTCATCAACAATATAGCAGCTAGTCTAACTACTATGATAACAACAAGAGATGCTGCAGTGGCCAGGAAGCCAACATCTGAGTCCGTGATCTTGACTGATATAATTACAGACTGAACTCATATTTCTAAACCGATGACTCTGAAGATCATCAAGAAGGCCACTCTGTACTATAAAGAGTGGGTGTTGGTCAATAGCCTTGTCATTGTAATGATCACCTTAAAACCAGGACTATGGACTGACATCTACTACCACCAGTATTTTATTCTTGGACATATTAAACTTTAAAAGAAGTTGGAGTTCATCCTAATGTTCTAGGCCATGTAATTCTTATAACAAATGGAAATGTCTGTGATATATATATATATTTAGAACGATGTGAATATGATGTGCCATGGTCTAGGAAAACACCTGTAGTGTTTGGATTCACCATAGCCTTGGCAATCTAAGTGAATTTGTTAAAATGGATTTTATTTCACACAGGAAAAAAATTCCCTTTGATCTAAATCCCATATTCTCTGGTTCACCAATGTCTCCAAATAATTCATGGAAATTCTATACTACATTGTAAATAAGATGCTAAATAAAATACGATGTGTTCAAACCATTTGTCATCTCCCCACCCAAGTATTTTTGACTCAAGGTATCTTTCTTTTTTAGATAATATGAATATATTTTTAGTTCTAGTTATACTAATAACTTTATGAAAACTATTTTTATTGAAAACGAACCCATTGTCATGAAGTTGATTCTGAATCACAATGACCTTCTAAGACAGAGCAGCAGGGATGCATAGGCTTTCCAAGGCTGAAACCTTCACAAGATATGACTGTGACAGTTTGCTCCCGAGAAGTGGCTAGTGAGTTTCAGTTAGCGGCTAAGCACTTTAACCACTGCGTTATAGAGCGTCTGATTTTTAATAAGGAGAAAAATAAATGATTTCCCCCTTACCATGTGATAATCCTACGAAACATGTCACTTACGCTAATATCCTTAAATATTGTCTTTGGACTTAAATTCCAAAGATAATTCAACAAAAATAAAAATATTAGAACCTGATAATCTGAAGTCTTTGCTTTTTGATTATAGTATATAATGGTCCAGAGTTTGTGGTTAGGACCACTGAATCATGGAAATATGTTCTAGAATCCTACCTCCATCATCTAGGGTCTATAGGACCATGTGCGTTTTAACCCCATTTCAACTTCATTTAATCTCAACCCACTAATTCAGCCTCCTTCCTTTTTTCGAACTTGGGATGGCTGCTCCATCTTTTGATTGAGAAGTGGTAGAATGTCACTAGAATTAGATCAGACTCCTGCTTGGGTCAACACCCCTCTCTCCTCAAGGCAAGAGGCAGAAACGCTGAAGATACAGTGTAACTTATTAAGAATTTCCATTGCTTCAGTCATAGCAACTTTATTCATCTAAGGAATCAAGATTATTCAGTGACTAGTAAGAATTTCTTTCTAAAAGTGAATGTTAAAAGCCTAATTCCAGAAAGTTGATGTTGAAATTATTGCTGCTATTGTTGATTCTGACTCATGGCTACCTCATCTTGCAGAGTAGAAGTGTTACTTAGGGGTGTCAAGGACGAGGACTTTCTGAATTGATCACCTAGCCTGCCTTCTGAGACTCTCCCAGTTAGGGTTGGCTAGTAGCAGTGCCTTCAACCATTGTGCCACCCAGGAACTTTAACGCTGAAACTAATTTCAAGTAGCATTAAGAATAGCCACTTCCTGGGCATTGCCATTATACTTCAGATCCTTTGATACCGCTCAATACAACTAAGAGATTCTTTTATAAGACTCAAATTTCAACCAAATAAATATTTGTCAACAATTAACGTGAATTTGGGATACAGTTTCACAAATTCAACATGCTTTGGGGATTAAATGACTGTAAAACACATTACTTATCTGACAGCCCCAAATTTGTCTGTCAGTTTGGCATACTGTGGTGGCTCTCATGTTGCTGTGATGCTGGAAACCGTGTCACTGACATTTCAAACACAGCTAGATCCCCCAAGGTTTCATCTTTCCGACTAAGAACAGAGTGCTAAGAAGGAAGAGGCTGTCCACTTTGGGAGAATTAGCCACTGACAATGTTATGGACAGCATTGAAATGTTCTCAAATACTGAAAATGTAATGAATAGAAGCAGAGAATGTTTAGAAACAGTGCCGGAAGACGAGCCTCATGCTCACAAAGCATGCAGCATATGATGAGGAAGAGCTGTCTTCTCAAAGTAGAATTTGATCAAAATGATGTGAACGGAGCAAAGCCTGTGGGAGCAACGCCCTAGAGACACTCGTTTGCTGATGGGGCGTGATTCAAAATGAGAAGAAACGCTGCAAATGCCAATTTATCATGAGAACTCGGAATTTACAAAGCATGAATCTGAAACCATTGGAAATTGTCAAAAAGGAAACGGAAAGCCTATCTTTCAGTAGCTTAGACGTTCGTGAGCTAACATGGACTGCTCATAACCATTCTGAATCAGAAAACCATATTGTTTACTCGGCTGGGAGTGAGACAGTGAAGAAGAATGACTTGCACTCATTGTCAAAAAGGACACTTTAAGATTTATCTTGAAGGACAGCGCTGAGTGTGGTAGGATTGTAACTACACATCTTCAAGGAAATCCAATCAATACGACTATTATTCAAATTTGTGCAACGGCAACTACAGCTAGCGATGAAAAACTTGAAGAATTTCACCAATGTCTTCAGTTGGAAGTTGATCAAACATGCAATCAAGAGACGTGGATAATTATTGGCAATTGGAATGCAAAAATTAGAAGCAAAGAGTAAGAAACTGTAAATTTCTTGGAAAATATGGCCTCGGTGATAGAAACGAAGCTATAGCTAGTTTACACAATAGAATTTTGCAAAACCAATGACTTGTTCACAGCAAATTACTTTCTCAACAACACAGACAGCAACTGTACATATGAACTTCTCCAGCTGGAATACACAGAAATACAATCGACTACAGCTGTGGGAAGAGACAATGGAGAAGCTCAATATTTGCTGCTAAACCCAGGCCAGGAGTTGACTGTGGAACAGACCATTAATTGTTCACATGTAAGCTCACTTGGGTTGAAGCTGTAGGAAATTTTTAAAAGTTCACGAGAGCCAAAATACAACCTTGAGTCCACCTGAATTTTGAGAACATTTCCAGATTTGCTGCACTGAACACTAGTGACAAAAAACCCGGAAGCTGGAGGTATATTGAGAACATAATTCATAAAGAGAGCCAAAGGACATTACAAAGGCCAGAAAGGAAGAAAAGATCGATGCAGATGTCAGAAGAGACTGAAGCTTGCTATTAATCTTAGATTAGCAAGTGGAAGAGACGGTGAAGGAAACAATTTGAAGAGAAAATGGCAAAGGGCGACTCAAAAGGACAAAGTGAAATAATCTAATGAAATGCTTAAAGACTTCAATTTTGCAAACCCCAAAAGATCACACTCAGCATATCTGAATGAACTAAAGAAAAAATTCAAGACTTGATTTGCAATATTGAAAGATTCAACAGGCAAACTATTGAATGATGCAGGAAGCATCAAAAGAAGATGGAAAAGAAAACATCGAGCGCTAGAAACACGTGCCACCATTTCAGGAGATGGCACATGACCAAGAACTAATGGTATTGAAGGAAGAACTTCAAGGTGAACTGAAAGCAGTACCTAAATTCAAGGTTCCGGGAATTGATGGAATACCAATTGAAATGTTTCAACAAGCTAATGAACACTGAAAGCACTCACTGGTCTATGCCAGGAAATTTGGGAGCCAGCTTCTTGGCCAACTGACTGGAAGAGGTCCATATTTTCACTCATTCCAAAGAAAAGTGACCCACCAGAATACACAAACTATGGAACAATAACATTGATGCCATATGCAAGTAAAATTTTTAAAAATCATTTTATTGGGGGTTCATACAGCTCTTATCATAATACATCCATCCATGTGGCAAGCACATTTGTGCATTTGTTGCCATCATCATTTTCAAAACATTTTCTTTCAACTTGAGCCCTTGGTATCAGTTCCTCATTCCCTTCCCTCTTATAAACCCTTGAAAATTTATAAATTATTTTTATGTTTTCATGTCTTACAGTGACAAATGTCTCCCTTTATCCACTCTTTGAAGATCACTCAGCATTCGTTTCAGTACTACATTGACTGGGAGCTGCCAGAGATTCGGGCTAGATTCAGAAAAGGACACGGTACAAGGGCTATCATTGCTGAGGTCAGATGGATCTTAGCTCAAAGGAGAGAGTACCAGAAAGAAGTTTACTTGTGTTGTATTGACTATCCATCCAAGGCATTTAACTGTGTGGATCATAACAAACTATGGATAGCCTTTCAGAGAATGGGAATTCCAGAACACCTTATTGTGCTCATGTAGAACTGTCACATGAATTAGAAGTGGAAGAAGGTTTATTAACAACTTTTAATATGCAGATGACACAATGTTGCTTGCTGAAAGTGAGGAGGGCTTGAAGCACATGCTAACAAAGATCCAGGATGGCAGCTTTCAGCATGGATTACAACTCATGTAAAGACCCAAATCCTCACAGCTTAACCATAGGTACTGTCATGATATATGGATAAAAAACTGAAGTTGCCAAGAATTTAAACTTTTTTGGATCCATAATCAATGTTCAGGGAAGCTGCAGTCAAAAGATCAAAGGGCACATTGCATTGGGTAAATTTGGTGAACAAGATCTCTTGAAAGTTTTGAAAATCAAGGATGCTACTTTGAAGACTAAGGAGCACCTGACCCAAGGTATTACATTTCACTTTCCTCGTATGCATCTGAAAGTTGGACACTGAATTAGGAAAACTTAAGAGAATTGATGTATTTGAATTGTGGTGCTGGCAAGGAATTTGGAAGGTACCAGGGATTGCCCAAAGAACAAACAAGTATCCCTAGGAAGAAGTACAGCCAGCATGCTTCTTAGAGGCAAGGATGGCAAGACTTCGTCTCGTGTATTTTGGACATGTTATCAGGAGAGATCAGTCCCGGGAGAAAGGTGTCATGCTTGGGGAAGTGAAGGGGCAGTGAAAAAGAGGGAGACCCTCAACACGATGGATTGACACAGTGCCTGCAACATCGGGCTCAAACATAAAAACCCATGCGCAGATGGTACAGGCCAGCCAGTATTTTCTTCTGTTTGACATAAGGTTGCTGTGAGTTGGCACTGATTTGATGGCACCTACCAACAAGAATACCAGGGAAGGACCCTTTAGCTCCTTTTCATTTTGAACAAACAAGAATTTTTCAGTAATTCATTCCATCCAACAATAAATGGCAGCACTGGGAATCAAATTTGAGTTTCCGATATTGAGTTAGTCTGGGTAGACTAGAGAAACAAATCCTTGGACACTGTGTCTAAGAAAGAGGTTTATATACAAGAACAATTGAATATGGAGAAAACGTCCCAGCCCAGTCCAGATCAAGCCCCCAAACCCAATATTATCCCATATGTCTGATAACAATCTGTAACGTCCTCTTCAGACTCATGAGGTCCATGCAATGACTCTGAATGCAGGACGATCACAGGCCAGTGGGTATAAAGTCTTTGGGATCCAGTGGTGGTAGAAGCAGCTCAGCGCAGACAGGGGTTTCCACGAGGCTTCTCCAGTTCCCAGGGCATGCATAGTGACATCTGTCTTGTCAGTAGAGTGTCTCTCAGGGAAGGGACTAGAGAGAGTGTGTCTCCTGCCTCCAAGGAGGAAAATCAGCAGTTTCCAGAATTCTCAGGAGAAGGCCATGCGCATACAGGGGTCTCATTGACTATCCCTGGACTGATAGGCTAGACTCAACCTCTACACTCTTATTTCTCAAATTGACACCAGATTAGGTAACTACCACAGATACCTAAATACTTGTCCCATTTACAAAAGTTTCATCCCCCCCCCATATTATTGTCTGTTAGATATAGAGAAATCCCCCACGGCATAAGAGTTGCCTTCCCATCAGCATGGCGATCTGAAATTTGAGGATCAGTCACAGTCGGTGAAATGTCCTCTGACTAAGGTTACCTGATGAAAAAGCTCAAGGTAACTGGGCTCTCAGAAGAATCACCATGTTCCTTTCAATTACATGTGCAAAAGGTCTTCACAGAATGAATAAGCGTTTGCTTGTGCTGCAAACTTGAGGAATATTCATTCAGAAGTAAAGTACTTGAAAAATATCATTTAAAAAACAAAAATAAATCCACATTCTTTTAATATTTTTTGAAGAACTTAAAAATAATATCCTAATTCCATTCCTGTGGGTGGGAAGTGAAACAGACAATTCAGTGCATTGGAATGATGTTGTTGGCAAAGAATATTGAAAAGACCATGGATTGCCAAGGAGCAAGCAGATCTATCTTGGAAGAAGTACAGTTAGAATGCTTCTTAGAAGCAAGGATGGCAAGACCTTGTCTCACCAAGTCGGGACATGCTATCAGGAGAGCTCAATCCCTGGAGAGAGGCACCAGGCTTGGTACAGTGGAGGGAGAGCAGACACGATGAATGGACGAGGTGAACTGACCCAGTGCCTGCACCATGGTCTCCAGCATAGGACCCATCCTGCGGGTCGTGTGGGATGGAGCGAGTTCTTTCCTGCTGTCGGGCCGGTTGCTCTGGGTTGGAACTGACTCCCTGGTACCTGACAACAACCACACATTGTGTTGATGGCACGTGCACTAAATACACGGAGGAAAACCAACCAATCAAAGCCAAACTCCTTGGCAAAATGTAATGGGAGTGTCAGATGTTACACTGTTTCTTTTCAAAGGTCTAGTTGGAGGCCACGCCATGGAAAAAACAAATTGAGAAAGGAGTTTACTGCAGAGAGAATGTTTCTTATCATTTTATTTATGCAAATGATTTGAAAACAAAAGCAACGTATTGGAAAGCAAATGTCCCAGAGCAAAGGAGTCATGCAACAAATATCCTGAAAATATTTTTAAAAAATCAGACGATCAACTACTCGGTGTGATTACAATTGCATGGAAGTACAAAGTGAGCCAAAGAGAATGAGATTTATTGAAAGATGTTGATCTCAAACGGTGGGATTGTAATTAAATCGGGCTGTGGGACGGGGGGAGGTCGATGCTATCTGACTGTATTTTATCAGTTTTCTCTTCGTATATCTTTTATTAGCCTGAAAAATGTATTAAGGGAACTTGGATTCCAGTTTCATAAATACCACCTTTCTGGCACTTTTCCCCCTTCAAAATAGACTGATGAATTTTGCTATAATAACATCACCTGTGCTTAGACACAGCGATGAGGAAAGATTGTCCTGTGGGACTAGTGGAGGCAGCTTGTGCTGCCAATCTGGGGAAGCGAATCAAGCAGCAAATGGCAAAGGAGCGGGGCTTGTGAAGGACCCAGAGCTCCTCCCTCAACTTCCTGCTGCTTTGAGTTCTTCCTTTTTATGTGCAGAGTGGGAACTTAACTGTCCCTACGAGGCGCCACCACGTCGGCTGTCTTCTCACCATGGCCCAGTGCAGAGTGGAATGGGTCCCTAGGGTTTTCCAGGAAGTACATTTTATGGATGAAACTCCGATGGCGCAGTGGTTAAGCTTCTGGCTGCAAAGTGGGAAGCCCGTTTTACCAACCCGCCAGGCACGCTCCAGGAGAGAGACGCAGCAATCTGCTTCTGTGAAGAATGTAGTCTTGGGAAGTCTTCTTTTCCCTACAGCATCACCCAGAGTCCGTCCGGCCGCATACAACGATTCATCTTCAGGAGGGCAGATCCCTGTGGAGCCACAGGGGTGGGGGTGGTGTTCAGAAGGCCACCGTTTTGGTTAGCAGCTGACAGCTTAACCTTAAATCAGGAGTGAGACAGCCCAGCACATCCAAAACCCAAAACAAAGTGTGAGGTAGCTGGACAGGGAGTTGTCGCTGTCCATGCCAAGGTGCCCCTACATGAGGTTGCTGCAGAGGATCAGATGAACCCAGCCAGCCATGGGTATGCTTCTATTCAGGCTCTGAGCCAGGAAGGGGTGGTACACTTAGATGGGCGTTACACCTGGATTGGCCCATCTAGGCCAGGTGAATTTAATCCAGCCAATGGGGTTAACCAGTATCATCGCCCATGCCTCCCAACGTGTGTGTGTGTGTGTGTGTGTGTGTGTGTGTGTGTGTGTGTGTGCCGGGGGAGACCCGGAAAATCGAGAAACTTTGAGACCCCTCTCTTTCCCAGCGGCTACTACACAGTTCAGCGAGGCTGCGCAGTGGACTTGCTCTCTCTCTGGCTTGTGTTCTGTTTACTGTAATGCCTGAAACTTCTGTCCTTTATACAATTCACTGGGGTCACAAACCAGCCTTCGGCATGAATTCGTTCTCCTGCGAAGCCAAGGACCGAGGTCCCTCTCCCTGGAGAAAGCCAACCAAACCCATCGCTGTGGAGTCGATTCCCACTCAGAGTGACTCTGAAGATGGTTTCTGAGGAGGTTTTGTAAAGATTTCCAGGAGCAGGCAGCCCCATCTTTCTCCCGCAAAGCAGCGAGTGCGTTTGAAACCCTGTTGTTGGCAGTCGGACACTTAAAGCAGTGGTGCTCCTGGGGCTCCTGATTCAATGTTCACTCTCATTCACTGTCCGTGAGTCGGTTCCAGCTCATAGCGGCCCTCTCAAAGAAAGGAGGGTGGCCCCTTTGGGGTTTACGAAGTAAAAAGTCTCATCTTTCTCCCTTGGAACAACTGGTGGAATTGAACTGCTGATCTTATGGTGAGCACCCCAGTGAGAGACCCATTACACCACCCTGCTCCCTCAAAACGAAACCCCAAACTCACGGCCATCGAGCTGATTCGGACTGAGATCACCCCCAGAGGCCAGAGTAGCATGACCTCAGTGAGCTTCCAAGACCATACATCTTTATCAGAATCAAGAGCCTCACCTCTGTCCCTCCGGCTCTTCAAAGAAGGCGCTTTATCCCCATTGTCCAATAAATGTACCAATTGAATAAATAACAGCCCAAGGAAATTCCATGGTGAGCCTTCCAGCATTAGACTTGTTTTGATGCGATGCATTGGTTAAAATCTTGTAATCCTTGTTAAGTCCGTCAATGATGTTAACCTAGGACAGTGGGAAGATGAATGTCGAAAGAGCTAGTTTGAAAGTGACATCAACCTTCCACCCAGTCATTAAAGTGGGCAGAAGTAAGATGACTTATGCCATAGAGATTTAATGAATGCCTCATAAACACTAGTGGGCAATAGGAGTCTAGAAGGACATTTAATAAGCACCTATTGTGGTGTAGGTATTTAACATTTCATCCCAAAGCAACTTCAAGAGCTATCGATGTCTCTATTTCCCAGAGGTGACCAGACAGTGCTTACATTACCTAGAAGACCAGCGTCCTAGGCACAGAGTGCTTCAAAGAGCACCACTGATCCTATAAAGGAAAGCTCATCGACCTACAAAATCATAACTTTTGGGGACCCATCAGAAAGCAGCCAAGGAGCCTATAAATTCCAAGAAAGAGATGTTTTCATGGAAAGATGAGAGTCAGGTATTGCACCCCTGTTTCAGAGTACAAGGAGAAAACACAAACAAACAGTCATTAAGTTGATTCCAACTCATAATTACTCCGTGTGAGGGAGCAGAGCTGCCTCTTTGTGTTCCTGAGGCCATCAATGTGAGAGCAGACGCCTAACCTTAGGGAGAAGACAAATCCAGGAAATTCAAGTCAAGCCAACCATGAGATACCACCGAACACCCACTACGGAAGCCTCATTAAACAACAACTGAGAACAACAAATGTTGGAGAGCGTGTGGGGAGAGAGGAACTCTTTTTTTTCTTTTCTTCTGATTCAGTGGCCAATCATTGGCTTCTTTATTTAGATTTTAAAATGTCTTTGTTTTATTTTATTGGGGGCTCTTATCACAATCCATATATATATATATCCATTGTGTCAAGCACATCTATATATATGTTGCCATCATCATTTTCAAAACATTTTTTGTTCTACTTAAGTCCTTGGTATCAGCTCTTCATTTTTTTCTTTTCCTCCCTCCCCCATGAACCCTTGATCATTTATAAATTATTATTTTTTTCATGTCTTAATGACCGCTGTCTCCCTTCTCTTATCCATTGCTGATGGACTTGTAAATATGAACAGCCACTGTGGAAAGCGATATGGAGACATTTAAAACAGAAAGTAATTGAACTACCATATGACCCAGCAATACCCTTCCAGGGCATTTACCCCAAAGAAATAAGAAACACATCACAAAAAGACGTTTGCTCCCCTACGTTCACAATAGCAAGAAGCTAGAAACAGCCTAAACAAGAGGTTCTCAACCTGTGGGTCACGACCCCTTTGGGGGTCAAACGACCCTTTCACAGGGGTTGCCCGATTCGTAACAGTAGCAAAATTAAAGTTATGAAGTAGCAACAAAAATAATTTTGTGGCTGGGGGGTCACCACAACATCTGTATGAAAGGGTCGTGGCATTAGGCAGGCTGCAAACCTCTGGCCTAAATTCTCCTCAATAGAAGAGTGGATAAAAAAACCAAACCAAACTCAGGTACATACACTACTGATCCCTAAAAACAGTGATGAAACCATGAAACACCTCAACTCGTGGAGGGATCTGGAAGACATTGTGCTGACTGACGTTAGTCAAGCACAAAAGAACAAATACGGCCTGAGTCCACTGGGGTAGGAACAAGTCTCAGAACGGGCACAAGCTCAAGCTTACAGGCCAGCCAGTCTTCTGGCGGGAGACCGGACAGCCTGGCAAAGAGCTGGACCAAGGTCAATGAACCCATCATCTGCACGAGGGAAGTATAGCGTAGGTCACTTGGCCACAGGGCACCTCATAACAGCTGGGATCAAATGGTCAGGGAGCGAGAGGGGATGCTGCCCTCTGAGTGTCAGCCATGTAGCCCTGTGGCTTTGGGGTGAAGTTCTCTGGAGAGGGAGACAGCCCTGTCAGAGGGATGAGGCTTACTGATGGGAGGGGCAGTGCGAAGTAGGGAGAGGGGATGGTCAAGTTTTGGGGGAACATAGGTGCATGTTTGTTGAGGGGAGAGGAGGGAGGACTACCCTCCAGGTGGGGGGAGGAGAGACTGAGGGTCCTCTTAGCATCATTAGATAGGGAGGGTCTTGATGGCATGCAGCAGGAGGGCAGAACTGACCGAAAGTGCCTGGGGATATCCCGGGAGCCCAGGCTGGATGCTGCAGAACCCCGGCACACTGAATCCTGGATCTTCTGGGTGCACGTCAGGCTGCAGAAGCTGCATTGGTGAGACCTTAAATGGGAACTCCAATGGGTGAACTGAACAGACACTTTTGTAAACCGAGGACTGAAGCCGGAAAACACACAGTCTGAGGTAGAAGATAGCTGTAGCAATAGCGGTTTCCTGTTGCCTGGTGAACAAACAATGTCTTGGTACATCAACGCCCTGTATGCTGCGTTAAGAAATGTAAGATTCCGGCAATCCTGTGATGGCCATTCTGCTATATTCTGTTTGTGCTCATTTATATTAGGGTGTGCCTCAGGGGGCGTCACCACTGGGGCTCACCCTCTTGAAGCTTTGCTGTTCCTTTATTTTTCCGTAAATGCAACCCAGGGATATTGAGCCTACAGGAAGGGAAAATATAACAAGGGTTTGGGGAAAGAGGGAAATGGAGGGGTGGGGAAGACAAGAGGAGAGGATGTCAAGAAATCCAGGAAGGAAAAGTATGTTTTGGAAAACATGTATGATGATGGAAGAAATTGTACAATTATGTTTGACAAGATTGAACTATGAAACGATATGACATATGTATTGGCTTCCAAGTTACAGCAAATTAAAAAAACATTAAAAAGCACAGATCCAGTAATGGGTTTGGGACTCACACTAAATGCCAGCTCCAACTTAAGATCAAACAGTATCATGGCCCTGCTTGATACTCATCTTCATGAAATGATCACTGAAGATAAGGGTGCTACAGCAAAGTGTGGTGAAGAAAGCAGATGGTGCCCAGCTATCAATCAGAATAGTGTCTGGGGCCTAAAAGGCTTGTGTTAAACATGCAGCCATCTAAGTGAGGAGTCAACTAAGTCCATACAGAAGAAGCCCACCAGGTTGTGTGATTCAAAGATGAGCAAAAATTATGAACACCCAATTAGTGGAGGGCTATGAGGGATAGTGCGAGACAAAAACCCACCTACAGAGTATGTAGTCAGACTGAGCCACCGGCAGATCTCTCTAGCCACGGGCAAGAGTCTCAAACAGCCTTTCTATCAGTCCAAGACCACTTGCATCTTGATGATGTTAGATGGAGCTCTATACGTGGCCAGTTGACCAACCTGTAGACGTGGCCCGATGTGTTCTGGGTTCAAGTATTTCTTCCTGGTTCCATGACAGAAATTTCTTCCCTGGCCTTTTGAATGTTGTTGGGAGTCTTTTCCTTCTTATGCATTATCTGTATTTTTGTCTGCATACTATTATGTTTTTATCCTTACCACCTTAGCGCAATTTTGTTTTTATTGTTTTCTGTTGGGTCTCCCAGCTGTGAAACCCAGGAGGAGTGGATGCATAACGAAAATAACTGATCCCAAGGGATATAGGAAATTCAGGGGTGGTGTGGATGATAGGGAGAGAAAGGGGATTTCAGGAGTAAATAATGAAGACGGGAGGGAAGGATGCTCTAAAATTGATGTGGGCATGATTGTACAATACTCCTTGATATGATTGAATGATTGAACTATGAATTATGTGATATGTGATATGTAAGTTACCTGCCAATAAAATTTTTTTGAAAGAAATCATCATTTAAGTAGGTAAAAATTCAACTAAAGGTTTAATAAATTGTTAAAGGGCAAGTATATGCTAGCAAGGAATTACCAAAACACATGGAGTCTATATGTGGTAACTGGGTCTTCTCCATGAACTGTCACTAGGAGCTCAGGAAAAAAGTCAGAGACAATGAAGGGGATTGGAGAAGGACTCCTTTGATGGTGTAGGCATGGACAAGATGCACACACACACACACACACACACAGAGCACTCAGATGATGATGTAAGTTAACATTATTACCAGAGAATATGTGTGCCATACAACCTTTCTAAGAAGGTGTCATCTATAATATGAAGTCATAATTACTGAACTGAACCCACACTTGAATAGATGTAACATTGTTAATGTACTGTTAATTAGCACCACTATTGTATAAAAATGATAAATATTTCTAGAATTGCAATTGTGAAATTTGTTGCCACAGAATGCAAGAAAAATGTAGGACACAGCCCAAAGGTGTTGAGCAATGTTAACTCCAAACAGTAAGTCATCTGAGTAGTGGTTCTACCTCTTCTATCGGCCTCATCCTTGAACTTTCCACCCGTCACTTCAGAATTCAGCTGTTTATTGAGATATCGCTATGCTTTGAAATGATGTTTTAAAATGTTTCTTTTATATTAAGACCAGACTAGGCACAATTCCAGAGGCACGTTCATTTCTAATACATGAATGTCTGTTTGCTTTTCAGTCTCCAGCTCTGGACTGCTGAAATAAACTAGATATGGGAAATAAAATCACAGTTTTAAGAGATCTGCAATTATGCAATTAACTGGACATGTTAGCACCCAACGCTGTGTTTCTAATCCTAAATCTGAGCGGTCCAAGTGTTTAATGCCCAGCACTTTATTGAGTGCCAAACTCCTGGTACTTGTTTGAGAGGTGTTTGTTGAACATGTTGAATTACACCTGGACATATTATAGCAAAGCCTCACCGTTTCACCACAGAGCGCAGGGTCTTGGCTTACAAGACATTAAAGCAGCATGAAATGCAGTGCCCTGTGGATCTTAAACAATGCAGATTCCTTCTGACCTAAATGTCAGTCCTTCTCCTTGCAATCGTTGCTCTGACCCCCAGTCCCATCCTGCTCTTCATCTCTGCGATTCATTTCTCTCTTTCCTCCTAATCTTTCCCACTCTGTCCTACGAAATCCCTACTGCAAAGCAGGCAAACTCCCCGACAGGTTTAGTCTTTTGCACAGTGGTTCTGTCGCCTTTTTCATTAATAGAAGCTGTCTTTTAACAGAATAAGAGAGTGCTTCTGCTTGTCTTATTTAGTGACCATTGCTGTTGACTCTGTGTTATTTGCAGCACCGTGTTGGACAGATTGGCAGATCGGGTGGAGGTGGTGAGTGAGGGGAAGACAAAGATGCAAGTGCGTGTGGTTGCTTCTCTCATCTCATTGAACACATTATGAGATACTATGCCATCCTGAGACTCTTGCCATTTAGCTGTTGCACATTTACCACTTGACCCCTGTAACGAATCCTTTCTCTACTCCAATCCCGCTTTCATCATAGCTCTGTGATCACGTTAATACCACTCACCAGGACTTCACATCACTAGCAGTCATTTAGTCTCCCAAACCCCAGAGTTACATCCTGGGGCCTGAAAGCTACAGGACAAGCTCTCCTCTGAAAAATTAGGTGGCAATTTCATACTTTTTCCTCAAATATCTTCTTGTCTGGTTTCTCGTTTCTTTATTTCTATTGTACCTGTCTTGGACCTTCTTGCAAATGCTAACCCCTTCACTTTCCCCGAATAACTCATCACTTTCAATTTTCACTACCTTGTTTATCTATTCTAAACCCTACTACTTCAATCAAAACTTGATTGTATCCTTAACAAAATAAAACACAATATAGGCTAAATCAAGTCATTTGTTTTCTATGCTTTTCCCCCAGAGAGTGTTCCTGAAGAAAATCACATGAGGTAAACCAGGTCCGCAAGTCACAGCTACCCCAGCCAGATCCATCAGGTGTACATCGAATTATTTTTGGAACCTATAGATGAGACAACATCTTGTTGGGGCCAGGTAGGTAGACTTGGAGACAGGTCTGGTGAGAGGCTGAGTGGTTATGGGCTCAGAGGCATGCTCACTCCTCAATCTACCCCTCGGCTGCCTTCCACGACTTAGTGAACAGGGCCACTTTCTCTCAAGGAGCCCGGTGGCACTGTCAGCAAGCATTGGACAGTGGCTTTGGAAACTATTTGAGAGCTGGAATAGACAGTCAGTGGTGGAGAGTTGATAAGGGGCTGATGATGAAGGAGAACAAGAGTCTAGAATAGCTTCTAGAGGGGTTCATTGTGGATCCAAGTAAAACTAATATTTAATGATTTCCTTAAATCCTTTCTCCATTTATCAAAAGATGCTTTCTTGTTGGGAGACCTTTTGATTTCTGTACATTGAAATGCAATCCACACTGAAGGCTGTTGCTGTTAGCAGTCATTGAGCCAGTTCTGACTGGGGAAGACCCTGTGTCCCACAGAATGAAACACTCTCTAACCTTGGGCCGTCTTAGAATTGCATTTGAACCCATCGCTGTAATTGCTACGCTCATTGAGCCCATCAAGGGTTGCCCTCGTTTTCACAGCCCTTCTCCTTGATCCGGGATGAGGACTGGTAACATGATAACATGTTCAAAATATGTGAGATGAACTCTCACCATCTTCACTTCTAAGGAACCTTCTGGATACATTTCTTTCAAGACAGATTTGTTGTTTTGGGGTGGGGGGCAGTCCATGGTACTTTCAGTATTCTTCACCAGCACCATAATTCAAATGCACCAATTCTTCAGTCTTCCTTCTTCAATGTCCAGCTTTTGTCTGTGTGTGAGGGAATTGAAGATGCCCTGGCTGGGGTCCGGTGCATCCCAGTCTCAAAGAAACATCCTGTTTTCCAGCACTGTAGAGAGGTCTTGTGCAGCAGGTTGACTGGATGCCAGGTGCTTTTTGAGCTCTTGGCTGTGGTTTCCATGACATTGATTGTGGATCCAAGTGAGATAAAATACTCTACAATGTCAATCTTCTCTCCCTTTACCGTGGTGCTATCTATTGGTCCAGTTATGAGGATGGGTATTGTCTCTACTGAAGGCTGCAATCCTTGATTTTCATCAGCAAGTGCTTCAAGTCCTTCTCACTTTCAGTCTGCAAGATTGCTCATCTGCATATTGCGGCTTGTTAACGAGCTTCCTTTGATCCTCACATCACCTTCTGGAGAGTCCAGCTTCTCTGGTGATTTGCTTAGCGTACTGATTGAATAAGCACAGTGAGAGGATGCAACCCCGAAGCACACCTTTCCTCACTTTACACCACGTGCTGTTCGGTTTTTCAGTTTGCACAACTGTCTCTTGCTCCATGTGCAGGTTGCACATGAGCACAATAAAGTGTTCTGTGAGTTTTATTTTTCTTAATACTGTTCATCGGGGTTATGGTCCACACTGTTGAATGACTCTGCATAATAAATAAAACACAAGCAAACATTATTTTCCCAGTGTTTTCTGATCTTAGTCAAGATCCATCTGATGCCTGGAATGATGTTCCTTGTTCCAAGTTCTCTTCTGAATCGCACTTGAATGTATGGCAGGTTCCAGCCTGAGGGATTCAGCTGCAGGCACTAAATCTGACTGCATTCCCCATCCATTTCAGTATCTGACAATGTTTCATTGCTATTTTAATGGTTTTCAGTGGCTAATTCTTCATAGCGGACAGCCTATCTCTTCTTCATCATCTGTTCTTAGTCCGGAAGCTCTGCTGAAACCTCTTCACTTTTGGTGTCCCGACCGGTATTTGAAATACTTTTGATGTAACTTCCAGCACCTTAATAACAACACCCAAACCGCAGTGTGACACACTAACAGACAAGGGTGTTTTATTTTCATCAGCAAGTGCTTTAAGCAATGTAAGAAGACCCAATTGTATCGTATGTATTGAAGACCAAAGTGAGCCAAGGGCATGTGCTAATAATTGAGAGTGTCTAATTCTACGGTTTCTAAGTTGAATTGTGCATGTAGAAGTGTGTACATAGATTCTATGGTGACAGTGATTCAAACACAACGGTGGGAGATAGCATGGTTTAAAGTAAGGAAAGTTGTACATTTAAAGTAAGGAAAGTTGCATTCTTTCACCATCGTTATTTAATCTGTATGCTGAGCCAATAATCCAAGAAGCTGGATTAAATAAAGGAAACTTGTGGCAGTAGGATTGGAGGAAAGCTTGCCAACAACCTGGCATATGCAGATGACACAACTTTCCTTGCCGAAAGCCAGGAGGGCTTGAATTACTTGCTGATGAAAATCGAAGATGGTAGCCTTCAGTAGGAATTGCAATTAAATGTAAAGGAAAGAGAAATCTTCACAACTGGTTTCATAGACAACATCATAATAAGTGGAGAAAAGATAGAATTTGTCAAGGATTTCCTTTGACTTGGACCCACAATCAATGTTCATGGAAGCAGCAGTCAAGAGATCATACAAGCAGTCAAGAGAGGGAGAGGTGGGGGAAAGGAAGTGGTGCTACCAACCCAGGGACAACGGAACAACAAATGATCCAAAATCAGCAGCAAGGAGGTGTGAGAAGCCTGGTAGGGATTGATCAAGGACAATGTAACCAAGAAGAATTACTGAAGCCCAAATGAAGGCTAAGCATGATAGTGGGACAAGAGGAAAGTAAAAGGAAATAGAGGAAATTACTAGGAGGCAAAGGGAATTTATAGAGGTCTAAATACAGGCATGTACATATGTAAATATATTTATATATAATGATTGGACATGTACATATATTTATATTTACGTGTTAAGTATCAAGGTAGCAGATGGACATTGTACTCCTTTAACACAAGAACACTTTATTCTAATAACCTGGCATTCCATGATACTCACCTTCCCTACAGGATCACTGAAGACAAAATGGGTGCATAAGCAAATGTAGTAAATAAAGCTGATGGTGCCCAGCTATCAAAAGATATAGCGTCTGAGGTCTTAAAAGCTTGAAGATAAACAGGTGGCCATCTGGCTGAGAAGCAACAAAGTCCACATGGAAGACACACACCAGCCTGTGTGATCATGAGATGTTGATGGTATCAGGTATCATTAAAGACCCAGAACAAAAAAAAAATTCATATTGATGGGAATGAGGGAAGTACAGAGTGGAGATCCAAAGCCTACTTACAGACAATTGAACATTACAGAAGGGTCACAAGATAGAGACGAGCCAGTCAAGGTGCAGTATAGTATCTATGAAGCATACAATGTTCCTCTAGTTCTTTTACGCTTCCTTCCAGCCCACTATCATGATCCCAATTCTGCCTTACAAATCCGGCTAGACCAGAGCACAACCATAGGTATAGAGAAGAGCTGGATTCACTCACTTCTTAACATGATTCTGGCTGTACTTCTTCCAAGACATATGTTTGTTCTTCTTGAAGTCGACAGTACTTTCAACAGACCTCAACAACACCAAAGTTCAAAGATATCAGGTTTCCTCTGTTCTTTCTTATTCTTTGCCAGCTTTCACATGCAGATGAGACGATTGGAAAAGCCATAGCTTGTGTCAGGTGCACCTTAATTTTCAAAGTAACACCTTTGTTCCTTAAAACTATAATGAAGCCTTGTGCAGCAGATTTTCCCAATGGATATGCTAGTTTATTTATCCATTTGATCTTGATACATATTTGGATTGTGTAAGTTTTAAAGTTATTAACAAAACTACTCTGTGTGTGTACACATGCATGCCTGCCTATTATCTTAGGAAAATAGCAGGAGTGAAATTTCTGTATCCTAAATAAAAAAAGAATTGAAGCAGTTGCATTATGATATTGGTGAAGATTAATGAGATTAATGACTGTACCATGGACTGCCAGAAGAACAAACAAATCACTCTTGGAAGAAGTGCACCTATAATGCTCCTTAGAAATGAAAAGGTGAGACGTCCTGGTATGTACTTTGGACATGTTAGCAGGGACGACTAGTCCTTGGGAAAAAACATCATATTGGCTAAAGTGAAAGTCAGTGAAGAGTAAGACCATCAACAACACGGATTGGCACAGTAGCTGCAAGGATGCAATGATGCTCAAATAAAACAACGATGGTGGGGATGGAGCAGGACAGGGCTCTGTTGGGTTCTGTTGTACATAGAGGGCCATCTCAGTTAGAATCAACTCAATGCACCTAACAGATACAGCAGCAGGCAAATATATTCAGACTTATCTGATGGCCTTCGATGTTTCCAAAATAGTGTTAATATTTTATATAGCTTCCAGAAGCATATGTATTTGATTTTCTTAGCAACTAATTAAATAATATCTTATAATTTTCCCATAAAAATATTGTGTGTCTAGTAACAGATTTGTAGTCATTGGGTGATGCAAACTGTTTAACACAGCTACCGACAGAAACGTTGGTGGTTCAAACACCCCCCCCCCCAACAAAAAACATCTCTGAAAAATGTCCTGAGAATCTCCTTTGTGCTCATAGTCTTTGACAACCCTGCTTAGCCCAGCTCTGCTATGATATTTAAGGGTTTGCTGTGAGTCAACTGACTCAGCAGCAACGACTGTCTCAGATTAGATGTATTCCTATAGATTTGAAAGTTTCCATTAACTTATCTTCAAATATTAGTTGTATTATAGAGAATTTTATGAATGTGAATGTTTGTTGCTGGTATGTAGATTCAATTTTTTAAAATTAATATTCATATGTTAACCTTGTAGTTAATAATCTTGTATGTGATATGATGGAGTTGCCATAAGTTAGAATCAACTCCATGGCAGCTAGCAACAAAAATAATCTTGCTCAACTGGCACTCATCACTTGTGAATCTTCTTGGATTTGCAATATGCACATGATTTTGCTTGCTGAAGGTGAAGAGGGCATGAAGTATTTATGAGGAGGATCAAAGGATATTACAACTCTCTATGTGCATAGCATTTTGTATATGTTCACTGAACCAGAAAACGATTAAAACTAGAGACACCCATGAGCTCAAGATAGTTTTATATTTAATGATGAATACAAAGAACATGGCCCAACATGTTCTTATGAGATCAATATTTATTAGCCCTTAACTTAGAGAAAACAAACTCTTCACAACTGGGTCAAAAATCAGCATCATGATAAATGGAAAAAAGAATGGCGTTATCAAGCGTGTTATTTTACTTGATCTACAATCACCACTCACGGAAGCAGCTGCCATGAAATCAAATGCTGCTTTGCATTGGACAAATCCACCAAGAAAGACCTCTTGAAATTGTTCAAAAGCAAAGATGTCGCTTTGAAGGTCAAGGTTTTGCTGACACGAGCCATGCAAAGGGGCTCCAAGAAGTTAGTGGGAAATGTAATAAAACACAACAGAATCATCCCATGAATTTTATGAAGCCCCCTTGTATTTTGAATCTTTTCATCTGCATGCGAAAACTTGTCAATGAATAAGGATAACCAAAGAGGAATTGATGCCATTTTCTATTATGGTGCTGGCAAATAATTTTTAATATATCATTGATTGCCAGAAGAGTGAGCAAATCTGTCACTCAAGTACAGCCAAAATGCACCTCAGAAGAGAGGATGGAAAGATTCCACCTCACTTACTTTGGACCTGTTATCTGGAGGAACTGTGCTGGAGAAGGACAGCATGCTGGGTAAAGAGAGGGTGAGGAAAACGAGGAAGACTCTCAGTGAGGTGGAAGGACAGAGTGGCCGCAATCAGAGGCTCCCCCAGACTGCCTGCAGTAATCCAGGCTCAGCCACTGGGAGAGTGGCAGGACCAGGCAGTGGCTTTTTAATTCCTTTATTTTCCTGCTATTCAGGAGGTGAGGAGTGACCAGGCGAGTGACTCACTAGTACCTAACAACAACAGTCACATTATCTGTAAATAATAACGCTTTAGCACGATGGAGTCAATGTTCTTTTCCCCTTTCTTTCTATTCACCATTCACTGGAATCCTCAAACATTCTGAAAGGTATTTTTTTCCCCACCTTCTGCCAAAGGTAATACACTGCACTTCTTTTACTGAGTGTCTGTTGGTGATAAACTTTCTCAATAGTCATTTGACTAAAAGTCATCTTAATTTACTTTAACTGGAATCTCACCCCCCCTATTTTATTGGGACATAATCCAAATACCATACAATTCAATAGTTCTATCATATTAAAAAGGGTTGTACAATCACATCACAATCAATTTTTAGAATATTTTCCTTTTTCCTCTACTCCTTGTTAGCAGCTCCCCAGTTCCCAATCCAGTTATTCTTGCTAGAGATTCATCCATCCTGGATTTCATCTACTGAAAATCACACAACTATAGAAAGCAAAGACTCAAAAAAAGGTAACAACAATAACAAAATGAAATAGGGAAAAACCTCAGTTGGAAAGAAAACATAACATATTAAAAACCAGAGCAACTTTAAAATAGGTCAAAAGGGAGATCAACTGATAAGGGGCTAGATTTTACCCTAATTCCATTGATCATATTACCCTTTCCTATACATTCTGCATGACTGTACTAGAAATGTTTTCCAAGTACTTCATTGCACCTTGTCAGTACCTGCTTCTTTCAACACATTGAAAACAATCTTTGCCCTAATCTGTATTGCTTTTCAGAAGTTGCTCATCCGTAATGTTGTAGACTGCCTTTTTTTTTTTTTTTTTATGAGAGAAGCCTGGCTCCTTTTGTTAACGTGTCAGATCATGTTGAAATGTTACCCAATAGGACCGAGTAGCGCATTCAGATAAGATGAGAGCAACATTGAATGATCGAGAAGAATTTGTAATGGCCATAAATTAAAATAGTACCAATAATCTACCAATGTCTGCAAGGGTAATATCACTCATTTGTTTAATAGGCCCCCAGGCTTGAAATCGAGTTACAGACACTTTTTCTCAGGAATATATTTATTACTCACAAGAAGACAGGTCTGTTCTTGAGCTAGGCTATGGGTGAGCCTGTTAAGATTTTGGAAGCGCATACCACAAAACCTTGGATTCACTTCAACGCGCTGTACAAAAACCCTGTCCAAAAGTTGATGGCCCACAGGGACCGGAGGAAGACAGCTCGTTGAAGTTCCTTATTTTGTGTTGCGTTGTTTTCTATCCGTTGTCACCTGGCACTGCCAGAGCACCAGCTCTAGACTGGTGTCAAACACCGCCTCCACGCTGCATGATGAATCATGCCCGCATTGCCCTGGAAGAAGCTGAAACGTTTTGAAAGACATTCTGTGTTTTCTCCTGCTGGCCTGAAAGATCAGGATTCCCCAGAACCAGTGAGCTTACCAAAAAGCATTAGATGGCTGAAGGCAAGATAGCATGTCATAAGGGTAAGACATGAAAAAATAATAATAATTTATAAATTATCAAGGGTTCGTGAGGGAGGGTGAGGAAGGGAGGGGAAAAATGAGGAGCTGATACCAAGGGCTCAAGTAGAAAGAAAATGTTTTCAGAATGATGATGGCAACACATGTACAAATGTGCTTGACACGATGGATATATGTATGGATTGTGATAAGAGTTGTACGAGCCCCCCAATAAAATTACTTAAAAGAAAAAGAATGTCATAAGATGCAAGCAAGATTTGCCGTGGGTAATCCTTCATTCGTGAAACCAGGAGTGATTGAAATGGCTGTATCTCCTATTTTTATCTTTAATTATAGCTAAACCCATTTAATTACTCTCTGGTTTTACTTGTTTTACCCTTTTCTGTCTCAGTGGAGCAGAGACCTCACTCGCATAGTGGATTTTAATCGCCGTTCACCTAAATTTATCATGATCCAGTCATCACAAGATTAGTTTATCATTGCACATCTCTGAAATGAGTCATCACCGTAATCCCTCCTTATGCTTAACTGTACACCTGGGTCATATTCACAAGCAAGGAGTGGCCCATTGTAGGTTTCTTTAGAAGCAAAAACTAAATTCCTAACGTGTGAGAAGTCAACTTTTAGTGATTTCAAATAAGAAGGTGGATATAAGAAGGGTGAGCGTCTATATCTGTCCAGAAGCAGATAATCCTCCTTAGAGCCTACAGCATTTTATGTGCTCTGCTTTTTGAAGAGAGCAGGTATTCGCATTGGTGTGTACTCTCTGCTTGAATTTGGGGAAAATTCCTGAAAGAAAGTAACTTTCAGTTCACCTAACTCACACTGAATAAGTACACAATTATGAACTTACTACAAACCTAGTATTTCCAACGTGTAGCTCACAAAAGTTAACAGAGACATATTATTTTGGTTGCAGCTGTGATACACGGACCTCAGGATGAACGGAAAACCACAGCGGAAGGAGGTAGATATTGAACAAAGTGGGGCTGAGATGGTGAGTATTGTAAACGCCTTTTCATTATTTCTCTGTCTAATGTTCCTATTTTCAGTACTCCACCTCTCAAGAAAGTCAGTTTGCTTTTATTCCTGAGGTTTGCAAGGACAAGATGAATGAAAGCCAGCATGCTATGATTAGTAATTGTAAATACTGAGGCATTTATTTATTATATAGTGTTTTCCCATCATTTGGGAATTGACCACAGATATCTTGCCTGAATTTTGATGTCCATATGAGAAACTTTATATTCAAAGGCATATCAATAGATAAAATTTTAGTAGATACGTTAAAATGCTATGTGTAAAGCAGAAATGAATAGTATTATCTGGATGCCTACTTATTTTTGGTCCTGACAACGTGTTCCTTCCTTTTTCCTCGTTTTTTTCATTGACGGTCTGAGTCCCTGTCATTGTAGTCAGCATGTATTTAAAGTAGTAATTGATAGGAGATGCCTCACAGTGTGTGTGTGTGTGTGTGTGTGTGTGTGTAGTGTGTGTGGGGGGTTATGCTTACGATGATACTTTACAAATCCTGCTCTTAGAACTATAGGAACAGAGTTAGAGAGGCTAGTGTCCTTCATTATTGAAGCAAATCCTTCCATTCGATAAATGAGGCAATGGTAGAGTCAGAGTTTGATGTCCAGGTTTCTCACATAATATCTTCTGTTTATTTCCAAAAATAGTTAACTAATACATATGTTGCTGACCAAAGAAAAATACATTTTATAGTTAACTGGAAGGCACGGAAGAGAAGGCAGAGACAAATCAGACCAAAAAAAAAATCAAAACAAACAAAATCAAAGACAGTCTTCTTTACTTCGATACTCAGATTATTTGCAACGTTAAGATTCTCTCTGTGGCCTGTTCAGGGCATCCCTGACTAGACCACAGTGAACTCAGTCATATGATGCCCCATGTTTCCAATAAAGCTGGAAAATGTGACTGTTTTACTCTCATGTATGAATATATTTTTCAGAAGCACTAGCGGAATAGAGGTTACTACTAACTGAAAGGTCAGCTGGTTGAACCCTCCATCCATTCCGTGGGAAAACACCTGCTGCCCCGCTGCCACCAACAGTGCTGCCTCGGAGCACAGCGGGGCAGCAAGCTCTACTGGGCCCTGTTAGGTTGCTGTCAATCATCAGTGACTTCCTGGCAATGAGTATATATACTCTAACTTCCTTCTCTTTTCTACACATATTAAATGGGATTTATGGATTTCTGTCTAAAAAAATCCCCAAAACAACTTTCTGCCATTGAGTCTAAATCATTTATGCACTTTTGTCCACTAAATCAACTGTTTTCAAAAAGCTAAGAAACCTACTTTTGATATTGTGAAGAAAAACAAAAGATAGCATCCCAGTTTTAGTAATCTGACAGGCAATTTATGCAGTCTCTTTTCTGTCCCCAAAATAGAATGTAGAAATATTAAGAAGTTACTTTATGTTCTGTTTTGAAAATTGTTCCCGAGGTATCATATGCTTACTGTAGACCATTTATAAAATGCAGAAAAGTACAACAAAATGGATTTTAAACTCACCTAGGACACCATTAAGGTGCGCTGGTGGTGTGATAATTACCAGATGGGCTGCAATCGTGGGGTCAGCAGTTTGAAACCCCCAGCAGCTCCACTTTCTACTGAGTTTTCTACTCCCGGTTACAGTCTGAGAAACCCCCAGGGTGTCGTGAGTTAGCATTGACTCGGTGGCAGTGAGTTTTGTTTTTATTATTACACTGCTTAGGGAAGACCACTGTTCATATTTTGGGCCTATCTGCTTCTTCTTCTGTGTGTTTTCAATTTAAATAAAAGTGGCTTATCTTATACTTTCTTTTAAACCACCGGTCAATCAGGAATTACTAGATTTCACACATAGAACCTTGCATAGCCGATAATAACTGTAATTCATGAAGAGTCACCACCTCTGGGTAACTGAACTTTCAGCTAGTACCCTTGAAACATTTCATAAGCAAAATGTTTGACTCCAGGCCTTGCAGGGTTTTTGTACATCATTTATATAGGCGCTAATGGCCTCTTCTTTCTTTCTTGGAGTGGCTAGTGGGTTTGAACTGCCAACCCAATGGTGGAAACTATCCAAAGAGGTCATTTTTTATTTTATTTTTTAAAAATAATTTTATTGGGGGCTCTTACAGCTCTTATCACAATCTATATATCCATCCATTGTGTCAAGTGCATTTGTCCATATGTTTCCATCATCATTTTGTAAACCTTTTCTTTCTGCTTGAGCCCTTGGTATCTGCTCATTTTCTCCCTCTTTCATGAACCCTTGATACTTTATATATATTTTTTCATGTCTTACACCGACTGCTGTCTCCCTTCACCCACTTTTCTGTTGTCGGTCCCCCTGGGAGGGGGTTATATGTAGATCATTGTGATCAGGTGATCAGTTCCCCCTTTCTCCCCTCACTTTCTCCTCACCCTCCTGGTATTACCACTCTCATTATTGCTCCTGAGGGGTTTATCTGTCCTGGATTCCCTGTGTTGAGAACTCTTATCTGTATCCGTGTACATGCTCTGGTCTAGCTGGATTTGTAAGGTAGAATTGGGGTCATAATAGTGGGGGGTAGGAAGCATTAAAGAACTAGAGGAAAGTTGTGCATTTCATCAGTGCTACACTGCACCCTGACTGGCTCATCTCTTAAGAGGTCATTTTTTTCAATTAATATTTTCTTTCCTTAACAATTTCACAGTTTTCTTCAGATAAGTCCCAGATCGTTATTGCTAAGTTTATTTCTTAGAATTTTGTATGCTTTGTTGCTACTGAGACCAGCACATACTGAGATATACAATTGATGCCACATACATTGCATATATTTTTATAAATAGCACATTTAATAAGTTATTAATTTTGTTCGACTATTTTGGCTATTATTTAGGTTTCACTCAGTAGATAATTATATCAACTTCAAAAAAACCAAATCAAACAAACAAACAAAAAGACAAGACCAATACTTTTGTCTCCACATTTCCATTACTCATCTGTATGGATAAGAACATGTAGAAAGTACTGCTCCTCATGGTGGCAGGAGAAATGCTGTACTTTCCATTGTGATCTATGTTCCTGCTGTCAGCATGGAGTATGATGTTGGTCACTTTTTGACATAAAAATTCTTCACTACATTTAGAAATTATTTTTTTTCAGGAGAGTGGGGCAGAAATGAATGCTGAAATTTTAAAAATCATCCTTAGAAATCTACTGAGATGATAATTGGATGTTCTTCCTTCGGTCATTTACTGTGAAAACAATATTAGTAACTTATGTCCTTAAGCTTTATTTCCAGGTTTCAGATTCTTCCGCATTATGGTTGGAGTCACATACATTTTTAGCTACTGTATACCCTTATCTTCCTGCATAAAATGAACATTTGTTTTCCTTAACATTCTGAACTTAAAATAATTTACTTATTCTCTTTACTCTTCCTCTGCAGTTACCCATCAATCCATACCGTACGAAGGAAGGCTCTCTCTGTGCTTGTAGATGGCACCCCACGGCTCTGCAGCCACAGTCGGTAAGTTGGGGGGAAGGCCTGGGAAGGTGGGTGTCTTCAGAAGTCTTTTGGAAAACTGTGACAATAAGACAGGAATCCTCAACTCCAATACTCATCCTCCAATCTTTTCACCCCTTCTTCCCTGCTTTTGTGTCTTCCTCTCTCTTACATGACTCTCACACCTCAAGGCTACAATATCCTAGCAACACCGAGGCAACAATATGGCAACCCCTGCTTCATGCCAGAGCTAACTACTTTGAATACAGTTTTTCCCCTAAGCCTAATGAAATTCCCCTTATTGCTGCTACTAGCTAGATAGATTTAATCGGAAAATCTCAATATCTAACGTGGGAAATAACAGGAAAACAACGAGGAGGGAAAACAAAGGAAAAGGCATGTAATCTTCTCGCGCCCAAACATAACCAGTTTGATGGCTCTCTAATCTATTGTTAATACTCCTCTACTCACTCCTTAGGGGCCAGTAGATCATTTACCTTATCCTGAAATATTGATTGCTGCTGGGGTCCGGTGCCATCGTATCCGTTCCGACCCCCTTGACTCGGTGTTCAACAGAACAAATGCCCGCTTCGTCCTATGACCTCCCCACAAGCAGGGCCGTGGTGGAGCCCCCGTTGCCATCCCTGTGCCAGTCCAGCTGTTGAGGGCCTTCCTCCTTTTCCTGACCCTCAACGTTGCTGAGCTCGATGCCCTTTACCAAGGACTGGCGTCTCCTGATAACAAGTCCAAATCACAGGAGCTCAAGTCTGGCCATCCTTGCTTCTAAGGTCTTCGCTGGTCGGGGTTAAAGAAGTACACAGACCTCTCGGTTCATCTTCCTCTCCCATGTACCCTGGAAACCTGCCCACCACGGGTGACCCTACTGATATTTGAAATACTGGTGCCGTAGCTTCCAGCAGCACAGCAACACATGGACCAGCACAGTACAATAAACTGCAGACAAATGGTGTCTGAGATAAGTCGTGCAATGTCTTCTTGAGGCAATGTTTTTGGTATTTGAGATGAAATATTTTGGATTTTAGTAAGCATGGTAACCACGAAAGGGTTATTTGTCCCCATAGGCTGTGGGTAAGATATGTTTGGAAGAGTGTCTTTTTGTGTGTAAGAGAAAGAAAGGAAGAGGGGGAGGAAGAGAGAGAAAGAGCCCCATAGAATTCTGTGTCCCAAATGAAACCGTGTTTTTTTTGATGTAATGTAAAATGTTTGTCTTAGTCGAATCAAAAGAAGTCTCCTATGTCACTACTATGTAATGTATTTAAATGTTCACGTTTTAACCTTTTGGCAGGTTATGGCAAAGCCATGGTCACTCTGGAAAACCTTTCTGGTGTGCCTGCTGGCCTGTCTAATTGCCACCACCCTGGTAGCTCTGGTCTTATATTTCGTCCACTTTGGCATACTCACCAACAATACCACCGTAATTGTTCACTCAGAAGGAAAGTCGAATCATACCATCTGCATCTCTGGCTCTTCCCCATCTCCTACCTCGGGATCCCAGCCTGGATTCCAGCCCACCCCCACGACTAACCAAAGTTCCTCTACCGAGATGCCTCCACCTGCTGTGGAGACAACACCATGGGAGCATGATGCCATCATTGAGGAAGACAACTGATCTTTCTGAGCCCACGGTCCTTCTCAACTCGGATCAATGCCTTTTCCTTGAACAAGGCCCAGCCAAGGTGTTCTCATGTCCCCGTCAAATTGTTCCAAGCTATTTGGCTTCCCAACCTTTGACTTCCCTTGCTCAATTGTTCCCTGGCTTTCCATATGCTGATGACTCAATCCCTCCGAGGGACTTGGAAAAGAAAATTTCCAACTCATCCTGACTGACTCATCCAGGATCAGCACGGGATAGTCTTCCACCCCTACTGCATAAATGCCCACCCTTAACACTACCAGGACTCCGCTGCCCAAGAGATCTTTGAGTCTTGTTTTACTTTTTTGTCTGCATGCCGGTCCATGAACATGCATGTGCTATTCCACCCACCACTGATGTGATCTCAGTTCTCCTATACTTTGCTACTTTCAGTACTTTACCAATAGGGACCACCACCGATGCTCAGTCAACATAACCAGTGAGTACAGTGGATTAAAACCCTGCTGAGCAGTACAGGTGAGGACCTCTTCTTAGGGAGTTCAGAAGTGGGGGAAGATTGCTGAGCACTGTAACAAATGAAGAGAGTCTGAAAACGGAAGAGTGCATTTAGGGAGAAAGAATTGAAAGAGAGCAGGGTGGCTTAATAGAATTCAAAATAGAATCCGTTCAGAAATGCTTCAAATGCAAACACTGATTTATAAGCACCCGCATGTTCTCAACATGTTGTCAACATTATTCTGCATAGTTCATATAGTTGCTTCATCTCCAAGTTACTGTAAACTGCTACTTCTAAGTTTTGAATGTTTCAGTGGTTTCATACTGTAACGATGGGGACACGTGGTTCCTAATTTTCTATGAAACACAAGACTCTTCTTAAAGGTATTTGTATATTAATCAATTAGCCCTCAGTAGAAGCACAGGTCCCAACCTGGGAAGTGATTATTAGAAAGCCCTTCCTGGCCCACCCGCACCCTGCCAATTCTACAAAAGGGAAAAGAGTGTTCCAACAACACAACGCTCTTTCTCCCAACCCCAGGTGTCGGTACTTTGTATGAGACAGTGTCTCTTAGGCTTTCTGTAGCTTTATAATTGTATAATTTAATAAAACATTAAAATTGTCAACAGAGTTATAGAAAATGTCTGAAGAAAAGCGTGTTTCCGTGTTGTGTTATCTGATGGTGGTTTTTACCATTGCGTTTTCTGTGTTTTGTAGGAGGCTCTCTTTTTCCTTCAAAATAATTGGTCCCACCATCAAACAATTGATCTTAAAGCATATGAAATACTCATTTTTGTTGTTGTTGCTCTAATCATGCCTTGTATTTACTCTGGTTTCGTATGATATTTGTATTTAGCAGAGAAGATGAACTTTAAAACGTCCACCATGTCTGGTTGATCGGGGGTTTCCCCCTTTCAAACTGGCATCCGGGTCCTTATGAGACCCAACTCCAGCTGGCTCTTGGGGTTGACACTGTCCATGCAGGGTTGTTTTGGGCGCCTCTGGGTTGTCCCCCAAAGCAGACAGAGCCTCATGCTGCCCTCACTCCCCCCTTTATTTCCTCTGAAGGGCCAGTTTTTCATGGTACTTGTCCTGATTATTTACATAGCATTCAAATCTGTATTTTTGCATGTAAAGCGGCGTTTTTCTGTGGGAAACAGAACCAGGAAGAGGTGTATTCAGACAAACTCTACATTTATACGTTAAGGAGTCTGAGAGGTCAGGGCTCCCGTGGAGGTGTGAGGATTTATTGGGTGGGTAATACCTCAGTTCTTCACTTCGCAAGAGAAAGAATTCGTTTTTATGTAGAACAGGAGAAGCTTCAGGTTTTACAGTTTCAAAAGAGTACAGGCTATTTCAGAGAATCGTGCCCCACTGCGCAGTCGCTGTGCTGAAGTTCACAACTGGACATGAGCAACCTCATGGAACAGCACACCCACACTCTGGACTGAGGCCAGAGAGAATGCGGCTTGGCACGAACCGGCATACAAACTGGGTGACAGTAAACAGCGACCTTCCCACCGCCAGGGTATTTCAAACAGCCGGCAGGGAGGCGTGGCTGAAGGTATTGGTTGATCCCATTGACTGAATTAAGCCCACCTGGGTGATGGGCTGGGCCAGGACCTACTTTGGGCTGCCCAGGTGTACCACCCACCTAGCTACCTAATAGAGAGAACCTTCACATTCCTGGGCTGGAGACATGTTCCACTCACATTCTCCTAAGTAAAAGTCATTCCCTCCAACCTCCTCCCACAATAATCCCAGATGATTGAAGGTGTTGTTTGCAAACACTTGGTCGCTCACTATACTCTTGAAGGCTGTCTGCATAAAGGTCATCTGCGATCAAAAGCCATCAGACCCTATTGTCTGTCCTACCCTAAGTAGGGCCTACTCCTGGAGAAGAGTTCAAAGACAAACTAAGGTCAAGCGAGCTCAGAGAAGACCAAGGAGAGGCTGCCACGTTGACTCTAGAGCCCGCCCATCTGGTTAAATATGTGCCTTCCTGTCACATGTATGCTTCCAGTGCCTCCCCTTCCTAGTGCATGTATAACCCTAGCTCATCCCCCTCAGGTTATGTGTATGCCTCTTGTGCAACCCCTTCCTGTTATTTACGTGCTTACTGTGACCTGTGTGCCCAAGATTATATAAACTGTGAGATTCATTAAGTTCTCTCTCTGCTCCCACCTGGTTCCGGAAGCAATCACTCAGGTGAGCCCTTGCATGCTTTATCTTGTCTGGAATGACTTTTACTTATGAGAATGCGAGTGAAACACGTCTCCAACTCACGAACGTGAAGGTTCTCTCTGTTTGGTAGGTAGATCAGGGACAAGGGACAGGTGCTTGCCCCTCCCATGCCTGCAACGGCCCCCAGAAGAGGTTGAAGGGAATCAGGTGACTATTAGACACCTTGAAGACCCCCTCAATTGTACAACTCTCCCCTCAGACCCATTTGTTTGTTGGAAGGTTGGTCCCCCGCCTTTCTCAACACGAATCAAGGAAAATATTGTAATACGTTTCCTGAAATTCTTGTTCAATAAATGGCTATGTAAATGCTAAAAAAAACAACCCTTTATCATATGGCTCAAGAGAAAGCACACATGTGGAGGAAGATCACAAAGGAGGAATACAGAGGTAATGTGTACACGTCATCCCATCTTTTCTAGCAGTGGCGTCGATGTATACTTGGTTTGCCAGACACCCTTTAAGCAAACCCACTTACCCACTGCCATCAAGTTAATTCTGACTCATAGCCAGCCTATAGCACAGGTGTTTCCATATCAGCTCCGTTTGCAGGTGCCCCAAATGGAAGACATGGGCTTATCTTACAAATGTAGCTACACACCCTAAATCATTGCTTCTTACTTAGCATGTAGCAAGGACACTTGGATCAGTTAAAATAAGGTTCTGCTCTAAATGACAGAGATGCCTAAAATAGTGGAATTATAGAAGATGCGTCATCATTGTTAGGCACTGTCAAGCTAGTTTAGACTTAGAGTAAGCCCATGTTGTTACAGAGTAGAACTGCCCACAGGACTTTCTTGACTGTAATCTTTACAGATCTGAATAGAGCATACAAAATGGAGTCACCATGGACAATTAAAAGACTGACAAGAGGTCACCAAGAATAAAGAAGTAAACAACTGGCCAGAGTCCAAAACTATCAGACTGCACACTTGAGGTTGCACCAATTATTGGACTGGACACCCACAACCACACCTCTGCCTACACTCCCCACCAAAATTGTATAAATATCCAGGCAAGAGCCTAGAGGAGAGAGCTTGTGACCACTGCAAAGGAGCAGAACTCTCCCTCCCTCCCTCTGATAAGTCTTGCCTGTTTTTTCTTAACTTGCTATTGCTGAGCCCATTGGAAAAAATAAATTCAAAGACTGCTTGGCTCGTAGAGTATGTTATGCTCCTGAAAGAACCTGGCCTGGTTGCTGTGCGAAGCTTAGAGATTGAAAGGCCAATGGCCTGGTTCATAAACTGACCGATTCCTAAGCTCTGTCTTCAAAACTGTCATAAGGTGCTCAAGACAAGCTCACCAGCAGGTTGTTCGTAAGGGGTTGGAAACGTGATTTTATGGCCATCAGTGACCTCGCCTCTTTCCTCTCATTGCACTGAGCCCTCAGTTCAGGGCTTCCGTTCAGAGTTCACAGCAGCAGCAGGAGCTCCAGTCATTGTGTCTGTCTGTCAGGCCACGCAAAGGAAGAGGGTTAAGGTCTTGATTCTCCCCTTTAAGAGCACGTTTCAGAAATTGCATGCACCACTTTTATAACACCCCGTAACTGGAAACTCAGCATGCAGCCATGCCTAGCTGCAAAGAAGGCTGGGGAACGTATTGATTACATTGGATGTTTGAGTGGCTATCTAAACCTGGGGGTTCTATTTCTAAAAAACAAAACAAAATCAGGGAGAATGGACACTGAGAGGCAATCAGGAGTCCCTCACACAACAATTGCATCCAAAAATATACATTTCTCTCTAAATTCTTGTTTTTCTCAGGAATCTCAGGTACTCATAAAAACTCTTTTAGAAACATCTGGCAGATGGATAATTCTAGCAGCATCAATTAACTGTGAATCAGAAGCGATCAATTACAAAGTCACAGTGAGCTGGCCCCAGGTGCCAACCACATTGGCGGAGGATCCGCTTCACTTGGCACAGGCGAGCATCAAGAGCCCCTCCGGGAAGGCGTGGGAGCAGCCCTTACGTTCCGGTGTATTCACAAAGATGCCAGCCCTGGGCCCTGCGTGGAGGAAGAACAAAACAGGCATTTAAGGTCTGAAGGCACTGACTTCCTCACAGGAACACCTGAGAAAGGGACTCGGGCACTCTCCAGTACGTAAAGGAACGGGAGCCAGTATCACCATGACAGCTCTGAATGAGTTCGTCCTCACTGCGGGCTTGACTTGTGCTTTCTTGCTTCATAGGATGGACTCTTTGCAGGGCACACTTTCTGACTTTCACCTTGACATTGTGTGTGTGTGTGTGTGTGAGTGCATGTGCATGCGTGTATGTGACTGTGTTCAGCTCACTTGCATTGGCAGTGATTGTTAGCTGCCATGCTATCGATGATGACTCAGTGACCCTGCCTGCTCCTGCACCTTCTTCCCAATTATTGGTAAGGTTGAGCCACCCTCACAGTTCTTAGTATGCATCAATGGTGATCTAAGTTTTAGGCATGTTACTTCCGGTTTGGAGAAAGAAAATTGTTTTCTCCAGTGACATTTTACTCTTTACATTTTCTTCATTGTTTCTTCACTTGTAGCTCCCATTTTCTCTGAGCTAGAGTTTGACTTCATTTGGTATCTGAAAGGACTTTATATTTGTCACCCCACATAGTACAGGGTGGTGTTAGATGCTGTCCACTCAGTTCCCACTTAGAGTGCCTCTCTGGTCAGTGACATACTGCCTTGTCTTCACCATCTGCGTAATTATTGTGTTGATCCCATTGTTGCAGCCACTGTGTCAGCCCCTGTCATTGAGGTTCTTGCTCAAAAGATCGTGTCCTCCTCCAGGAGCAGATCTATCTGGGTAACCTGGTCAAAGGACATGAGGCAAAGTTCACTACCTTCAATTATAAGCATTTTAAGGATTTTTAAATATATAAATAAATAAATAAATAAATAAATATATATATATATAATGTATAGAGTAGTATAAAAGTTAGCATCAAACAAAAAAAACATCACTGCCATACAGTCAATTCTCATAGCCACCCTGAGGACTGGGTAGAACTGTCCCTGTGTTCTGAGACTGTAACTCTTTATGGGAGTAGATACAAATACTAAAGTTGGAATTTAAAAACTAATTATTAATCATGTGACCGTAGGTAAAATACTTAATCCTCTGTGCCTCTGTTCCCTTATCTATCTATCATCTATCTATCTATCTATCTATCTATCTATCATCTGTCTATCTATCTATCTATCTATCTATCTATCTATCTATCTATCTATTTATCTATCATCTATCTATTGTGTGTGGGGGGGTGCTAATCTCAAGGTCAACAGTTCCAAACCACCAACTACTCTGTGTGAGAAAGACTGGCTTTCTGTTCCCTCCCATAAAGAGTTGCAGTTTGGGGAACCCACAAGGCAGTTCTACCTTATCCTAAAGAGTCACTATGAGGGGACATCAATATCAAGTCTATGGCGGTGAGCTAAATTAAGGTTAAAAACCACCACCTCCTCGGTCTCTGATAAAGTCTGAGTTAAATGAAAACACTTGGTAAGGCTAGGTCACGGTTGGCTATCCAAGCTATTCAATCTGCTGATAATGGTGAATTCCCAAGTCAAGGGTGGCTACCTTCCACACCCGCCCCACCAAACACCCTGTTTCTGGTTCTTCCTTCACCCTTACACTGAACATTAGGAAGTATTCAGAAAATTACAATTAATCCTGACATCAGGCCAGGAAAAAGGCCATAAGATAATTGAAGCTCCTGAGAAAGTATTATTATACAGTCAGCTAGAGGTTGGGTGGAATAAAAAGTAAGGAGGGGGATAAAGAAATTCTATGGCTACTATGCTGCTGGTTTATTGATCTCAAACAAAATGTGGTCACAGAAGTCTGGGAGCAGTGGCTGGCTGCAGACAAGGTCCTTCAGGACTTCTTATTGGAGTTCATGAAGGTGGCTCATCAATAGCAAACAAACAAACAAACAAACAAACAAACAAACAAACAGTGATATCCTCAGGGACTCAGCTCCTGGTCCTTCTCATTGTTCTTTGAATTTGTGGAACAAAGAGACTGAAGAGGCGGCATCAGGACTATTGGGGAGATTGGATAGTGTTTCCCAACTAAATTCTCCTAGGACTGTTTTGGGTAACCTTGAATGAGTAGGTGCTTTGACTGTCCTGGAGGGACAAAAATCTGGAAACTTTCCTGGCCTTGCACTCACCAGTGCAGTTTAAAACCAAACCTAACCGCACAAACTTCTTCCTAACTAGCCCCCAGAGTCACCCTTGTCCTTCAAGAAAATCTATCAGGATTACTAGTGTGGAACCCCCAAACCAATCACCCTAACCTGCGCTGCTCTCTCTGCTTTCAGTTTAACGGGTTCCGTAGATCCCCTCCGAAGCCGCTGTTAGCATTGGAACCTCTTTTTATGAAGACATCCTAAGAAAAGTAAGAATACCACTTTGTATTGCTGAGAGAATTCAGGCCATCTTCAGTTGAGAGCTCCCATGCCCCCTTACCCCCACTCCACCCCACCCCACCCCACCCCGCCCCACCCCGCCCCCAGTGGCCTGCTACGTTTTCCAGAAATCGCATGTACTTTTGGGGAATGTAATACTGGAAACTTTCCTTTTCTTCATAAAAGTTACTTGGATTTACAAAAGTGCTTCTGCTGCGTACACTCTTTCAGGCATGCAAAGCAAGAATCAAGGTAAACCACACCAGAAAACCAACAACTTCTATTACTGATCACACCGATGGTGGATGGGGAACACCGAAACCAAACACTGTCATTGAGTAGATTCTGACTCCCTGGGAACCCATAAGGCAGAGTCAACAGATGGGTTCACTAGGGTTTCCAAGCAGACAGCCCCTTCTGCTCCCACAGCAGCTGGGGAGTTTGAACCACTGACCTGGAACTTAGCAGACCGTGCCATTGGGGTGAGACTTGTATTATTTTGACTTCTTCTGGAAGGAGAAGAACCACGGGGCTTGTCCACTTCAGGTGCTTTTGGGGCTAGGTGCTAGGGACAAGCAGACTGCTCATCTCCATTGATTCATCTTGAGTGAAGAAAGCAATATTTCAAAGGAAGATGTTTACAAGTCAGGACAGGGATATGGGAAATGAACATCCTCCCAAACAACTATGTATATAATGAACTAAAATGTAATGATACTGACTCCTCACGACTCCACGTGACCCAGAGACACGGCTCTGTGGGCTTCCCAAGGCTCTGATCTTTAACTCTGCCTTTCTCCCAGAGAGCTGTGAGGTGGGCTCGAACTGTCAAACTGTCAGTGAGCGCCTAAGCTTTCAAATTGTTCTACCACCAAGGCTCCTTTCAGGAGGACTCTGGTTGCATTATTCTAAATTAGGGGTTCACAAACTTTTGAGATAGAAGAGCCAAATATGTCCCTCACCACAATTTAAAAATCATTTGAGAGCCATATCTATATTTTTACACAGAAGTGAAGCCACTGTTATCTGAATAATATCCTTTGACATTTTTATAAATGAAACCACAATCGTTTTATTTTTCATTTTCAATTTTACGACAGAGCCCCCTGGACATATGGAAAGAGTCAGATGGCAAATGAGCCGCAGCTGGCTGACTCCTGCTCTCGGGGCAAGTGGGCAAGTGAGGTGGCTAAGATGGACCGTTTGGACAGAGACACTTGGTTCTAAATCTCTGCTCCATGCGTAACCTGTGACCTCATCAAGGTCCTTAAGTGTATCTTGATTTGGGCTCCTCATGGTGGGGAGATCATGGCAGCATCTACCGGAGAAGATGGTTCTGAAGGGTACCCACTGCTATGGATTTGAGGCTGACTCAATGACCACATAAAACAGAGTAGAGCTGCCCGGGGTGGGGGTGGGGGTGTCTCCAAGACTATCCATCTTTTTGAAAGCAGACTTCCACGTTTTTTCCCCTGCAGAGCAGCGGGCGGGTTCAAATGGCTGACCTTTTAGTTAGCAGCTGAGTGCTTACCCACTGAGGCCCCAGGACTTGTTATAAGTTATTATACTGTATGAGAATGCAGATAAGCTAAGTGCTTATCAGACATCAGTATTTTAAAAATATTTTAAATATAATTATTCTATAATTATTCTTATTTTTAAATGCCCAGGTTGGTCACAGTTTGCCTTGGTGCCAGCGCTGGACAAAATTGTAGAGCACATGACGTGTGTCTTGAGTGGCACCTCTTCCTTTTCTAGGCTCTCATCTCCCTTTTGATTTTCCCACCAGGTGCGCACTTGCTCTGACATCTATTTTATGTCCCTAAAATGCCTCCCCGAATCTGTGTCCTCCATGGGAAGTAAGGGATGTTCAGGGCAGTGCTTCCAGCACGAGCAACAGGGTGAACCTCCAGCCAGGTGCTCATTCTCCTGGCTTTATGTGCAGACTGTGAGCAACCTTAATGCATCAAAGCGTGGGAAGGCAGCAATGCTGAACAAAGTTTCGCATTATGAGGGGGGTTCAAAAAGTTCACAGGTAAATGGAATTAAAAGCTTATGGAATCACGCCTTTACAACTCTAGATATTACTCTTTCTGTTGGCTGGACACTTCAGGCTTCTTTAGTAGATGAAATCCAGGAGAGGTAAATCTATAGCAACAGTGAGCACAAGAGAGGAGACAATGTTCTAAAATTGATTACAGTGATGAACTGAACTGTTGAATTATAGGATATGTGAATTATATGCCCATTGAAAATTAATTGAAAAATAGAATATTTCTACAAAATTTAGAAAGCCCCCTTATAATGCTCTTAGGTAGCATTTACATTGCCCCTCAAATGTGATGCAAAATTAGAGCATTTGAAGATGAACAGAAATGAAAGGAATTTATAAAAATGAAGCCAACCTCAAATGTGGTGAAGAAAGCTGATGGTGCCTGGCTATCAAAAGATATAGTGTCTAGGGTCTTAAAGGCTTGAAAATAAATAAGCAGCCATCTAGCTGAGAAGCAACAAAAGCCCACATGGAAGAAGTACACCAGTTTGTATGTTCATGATGGGATCAGGTATCAGGCATCTAAGACCCAGAACAAAATCATACCCAATGTGAATGGGTGGGGGGCATGGAATGGAGACCGAAAGCCCATCTATAGACAATTGGACATCCCCTCATAGAAGGGTCACAAGGAAGAGATGAACTATTCAGGGTGCAGTATAGCACCAATGAAACATACAACTTTCCTCTATGCTTTCCTCTTTAATGCTTCCCCCCACTATCATGAGCTCAGTTCTACCTTACAAATCAGATTAGATGAGAATATGCACACTTTTCCAGATAAGAGCAGCATCATTGACAAGGCGATGATAAATATCACCTGGCCTATAGTGACACAGAATCCAGGACAGATAAACCCCTCAGGGGCAACAATGTGAATAGAGATACCAGGAGGATAAGGGAAAGGTGGGGGGAGAAAGAGGGAACTGATCACAAGGATCAACATTTAACCCCTTCCCAGGGGTATGAACAATGGAAAAGTGGGTGAAGGGCGACAGAGGATGTAAGATATGGAAATAATAATAATATATAACTTATCAAGGGTTCATGAGGGGAGGTGGGGAAGGGAGGGGGAGGGAAGAAATGAGGAGCTGATATCAAGGGCTCAAGTAGAAGGAAAATGCTTTGAAAATGATGATGGCAGCATACATGCAAATGTGCTTCACACACTGGATGAATGCATGGATTGTGATAAGAGATGTAAGAGTCCCCAATAAAAGTATTTAATATTAATTTTTTTTAAAAGTCAAGCTAACCTGACAAGAACCACTAACAGATGTTCTTTGGACAGAAAACTAAAGCAGCAGATAACCACCCAAAATTAACAGCCATGGCAACACCACCCAGAAATCAACTCAGATATAGAAGAATCCAAATTAAAACAGACCTACAAGATTGAAAATCATGAACCAGAAATATCAATTTGTAATGTAGACAAGTACCAAGTAAGAATATATATAAAAGGGGGTTGATGGCAAACAAATGATGGATGCAGAAGACGACCTGGGGAGAGTGCTAGAATTACAGGCAACAGAGGTAAATACTGTTACACACACAATCCTGTAATACCAGTGATCTATGAGTAGATGCATGGATATACATACAGACTGGATACAGGATATTTGTATATGTGTATTTAACTTTGCTGCAAATATGGCCGTAAATGTGGTGGTGCATACAGGGGCAACTTTAAGAAAACTTCTTAAACATAACAACAGCCTGCGGGAGTGAGTTGCTGGGTCTGGGGAACCACAGTCTTGAGGACCTCTGTGGTAGTTACAGAATTTTGTGTCAACTTTTTGCGTCGGGTGGCATCTAGGCTGTCAATCAGATCACAGCCTGATGGTGCCTCCTTGTGGGCATGACCTCCTCATGAGGAGGGTTAGGGGAATACCACTCGCTCCCCCTCTCTGCCTTCCCCTTCCTGGTATCCAGTCATTCAAAGAGCTGCTGGAGCCACCCGGAGGCCTGTGTGAGCCCTAAAGATGCATCCACCAAAAAGACTTTGGCCCCACTGGCCTGTGATCTTTCTGGATCATTGCATGTGGCTTCATGAGTGTGTAGAGGGATTTAGGGACTAGAATTGGACTTATGGCCTTGAATCGGGCTGGGCTGGGGTGTTTTCTTTATATACAATTACTCTTTGTATAAAGCTCTTTCTTATCCATAGATGAGTGTCCTTGGATTTTGTTACTGTAGTAAATCCTGCCTAGTACAGACTCAGTCGATTGACATGACATTGTTCTGGATCCTACTCTGGTAAGAGGTAACTCATGAGTGGCATCTAAGGTGTCACTGTTTCTCTCTATCCAGAGGAAAGAATAGTGATAAAAATAGAAGAGGGATGAAAACATGAGTTCAATCAATGGCTTAATGCACCATGGGAACATCTGTATTCATGACCCTGAAGCCGAAAGAACTAGATGGTGCCCTGTTACCCTTACCAACTTCTCTAACAGGGATTGCCTTAAAAGTTCCTGGATAGAATGGGAGAAAAATATGTAACAAAACTCAAAAGTATAAAAAATACCAGACTTACTGGTCAGATAGGGATTGATGGAACTCCAGACACAATGGCCTTTAGGCACTTTTCAGGTCTAGAAGTGAATTCACTCCCATAGCTCAATTTTCTGTCAAACAATAAGCAAGCCTAGAAGGGGAGCCTAACACTAGAGAGAGAGGCACACCTGAGAGCAGTGAGACATTTGAGATGAAAAGGGCAGCATTATCCCAGGACAGCGTTCAGAAGATTTAGGAAAGAAGAAGGACTGGAACAGAAAACACGAGAGGAAGTGGGATCGACCCCGTTTCATTAAGAGGATTGCAACCAATGAGGTGAAACAAAATGTGTATGAATTGTTGAATGGAAAACTGATGATCTGCTTTGTAAACCTTCACCCAATTCACAATTAAAAAAAAAAAAGGCATCAAAGCCTGTATTGTATTGAGCAGCAAATCGGCTGCATACAACCTCTTTAAAGAATCAAAGAGCAAAGATGTCACTCTAAGGACTAAAGTGGGTCTGGCCAAGTCACGGTGTTTTCAATTGCTTCATCTACACGAGAAAGCTGGGCAGTGAATAAGGAAGACAAGGAAAGAATGAATGCTTTTGAATTGTGGGGTTGGCAAAAATGATTTCACATGCGGTAGATCACTAGAAGAACAAAATAGATCTCTCAAATTTTAACATTAGTGCTCTGGAAACACTCTTTAGAAGGGTGGAAGGTAAGGGAGAGGCTGTCTGTGCTCCTCAAACTTTAAAGCCTAGGAAACACTAAAGGGCAATTCTACACAGTGCAAGAGGGTCACTACGAGTCTGAATTGACTTGGTCTCAGAAAGTTTGGGCAACGGATTAGGAGAGACTTGTCCTTGGAGAAGGACATCCTGCTTGGGAAAGTGGAGGGTCAGCAACAAAGAGGAAGATCTCTCTGAGCTGGAGTGACACACGTGGTGGCAACAATGGGCTCAAGTGTAGTAATGATGCGGAAGATACAGAACTGGGCACTGTTTGTTAGGGGGACTATGAATGGAACCCATCTAAATGCACCTAACAACAGCAACAACAACAACAACAACAGCAACAACACATAGGTATACTATATTTTGCATATTGACTCGCATCCAGTGACCATGAAAAAGTGACTTTTTAATTCTAACAGTTAATTTAAAAAAATCCCCTTTCAGTGCTTTTGCCCAAAGTAGTTTTGGATGCTAGAAAATATAGGCATTTAGGTCTATAAATAAGATGATTGTCCTGGCCAGGACAAACTGTCAGTACTTGGTGATTAACTGAAACTTGGGGTACTTGGCTCTACCCACAGCACGCTGGAAGAAAATGCTGGTTATCCACTGAGAGGTCACAGCCAGTATTGGCCCAACGGAGGGCAATTCCACTCTGTAACACATGGAGTCACCATGAGTTGGAATTGACTCCATGGGAACGTAACACAAAAAAAGTCTCTTTTTTTTGTAGAGCAGAAAATTGTCTCTGCACAATTTGGGGCCTTGCTTATTATGTTTCTCTCAGAGGGTTCTTATTTATGATTCTGCCCTGAACTCATTTGGAGTCAGAGAGTTGGTGTCCTGACCTTAGGTTCTCATCACCCACACTCACGTTGGCTTGGATTCTCCATGGCACCCAGCAGATCAACTTTGCCCTCCAGGGGATGGAGTCAGTGGTCTTCCTCATCTGCCACCCACAGGCAGACTGCTAATCTCCATTTTATTCAGCGGAGTGAATACAACAGCATTTCCAAGGCCGTGTTTTCTAAGCCATGGCTGAAAGATGGGGAATTAGCCGCCGAAAACACACTAGGCACATAATGAAGTGTAATTACTGGTGGAAAAGGAACCTTGCTTTGCTTCACTGCTCAGTGCAACGAAGCATCGTCCAGGGTTCAGCTAAGTGTTACCGAGCTGGCAGGTCCCCCACCAGACTTTTCTCAAGAACCAGCTCTTAGCAAGTTCAGCTTGATCTACCACATACTTCTTGTGTGAGATTTGGGCATTAGAAGATGATTTAGCAACAATCTCTGTTGAGAGCGAATAACCAACAGCCCCAACAACTGTGGAATCAAAGTGGTACAAACCAAGGGCTCTACGGCTTGGGAGATGCTTTCTTCATCTGTTTGCATCACCCAAAGGACCAAAAGAGATGCGTCAGGATAGGAACGAAGATGAAACCAAGAAGATACAATTTTCACAAGAGGCAACCAGATGCTTCCAGAATAAGTAAGTGGGTTTGCAAAGGTTAAGCCAAATACCAAAGAATGAGAAGAGCTTCTCTCTCTAGAGCAGTGAATCCCAAAGTGTGAATCCCTCCAAACGGCAACATCAACATCTGGAATTTGTAAAAAGTACCATTTTTTAAGAATCTGTCCCCGATCTCCTGATTCAGAAATTCTGGTGGTATGAATCAAGAATCTGTATTTTAATAAACCGTCCCCCTGATTCTGATGTCTATTTGAGAATTTGTGCTCCTAACCTGCCAGAAGAGTTAGTAGTTGCTCACTTAAGAACATGAAGAAGATCTTAAAAGTACTAGATCCAACTACTTACATTTTGTCATAGTTGGTTTCCAAAGTCAAAGCTAAACCAAGCCAGTTGCTGTCAACTTTGACCCCTGGAGATCTTACGTGTGTGAAAGTCGAACTGTGCTTCGCTGGATTTTCAGTGGCTGGTTTTTCAAATGAACATGACCAAGTCTTTCATTTGAGCCACCTGGGTGGGAGGCAGTTCAAACCATCAACATTTTGTGTTAATCTTTTGCATAAGCCAGCAACTCCTGTTTTCAGAGGACTAATGTTAAAATCTGAGAGATCTATTTTGTAGAAAGAGTTCAAGGGAAAGCTCCATGATCTTTTCCTTTACTTTTTGGAAACTTTTCAAGCCCCTTTGGATTAACATTTCAGTGGAGAGCAAAAGAAGAAGAATCACTGGCTACATGGTGATGGAGGTTATTTTGGTCCTAGGGTTCAAGACCTGTCCAATGCATGACATTATGTAACTCTTCTCTTGAAATACATTCCTTTGCATTGTTTGTAAGTTCTGATTTTTCAGTGGGATAGCCTTTATTTATTGTCTATAGAATAGAATATTCTAAACACATGTAGAGCTAAGATTACAGGATATTTCTAGGTGGTGCAAAGGGTTAACACTCTTGACAGCCCACTGAAAGTTTGGAGGTATGTGTTTACTGAGAGGTGTCTCAAAAGAAAGTCTTGGTGATTTGTTTCTAGAAAAGCAGCTGCTGAAAACACTAAAGAGGCTGGTAGGTAGCAAGTAGGGTTTAAAGGCTCACGAGTGGCCACCTGAGGTGCAGCCATTGACCTCTCTTCATCTAGAGTAAAGAAGAGTGGAGAAAATTGAAGATAGATGCAACCAATTAGTCCAATGGGTTAATGACCCACTCAAATCTTAGTCTCCACAACCATAAAAACAAACAGCAAGCCAACAGAAACCCTATGAGCTATAGTTCTACATCGACAGATGTGGAATCACCGTGAATTGATATCAATTCAAAGGCAACTCATTTAACTTTGTTAAATAGACCGGTGGGAGGTCTCCTTGAGCAATAGAGAGCCTATGATTTCTTGGGGCAAATCGCACGAGTACTCAAGGAACGACAGCGATGACTCTACAGTCCTTGGACTTGCAGGTGGATAACCTCATTTGGGCTTTCCCGAACATGGGCTTAAGCCTCTGGGCTCTTTCCTCTCATTGACTGCATCAGTGGACCATGAAGGCTCCCTGTCATGACGACATCTGGAAAGAAAGCCAAGGAAGGGCTGGGCCGAGTCATCCCAGTGGTAAGCGAGCTCCGTGCAGGTCAGTATGCTCCACAGAACCCTAGGAATTCCAAACTTTTGCCATTTCTTATCCAGCTCCAAATACCGGAACTCCCTCCCAGGCTGTAGTACCTCTCCGCCTGCATCTTCCACAGCTGGGCCACCTCCTTGGCCTTCCTCCGGTATCGTAAACATACAAGCTTCTGAACTTGATTGCCCTTCTTCACGGAATGCCCTTTCCCAATGTTTCACCTGGCTAATTCTTACGCACTCTTCAAGAAGTATGTGACCCTGCAATTTAAATGCTGTCTCTCACCTTTGAATGACATGTTGCATCAGAGTGAGGGAAATATTGCGTTGCATCTAGATTAGTGGTTCGCAATGGGGAAGAAGCTTGCTCCCAACAGGACATTTGCAACGTGTGCAGATATTTTTGGAGGTGGCAAGAGAGTGCTAGAGGCATCTAGTGAGCAGAGAGCACGGATACCAGAAACATCCTACAGGGCACACGACCTCCCTTATAACAGATGACTATCAATGCCAGTAGTGCCAAGACTAAGAAGCACTGGTCTGTAGAGACGGGAGCCTGAGAGGTTTGCAGAAGGGAGATTATTTCCTGCTCAGGGAAGCTTTTCTAGAAGAGAGGATATTTGAATTCGGTCATGAAGCTTGTGTTGGATTTTAACAGAGATTTGGGAATAGGATTCCTAGTAAGAGAAAACATTGCTCCCTTGGAGTGGGTAGAAGGAGCTGATTTATTGGAGAATGGCAAGTTAGCAGGGTTTTATTATTGTATCTGAAAAGGGAGCTCTAAAGTCAAGCTTTTTTTTTTTTTTTTTTTTAGCTATAAAGGAACCTTCTAATATGTGTCTTGCAAAGACTTTGGGGGGCCTCAGTCTAGAGAGAGGCAAGTCAGCCTCCCTAGAACCGGTTACTTCCAAGCCCATACAGCACTCTTCTTGTTGGACACCCACCAGGTTCCTGGGGAATGGGGTGCTAATGGACAATAATGATCTTGTCCTAAAGTTGGGCCTTTCAGGGTAAAGGTATTCTACCAGGGAGCTGCTTTATGGAGAAATTTACTCCCCACAAAGTCAAGTTCTGCCCGCTTCTCTTAAGGTTTTTCTAAATCTACAGCCTAGAAGCAGAATGTTAGCTTTTTATCATTTAACACAGAATCAGTATGTGTGCTTCCGAATGCACGTCAAGTTGGCTTTTTCAGATTCTCCCCAGTTGGAGCAGACCAGTACCCATCTCCTTACAAAGACCTGGGGATTATATCAAAGCAGGTAGTACCATAGAAATGGGTGACTCACCACTCCTCCTTATGAGTGTTTGTCCTCGTTCTGGGTCCAAATCTGAATTTTTACCTTGCCTTATTAAGTGTGTTTTAATGTATTCATGGAGTTAGGGGAAGACCACTCTTAATTCCTCTCTTTGAATTTTGTACACCGTAGCCAAATTTTCCCCTCATTCTGGTTGGTAGATACCCAAACAAGTAATGGAGTTACCAAGGCCCTAAGTCTACATAACTGATTGCTTTTTTAGGAGCCCTGGTGGCATGAGGTTACCACTGGGCTGCTACCCACAAGGTCAGCAGGGCGAAACCACTAGCTCAGGGGAACGACCAGCCTTTCTTCTACTGTAAACAGCTAGAGTCTTGGAAACCCACAGGCGAAGTTCTATTCTGTTCTATAGGGTTGCCATGAGTCAGAATTCACTCTATGGCAGTGAATTTGTCCTGACATTGTACTACCTTTGGCTCCTGTCACCTCCATCCCATGCTATAAACTGGGTAGCCAGACCTTATTGACAAAGTTGAGCACCATGTCATGGTGGCATTGAGACACTGAACCACCATCAAGTGTAGGCAAGGTGCTTTCCACTCACCAGACACAAACACTTTATTTATTTTTTAATAATCATTTTATTGGGGGCACTTATAGCCCTTATAACAATCCATATATCAATTGCATCCAGCATTTTTGTACATATGTTGCCATCATCATTTTCAAAATATTTTCTTTCTTTTTAAGCCCTTGGTATCAGCTCCTCTTTTTCCCCCTCCCTCTTCTATCCTCCCACTCTCATGAACCCTTGATAAATGATAAATTATTATTTTCATGTCTCTCACCATCCTCTGTTTCCCTTCACCCACATTTCTATTCTTTGCCCCCTTCTGGGGGGTTTTATACGTTAATCGTGATTGGTTTCCCCTTTCTCCCCCTTGTACTCCCACCTTCCTGCTACCCTCATGGTATCACTACTCTCATCACTGTTCCTGAGTTTTTCTGTCTTGTATTCCATGTGTTCAGAGCTCTTATCTGTACCACTGTACATGCTTCAGTCTAGTCAGATTTGTAAGGTAGAACTGGGGTCATGATAGTGGGGGTGGGGGGAGGAAGCATTAAAGAACTAGAGAAATGTGTGTTTTATCGGTGCTATACTCTACCCTGGCTGACTTGTCCCTTCTTTGTGACCCTTCTGTGAGGGGATGTCCAATTGTCTATAGATGGGCTTTGGGTCTTCACTCTGACCCTCCTTGTTCTCATTGATATGATTGTTTGTTTTGGGTTTTCTTATGCCTGATACTTGATCCTGTTGACACCTCATGATTATACAGGCTGGTGCGCTTCTTGCATGTGGGTTTTTTTGCTTCTCAGTTAGATGGTTGCTTGTTTAACGTCAATCCTTTAAGACCCCAGATGTTATATCTTGTAATAGCCAGGCACCAATAGCTTTCTTCACCATGTTTCCTTATGTACCTCTTTTGTTTTCAATGATTGTGTTGGGAAGGTAAGCATCACAGAATGCCAGGTTATTAGAACAAAGTGTACTTGCATTGAGGGAGACCAATGTCCATCTGCTACTTTAATATTTAACATATAAATATATGTACATAGACCTATATCCTTATTGTTATATATTAATATATTTACATATATACATGTCCATATTTATACCTCTAAATATCATTCACCTCCTAGTTCTTTCCTCTATTTCCTTTTATTTTCCTCCTGTCCTACTATCATGTTTGACCTTTATTTGGCTCTTAGTAATTCCTTTCAGCTACATTGCACATGATAACACCCCAGCAGGCATTCTATGCCCTCCTCGCCATTGATTTTAGATATCTCATTGATCCCTTTTCCTGGGTTTTGTTGGCTCCCCCTCCCTTTCCCCCACCTCCTCCTTTCCTGTGTCCTCCCTGAACCATTGGTCCCATTATTTTCTCCTTGGGATTGCTTATCCTGCCTATCTTATATACATAGACTTAAAAAACAAACAAACAAACAAACAAACATAGTTCCAAGTCTGTCTTCTGACCCTTATGAATGTTTTCTGATTGGGTCTGATGAGGTGGTAAGCCCCTCCCCCCTCCATCAGGAGTCTATTTTCGGGATTACTTGTGGACTTTGTTGCTGTGCTCCTTTTGCCACTCTGTTGCGCTCCTTTGTGTTTTACCCTGGTGTGTGTGGTAGGGGGTGAGGGGGTCAGCGGGTCTGACCAGGCACAATTCCCACACTGTGTTTCCAGTGCTGTCCCCAGTAGCACAGTGGATCCATGAGGGAACTTTGTGTCTCATGGTGGGGCCAACCCTATGTTCCTCTCTGTACATTGGCTGCTCTGAGCAGGAATGTCGTCCTCAAGGCTTGGTGGGCTGGGATGCGGTCCAATTTCTCTCTCTCTCTTTTCCTCTTAGTTTGCTCCCATGTGGTCTGGGCAGACCCACCACTCTTCCCAGGCTGTATCTTCAGTGTTGTCCTCTGTAGTGCATTCTTCAGGGCGGCGGTGGTGGTGGTGGTGGTGGTGGTTGTCACTGTAGCTGGCATTGGAGCCAGCCCTGCACAGACACACACTATGAGGGCCTCCTCAGCCCAATCTTGACTCATAACAGGAGAGAAAGCAGAGGACGCATAAGGAAGAAATAGAAAAAATAATGAGTTTCACTTTTACAGAAATTTGAGAAGGTTCATCCACTCAATGACCAAGTTCACTCTATTCTCCACTATAGGACAAAGGGAAAAACCCTGGGACACAAAGATTAAAGTCCTTTCTATTCTTTTGTCCATCTAACAGACAGACAGACTTACCAAAATGGAGAATTTATTGCAACCCTGTGAGGTAATGTCTAAACAACTAGCATTTACTTCACACAGGTATTACATAAAGAAATATAAATACACTGGTGATATCAAGTTCCTGTAATTAGTCATGGTTAAAATGAAAGTGGATTGAATATATATGCAGATAGATGAAATTAAATGTTTTCCATAAAAACAATAAGAGGAATGATGTTTTTATGACTGCGGTTATGTCTTTATTGAAAGATAATAAGAATGTTTCATGAGCAAAACCCTGAACTGAAATGTTGAATTAATATAATTAAATAAATAGTCTTGAACTTGACTCTGGGTTGTAACCCAAAGCACTTGAAACATCTGTTATCTACAAGAAAGCCCGCTTTCACTTGGACTATGACTATGCACAAAAAGGAGAATGCAAACCATTGATCACATACAGGCGTGAAATGTTTTGCAAATGTTAAAATATCTGTGTACTAACTTGACAATCACAAAGATATGAAGATTGCACAAATAAAGTCTGGTAGAAAACTGAAGTGCCCGACTTATGGACACCAGGTGTGACTACATCTTGGTCAACTCTGTTGCTATGGAGATGCTAATTCTTTTGAGATCCAGGCATCCCTCAAAGATGCTTTAATAAAATACTAATCATAGTTTTTGTCTGTTTGTGCAAAATACTTGGAAAAATAGAATAATCCTCCTAAACAACACAGGTAATCAAACTACAGAGTTTTCAATTCAACCAAGCCTTTCTGAACATGGAAAAGAGTGCTAACCAATGTGACTACTATCAATTTAAAATACAGTAAGATCAGTTGCTTGCTAACAATTTATAAGTATATCACCCAAAATATCTGGCCACACTGAAATAATTTATCTGGATTTTCTGAGAAATAAAACCATTTTTAAACTAGAATCATAAACTACAAAACTGAAATTTAAAGAACTGGAAGTTACAGTTTTTTCCCTGGATTTCTCTTTTACTTGTTCTTAGCCAAGTTTATTTAGGAGACGACTGATAATTCTTTCCTTTTTTTTTCTCCTTCAAATTCTCAGTCCATTATATGATTCGTGATCATTGACTTCTTATGAAATCTAATGTATTTCTTCAAGATAGACAGTTAGTGTAACAACATTTCATCCAGTATATTAAGTAAAATAAAACAAGAAACCCCCATGTATCTGCCTCTGAAGGACCTCAATCTGCACACCCCAGTTTTAACTTGGAAGTGACATCACATTAGTTTTATCCGCTCCTCACCCAATGTTGTCAAAAGAAAGTTAATCATCTGCTTCATTGTGCTGTGGAACATTAAATCATTTGGTGAAATGAAGACGTTAGAGGCAGAGAAAACTGAAAACCAGGATAGCATGAAATCAGCCAGTTCAGGCTATGCCATGTCTCCTAGGTGAACTGGAAAAGACAAGAGACATCAGCTCTCATTCTAGACCAGGTCTTGAAAGCACAGATCGCAGTACTTCCAGATCAAGTACTTCCTGCCCAAGGATGCTTTGTTCTTAGCTTCCTCAGCCATTTCCATAGACAACTCAGAGAATGGGCAGGAGCTTCCTGTGAGCATGCCCCACCCCACCCCCACGTCTTCCTACCCAACTTTTCCTCTTCCCCTGCCCAAGACCCTCCCAGGGCTTCTGGGAAACAAAAACTATCTCTTGCTAAGCTGTTTAATACCTCAATGTCTCAATAGGTCTCTTTAATAATCTTGAGTCACTGCAGAGACCATTAGAGGAAAACCGACCTATTGAGCAATACCTTCAGACTCAAGTATATATGTTCGCTCAGCTGTAACCCTGCCTCCAACTTTCATAGAAAGTTTTTCAAATTTGAACATCCAGAGAACTACTTTTTAATAACAATGAATTTATTTGTAAGACTTCCAGCCATTATCATTTATGTATTTTAAAACCAAACTGTATAAACACAGTTTGCTGTTGCTCTTGTCAGTGTGATAAAATTGCATAGACAACTTATTCAAACATGGTGGTTTCCAGGTTTTCGTGTCTATTTTGGGGGATATGTTATTAAAAGGCTTAATAATAAATTAGTTTTTCAAGACCCCCCAAATTTTAAAAAAAGTTTCAATATTTTTATCTCATATTTCCATGAACTTTTGGAAAATTCTTTAGTATTTCTCCTAATAGATATAAATTTAAGAATATAAATAATATAAAATCTAATGAAGTTAAATTTATATGAATGTTAAAAGTAAATTGTATTTGAATTTAAATATTACTATTTTGAGAATAAACCACCTAAAGAATTAAATTTTTATTATGTACATTGACAAATCATTTAAAAAAATTATTCTATTGGGGGCTCATACAATTCTTATCACAATCCATACATACATCCATTGTGTCAAGCACATATTTACATTCGCTGCCCTCATTATTCTCAAAACATTTGCCTTTTACTCTAGCCCCTAATATCAGCTGCCCATTTTCCCCCTCCCTCCCCCCTTCCCCCTCCCTCATGAATCCTTCATAATTCACAAATCATTATTGTTTTGTCATAAGTTACACTGTCTGAAGTCTT
>NW_022111300.1:40866665-40905473 GCF_000313985.2 Echinops telfairi
ATGTGGGCTTTGTTGCTTCTGAGCTAGATGGCCGCTTGTTTATCTTCAAGCCTTTAAGACCCCAGACACTATATCTTTTGATAAGAAGCCCCTTTTTCATAGGTGTTATTTATTTTATAGTGTGCCTATGTGGCTGGAAGGTGGCCTCTGGGAATGTCTTTAGTTTCAAAGTAGAAGGTTGTCTCAGAACAATAGTCTCAAGGGTTCCTCTAGTTTCTTTCAGTCTAATAAAACTTGGCGGAGTGTGTGTGTGTGAATTTCATTCCACCTTTTTTTAACCTATTTTGACTAGGACCTTCTATTGTGGTTTGGGGCAGTATCCAGTAGGGGTGTGTGGGCACTATCTAACACTTCTAGCCTCAGTTTAGAGCAGATGTGGTTCCTGAGAACCGTTAATCCTTCAGATTACATGCTTCCTTGGCTCTTTGTTTTCCTTTATTCTCCTATGTTCCTGGTAGGAAGAGACCAATAGCTACTTTTCAGAAGACCCTTCACTTGAGTGTTTTGAAGCCCTAGACACTACTTACTCGACTAGGATGTAACATATTCTATTTATGAACTATGCTTTGGCAGTTCACCTAGAAGTCCCCTGAGATGACAGTCCTGAGCCTTTCGGTCCAGTGGTCCAGTGCCAATGTCTAAGCAGTTTCTATCACTGTGCTCCTATATGCTGTCCTACATATACTCAGATATAAGTATATGTGAAACATTTGCAAACGGGTACATAGAAACATCATCCATCATAGCTCTATATAAGTTTTGTGTACTCCTGTATGACCTCTCTCATCTATTTAGCAGACACAATTAATTATATATCAACTTCGAGATTTTTGTTAATTCTTACTGGTGTTGTAGGATTACGTATGTGATAGCATTTGCATTGTCGTTGTCATCGTTGTTAGGTGTGGTTGACTTGGTTGCAACTCAGGTGACCGTTTGTACAGCAAAACACAACACAACACAGCCCGGTCCTGCAGCATCCTCGCAGTCGTTGTCATGCCTGAGCCTGATGTTGCAGCCACTGGGCCGATCCGTCTCCTTGAAGACCTTCCTCCCTTTCCCAGACTCCTCCCTTTACCAAGTGTGCTGTTCTTTTCCAGGCAGCGATCTGTCCTGCAAACAGGCCCAAAGTGCCTGAGAAGACGTGCATCATCCTGGTCTGGAGAATGAGGCCTGTGCATTGGAGAAGAATGCGCAAGGTTCGTGGGTTTTTTGTTGTCTTTTTTTTGGTGACACATATGTGTGACATATATGGGTAATGAAGTTGGCTGATTCCGATGTTAATCTGTATCTTTGTTGTTTCTTTCTAGTTCTTTCTTTTCATCAACAGTGACGTGTTAAAAACTCCTGCTATGATTGTGGAACTGTTGCTCTTGCTGTTAGAAGTTATTTTACCATACATTTTGGACTACTGTCATTGGTTGTATAAATACTTAAAATGGCGATGTCCTCTTGGTAAAATGACTGTTTAATTCTGTCCTTGAGTGTTTTCCCTTGCCTTTTGTGCAGGAGTTTGTCTAAAAGTCTGTTTTATTAAAAATTAATATTGCCACTCCTGCTTTTTTTGGGTTACTGTTTGCTAGGTACATATTTGCCAGCCTTTGACGTTTAGTGTTCTAATTTATATTGTTGTGTCTCTTTTACGGATCGTGTTCTTTTTTCCATTCAGTTATTGTTGCTTGACTGGAACATTCAATGTACTTACATTCAATAGGTATGAATTAACTGTTGTCATTTTGTTGCATTTTGGGGTTGTATTTGTGTGTGTTACCAACAGTTTCTGTGTTCTGGTTACTTTTCTATATTGAGTTCTTTACTTATGGATTTTCTTTACATTTCTTTCATGGTTTATATTTTGTGTTTATTATGTGTTTCCTGAATCTTTATTTACTTTGTTTTCATTTTGGGAAGTAGACTTATTAATTTTCTTTGTGGTCACTTGGGATTTTACCTCGATCTCCCAAAGTTGAAAAGTCTGTAATATTTTCATAACATCTTGACATCCTCTCCATATGAAAGTTCTATAAATGCACTATTTATTCTGTCTTTTATTTTGTCATGATTCAATGATTAAACTCTTGATGCCTGATCATAAAGTTGATAGTTGGTTTTCACCCACCAGCTACTCCCTGAGGACAGATATGGCAAAGTGCTCTGTAAAGATTATAGTCCTGGAAACCCTATGGGGGAAATTCAACTCTGTAGGTTAGACCAGGTTGAATAGAGAAACAAATTCATTGACACTCATATGTGTGTAAGAGAGAGCTTTATATCTAGATGTAATTGTGCATCAATAAAACATCCCAGCCTAGTCCAGATCAAGTCCATAAGTTTTATTTTAGCCCATAAGTCCAATACTAGCCCATGAATTTTTCTTCAGTCTCATGCAGCACATGTAATGATCCCTAATGCAGGAAGATCACAGGCCAGTGGGTGGAAGTCCTGTGGGTCCAATGACAGTGGATGCATCTCCAGGTCACTGGCTGCCATCAGCATGAGGCTCCATGTGGCTTGTCAATAGGAATGTCAAGCAGAGAGAGACTGTAGTCCTCCTCCCAGGAGAAAAAGAGGAAAATCCCAGAATCTTCCTGGTGGGTGTTACCTTGTGACCTGATTGGCAGACTAGACTCCACAGGAGATTATACAACTGCCACAGTAGACTGGCTATGATTCAAAACTGACGTGATGGTACAGTTCTATTTGGGAGTGGGAGGGGAAGAAAGGAGTTGCCATTCACAGAGTGATGTCCCTGGTTCCCTATTTTCAGTCTGTCGCTTTGTTTTGTTTTTCAGGATGCTTGATCTTGGTTGGCATGTGGGCAATGATATCACGTGTCTTCATCTCAGGTTGCTGTCTGATGTGTTATCCTCTGTCTAAAGAATTACTTGTAGTATTTTCTGTGAGGTCGGTCTTCCTTCTAAGAATTCCTTTATTGTCTGTCTATCCAGAAATCTTCTTTAGCTCTCATATTTGACAGACAATTTTACTGGGTACAGAGCTTGTGGTTGGCAGGTGCTTTGGGGCGTTTCTATTTCAGAGATTTATATATATGCCGTCCTTTTGCCATCTCGGTAGCAGGGTTTCTGCTGAGAAAGCAGAGCTTAGTCTTGTTGGTTCACCTTTGTAGGCGACCCTTTCTCATCTCTTCATCGTGTTCCTCAAACGTGAGCAGCTCCATCATGAATGGAAGGGTTGTGTTTTGTTACATTTTGTAAGTCATCTGTCTTTACCAAATGCTAACTGTTACTGTTGGTTAGCTTTGGATTGATTGTAACTCATGGTGATTCCATGTGTTCAAAGAAGAATTGCTCCATAGGGGTTTCAAGCTCTGACCTTTTGGAAGCAGACCACCAAACCTGTCTTTGAAGTACTCACTCTGTGGAGGTTCAAACTGCCAAATTTCCTAAAGTGCTTAAATATCTGTACCACCGGGGCTGTCTACCAAGTGCTCACAAAACCAAACCAAACTCATTGCCATCTAGTTGATTCCAACTCATAGCAACCCTGCAGAACAGGATGGAGCCCCCTTGTGAGTTTCCAAGATGGTAACTCTTTATGGGAGGAGATAGCCCTATCTCTCTCCCCAGTCCAACATGGTGGTTTGGACTGCTAACATAGCTGCGATGCCACCAGGGCTCCTACCAAGTACTCTAAGAGGTTTAAAAAAATATTAATTGAGCATTACTATTTATATGGATTGGTTACAGTCAGAAGAGCTTATCCTTGCGAAGCTTTGGAGAGATTAAGACAGGCTTTAATAAAAATACAAATAGGGCTAATATATGTCAGTTATAAATTGGTACCTCCTCTAGAACACATTTATTCTGTTGGATTCGTTAAATAATTCAATTTTATACTGTAAATATCTCTATCAATCTCTATATCTATATATATATCTTCAAAAAGGTCATGGCCAACTTCTAACTCCATTTTCCCATGAACTATTGAAGTTGCCTCATGTTTTTCTGAAAAAAATTATTTTCTTTTATGTGAATCAGTCCTTATTTTTCAGAATGGAAGAGATGCTACTAGCAATAAGCTATGTTTACTCAATTGGATGTTAATTAAAAAGGAAGTATTTTAATTTAAGGGATGAGTTTTACCTTGACAAACTTTAAAGCCTATTTCACATTTAATCTGCTAATAGGTGTTTCTGAAAACAATGGCCACTTCCGGTAAGTGTGACTTAGTGGGGTAGGAGAGACACCTGGTGGACAGCAGTTGGAAAGTATGCAAAAGCTTACAGTACCAGGTCTTCAGAGGGTTGTTGTATTTTTCTGTCTTCATAAGAAAATGGTGGATAAATAAAAATGGCAAGAAGGTTGGGACATGAGAGAGATCAGTGTTCTACTGAATTGCCATCATTAGTTGCAGAGGCACCAACCACCCCTTTCCTTTATGTAACTCAGATTCAACCTACAAGACAGAGTAGGACTGACACCCCCCACCCCCCCAGAGGATCCAAGGATGTAACCATTACAACTGACTGGAGTGAGGCCCCCTGGTGCTATAGTGGTTATGCGTCGGGCTGCCATCTGCATGGTTGGCAGCTTGAAACCATCGGCAGCTCTGATGGAGAAAGACTGGCCCTTCTGCTTCTGTAACAGTTAGTCTTGGAAGCCCACAGTGGGGTCCCTGTGAGACAACACTGACTGAAAGGCAGTTTGGTTTGGGTTTTTGTCCATGTGGAGTAGTGGTTAGCACCAAACCCCTTATCACTCCTCTATTCATTTACTCTGGTAAAGAGTTATAGTCTTGGAAGACCACAGGGACAGTTAGTTATACATTGTCCTATAGGGGCGACTCGATGGCAGTGAGTTTGGTTTTGGGGTTCCGTCACAAGGTAGCCTGGTGACATGATTACAAACTTGGAACCACTGAAGGACAGTTCTGCTTTGTCCTGAAGGCTTGCCATGAATCTGAATTGACACTGGGGTGCTGTTCCATTAGCAGCTGGGCACTTAAACCATTGTGCCAGCACGACTCCTTAGCAACAGAAGCAAGGATCTTAACTGAGATTGATTTCTCTTTTAGTTTAGATGTATCTATATTTCTCCAGCCAGCTAACCAACAGCTCAATTTTTCTTGGATATTTCTTTTATCCATGATGCGGGTATAAATAGATCTTTTACGGAATAAACCAATGATGAGCTATTTAAGGTAGGAAAGTTTTTCCACAATCCTTTTTTTTTAAACTTTACTATTATTGTATGATTCTAACAAGCTTTTCCAAAGTTTAAAAGGCATACAATCAAAAGAGCAATTTCACCTCTAGGAAACTATTTCATTGCCATGGTATAGTACAAACACATGACGTGTAACTGAAAGCATGCAGAGAGTCTGGAGTGGAAACAGTTGGTCAGGTTACGGCATCTAGACAAGGCCAAGGAGGCACGTGGAGCGAGAGGCAATGTGAAGGCCAGCCTTAAGCTCCAGAGCCTTTGTTAGCCATGTCAGTGGCCCCAATGCTCTACTTCCTGGCTGGACTAGCTGGAGACAAAGATGCTCAAGGGATTTGGGCTTTGTTTTACTCTACTCTTGTACTCTGTGTGGAGAGATAGCGTGCTTTTTTTATTGCAGAAGGTTTGTTTGCATCAGAGAAAAGTAGAGAAACGGTCGCTGCCCCGAGAGATGTGCTGTTGAAGACCAATAACACTGACATGCATATTAGGAAAAACCACAAAGGATGGAATGTTTCTAAGAGAGGCTGCCCAGTCCAGCACTACAGACGGCCAAACTGTCAGAGCTGGAACCTGTGTAAGAGGGAAACCCGTCGGAGAAGGAAAACCCACACATTTTCCACTAGGATGAGGGATCGAAAGGTGTCCCGGTAGAGCTCCAACACATGTGAAAAACTTATGAGACCTGGCAAGATGAGGCAGTCCCATCATGTGTGGAGAGCCATCCCTGAAGGAGAAAACCACGTGGGCCACTGGCAGGGTACCGAGTGCATCCCTGACCCATGAACAACATGGGCTTGAACCCTGAGAGATCACATGGACTCCCCCCCCCCCCCATGCTACTATGGTAGTGAGCTCCAGCGTACGTAGCATCCCATTAAAACACCGTGTGAAGCTCACCGGTCCTGCGCTGGCAGTTTGTCGCTACACGAACTGCGTGCTCTCTATCCTTTCATCTCCCCTCACTGGAGAGACCAAGACTCCAGTGAAGACCATGGGAATTATAGGGAGTTTCCAGCAGATCCCACAACACAGGAGCTCACAATCGAGCAACAGGATAGAGACCCACGTCAAAGTGGACCCCTGCTGTTCAAACTCACATAGTCCCTGGGTCAATTGCATATATTGGGAGGGCTTTTCAACTGCTCAGGAGTTGGACACCCTATCCTTTGCATTATTCAAAGGTTAGGTGCAAATTACTCTATTAAAAAACAAAACAAAGCTTAACTGGGTTACTGAAGTGACTTACTAGAACAAAACCAAAATAAACAAATTCTCCTTTGTGGGAAATTTATTGATTTTTGTACTCTGTGTTTGAATAGCCAATAACTTTACAGACTACGAGTCTACAGGTAACCCCTCAAAAATCAGAGTTGCCACAGTTTCTTTTCCCTGAACTATATAACTTAGCAATACATAATCATGAGTCACTGATAGAAGTGCTATCCACTCACCTTAATTTCTTGGATGATCCAAAGACACCATCCTACATCTAAACTGTTGTGGCTGAGGGTAATAATCTTTACCTTTTCTCTGCGTGTCCCAGTGACTCCCAGTCTTGCAGCCTCGGTGTTAAAGGTTTTCGTCACAGCTCCTCCAGATTTGGGTTAGCTTCTGTGTGGCAGTGACAAAGGACCTAGCCACTAGCTGCATGTATGATCGTCTCCCTAGAATCCTCATAACTACCTGCACGCATGTTCTGCCAGAAAGAATTCTTCCTTGTGTGTCTTGAGTCAGGGGCATCCAGGAAGAGGGCACTTCAGAAAGGATATGGAAAATGGGATGAAGAGATCGTGAGCATTTGCCCACGGACTTTTTGACGTCCCTTGTATAGAAATCATGGGCTATCATTTAGACAGCTTTATGCAAATAGATGAGGCAGCTCTTCATCTTGGAAATCACACCGGTTATTTATTTTTAAAATTTTATTTTATGGGGGCTCTTACAGCTCTTATCACAATCCATACATATATCCATTGTGTCAAACAGGTCTGTACATATGTTGTCATCATCTTTTTCAAAACATTTTCTTTCTACTTGAGCCCTTGGTATCAGCTCCTCAATGTTTCCCTCCCTCCCCCATGTCCCCTTGATAATTTATCATCACACTGGTTATATTTGATGGATTAATTTTAGGTCTTGATAGAGATACGGGAAGTCTGGTGACACAGTAGCTAAGCACGTGGCTGCTAAGTAATAGGTTGGTAGATCTGCCAGTCATTCCATGGGACCTGGACATTTCTCTCCCTGAAAGATTAGAGACTAGGAAACCCTATTTGCCATTTCTTCTCTGTCGTTTGGGGTCACTAGGTAGGACAGTTAGATTTATTGTGCCAACTAGCCCTCCATAGGAACATGTGGGCAGAGTCTAATCAGGTCCCAGCTTGATTGGAGGGCTACTGAGAGAAATACCTTCCCCGCCTGGCATCCCATCTCTCTTCCTCCCTGGTGATCAGAGCAGTGTGCTGCTGCAGCTTGAGCTAGTTCTTTGCCTCAACCGTGTGCTCCCTTCCCTGTGGCCGAGTCAACCCAGTGGATTACATCACTAGAGCTTGGGGCTCCTTCAAGATCTGCTCCACCACGCTGCTGGTATGTACGTTGCTTGAGTTTAAGAGCCTATTGGGGCCTGCTAAGCTCCCAGCTCTACTGACTGTTGCTGCCCCACCAGAGGGTAGACCCCGATTTCTGCTTCCTTGTCCTTGGACTGGCAGCCCAAGTGAGTTGAGGAACCTTCAGTGTATTAACTGTTCCACAAAAGTGAGCAGAACTGAGCCCTCTGTGCTGCTGTGTGGACTAATTAATCATTATGCTACTTCTCACTGTATAGGTCTATCCTTTTATATAGCTGCAGTCCTAAGTGGCCTGGTTTTGTTTCTCTAGAGAACCATTCCTAGCACACTGGGAGTCTGACTAGGCTCGGTGACACACAGTACAAATAGCACTGATAGGGAGCAGCATTAATGCCGGTTTAAGGGCAGCTGGAGAAGCCTGTAGCAAGTGGCGGGATAAATCATGAATGGGCAGAACTGCTGGCTCGGCATGCTGGTGGAGTATGTGTGGATGATCTCATGTCTGTAGCCTGGAAAGGAAGCCACAACATACACAAACACAGAGCCATTCTGTCGGACGACAGGAATGGTTTCTCTGAGTGGAGTCTTGCTCCGGCAATGGATTTCTCCTTGGGTTCTAAAGGCACACTATGTTAGAGTTCTCTAGAGAAACAAAACCAGGACACTTATGATTTTAGATAGATATATAGATAGATAGATAGATAGATAGATAGATAGATAGATAGATAGATAACATAAGAAATAAACAGTCTACAAAGCAGTACAAATGGCTCAGGATCCTCACTTTCGTGAGACAGGTAATATACTCGTAGTCCTTCAAGTCGTGAGAGCCGCTGGTTGCAAGTCAAGGAAGCAGACAGCTGAGTCCTCTGTAGAGCATTTCAGGCTATCCAGCCACAGGCAGCAAACAGCAAGGCAGGTCACCAACAGTCAACCAGATGACAGGGTCCGGCAGTCCCCAGCTCAAGCGATGTACACTCCAGTAGCGTGGCGAAGCTGGTCTTGAAGGAACCTCAAACTACAGTGACACAGCCCACGGGTTAGGTGTCCGACAGATAGTGTAGCTCACAAATTGAGGCAGAGAACACACTAAGGCAGCCACACACTGGTCATCAAAGAGCAAGAGACCAGAATGGTGAGGCTTGCCGAGCCATTTATCTCTCCGCCCTTCAATTAATCCCAAATGTGTTCATTGGCCAGGTTGGCACAATAAACCTACTGATCACACGCACCAATTCCATTCAACATTTCCCAGTTGCATGACATCACAGCAAAGGAAGAATTCCGGGCATCATACCTGTTGATACCATGGTGCACGGGTAATGACTTTATTGCATATCAACTAGAAATTTTGCATCATGAACCGACTCTCCAAGCCTCTACATCAGAGGTAAGTGAGATAATACATGTGCTATGTGAAATATTTCACCTGGTACCAGGCTTACCATGAGTGCCATGAGTATGTGCTAGGGAGCAGGTACCAGTGTTATCACTGTTGCTGTTGTTGCCTGAGCTTCCAGCCTACACCAGTCCATCAGGTGAACAGTGTTGGAAGAAGAGCACTGCTACTTGCGAGTCCAATGGATTGTCAGAAAGTGCTACATGAAATCAGAAAGAAACAGATCACACTGGGTGGATTACACAATTTCACCAAAAGGCAGGGCTCCCATCTAAGGGCGTGAAGGGTGTTCAAGTGTTCTACAAGAAGTGAGAAGGTCATTTTCCCCCCTTCCCTTCTCCAAATCATATTTTATTTTGAAAAAATACATACGCAGAAAACAAAATAACTCCTCTTCATTCTTGACCTAGATTTATTCACGGTCATTATTTTGCTACATTTCATTTTCATACTACCCCCTTGCCAACCCTTTGAAAGTAAGCGGTAGCCAGCCAGTATTTCCGCCCCTTCTTATGGCCCCTCTCCCAGGAGATGGCAAGTCGGGCACTGGTTCATTCTGCTGTACAAGGGTTCTTACGGGTCGGCACCGGCTGAAAACAATAAGGAAATCATCACATCTAGTCATCTAGAATAAGATCGATCTTCGGATTTTCCCAATGGTCACAGACTTTTCCCCCACAGATTTTGTTTCTGGTTCAGGAGCTGATCAGTCGGAAGTATTTGCTTGTTAATGGGTTATCTCTCTACTTCCAGATATGTCACACGCCGACGGAGACTTCTGATCTCCTTAGGCTCGCACAGCAGGCTGGGCATCTTCTGATGTATCCATGCTTACACTAACCATTTGGAGGACCAACAATCATGACAATTGAATTCCCACTCAATCATGTTCCTCTAGCAAATTCAAATAGAAAATTAAAGCAATTCCTCATATACTTCACTTTATAAAAGAAAAAAATATTTCATGTTAATTTTCTGATACTTGGAGATAAAGAGGCAGGAAAAGGAGGGGGGCAGATGATTGCTTTTCCTCTAATTATCTGCATAATGGCTCTCATTCTCCAAGACACTTTGTCACTCGTGATCTAGATCTCGCATTACATTGGGAATACAGGTGGTCCATTGGTAAATATTGCCTTTCTTAGCTTTCTCTGGTTAATTTGCCACAGTTAGAAACATTGAGACCCATTTCAGGTCTCCACATGCGTCTGTCTTTGCAGCACATAGATCACATCTCCTTGGAAATAATTAGATTAAGTAATAATGCTCTGCAGCTGCTGAGTTATTAGCCAAATGCTCACCAAATGGGATCTCTCATTAGGACTCCTGAACAGGTAATCTTTTTTGATAAATGAACTTATAATTTTCATAGCCATTTATATAATACTCAGATATTGCCTTTTATATTGGTTTCTAATGTCTTGGCACATCGGGTGCTCTATTCGATTTTCCCTTTTAAAGGATGCAAAAATCATTACTGACACTTGATTAAGTTCTTTTTCAAAGTGGCACGAGGCTCTGCTAAGAATTAGACCCTATGGGTAGGGAAACTTTTTTGCATTAAGGCTCAGATATGTCTTCTAGTTTTGACTGCAAAGGCAAGTCCCAACTCCTGATGAATAGTCTGATATCTTCACTGCTAGACCAACCCAGATGATAATTGCTGTCTACATAAAAATAGGTCTCACATCCTTATTTAACCAGAGTGGCTGCAGGGAAGTTAAAATTAACTTACAGATGAAACAGGTGAAAATGTTTATGTTTTCCTTGCTTCTGAGCCAGATTGTCTCAGTACCTAAACTGCTCCCTGATAGCAACTTAGACACTTTAGGCGGGTGCAATCTTCTCCTTGATGAACTAAGAGAATTCCAATATCTTCCAAATTTGCAAGTAGAAAAATATCACCTCATTTGCAGGAGTTAATAAATACACCTGCAGCAACGTCACCCCCTCCCCAGCCTTCATTAAAAGAGAACATTGAAACAGGGATGCTCCGGCTGTGCTGGTGGGACTGTAAAATGGTGTAGATGCTTTGGAAAACAACCTGGCTGTTCCTATCAAGGTGACACCCAGAATTAAGCTACGATCCAGCAATTCCATTCCTAGGTATTTGCCCAGGAGAAAATATGCCCTCTAAAATGTGATGCGTGCCTGCGTATCCTAGTATCAAAACACCAAAAAGTAGAAAGAACAGAAATGCCTATTGACTGAAGACTAGTCAATGAAATGGAAAATGTCCATACAATGGAATGGTCTTCCTCAATAAAGAAGAATGGCAAGTGGACACGGGCCACAATGAGAACATACCTTGGAAGTAGTCACTCTCAAAAATATCATGTTTTATTTCTTTATTTAGAAATGAACTTCTTTATTTAGAAACAAAAGAATACAAGTCCATTTCCGCTTTCCTGCTCCTCCTTTTACAGCCACAGACCAATGTTCGGATCTGGGGGCTTTGTGAGGTGGTGACCCTTCTCTTTTTCAAAAGTTTAACTTTTTTTAATGTTTGATGATTCTGTATGATATACATCACTGTATGACATCCATAATAGGTGGTTCTATTGGGACAGAAAATGGGCCAGCAATGGCTTAAGGCTGCCAGGGTCGAAGAGAGGTAGGGGATGAGTGATTATAAGTATGACGATTTTTTTCTTTTTCATGAAAAAAAATCATTTTCTTAGGGGCTCATACAACTCTTATCACAATCCATACATACATCAATTGTGTAAAGCACATTTGTACATTCATTGCCCTCATCATTCTCAAAACATTTGCTCTCCACTTAAGCCCCTGGCATCAGCTCCTCATTTTCCCCCTCCTTTCCCGCTACCCCCTCCCTCATGAACCCTTGATAATTTATAAATTATTATTTTGTTATATCTTGGACTCTATCTCCCTTCACCCACTTTTCTGTTGTCCATCCCCCAGGGTGGAGGTCCTTGTAATCGGTTCCCCCTTTCCAACCCACTCTCCCTCCACCCTCCTAGTATCGCCACTCACACTACTGGTCCTGAAGGGATCATCTGTCCTGGATTCCCTGTGTTTCCAGTTCCTATCTGTACCAGTGTACATTCTCTGGTCTAGCCAGGTTTGTAAGGTAGAGTTGGGATCATGATAGTGAGGGGTAGGGGGGAGGGGGGGAGGGGAGGAGGAAGCATTTAGGAACTAGAGGAAAGTTGTATGTTTCATCATTGCTACGCTTCACCCTGACTGGCTCATCTCCTCCCCATGACCCTTCCTTAAGGGGATGAGTATGACAATTTTTAAGGTGTTAAGAGTACGCATCTATTATATTTTTAATATTTCTTATATACATGGGAAAAGGAAATCAACTCATTAGTATTCAGGCAAGTGCAAATTAAAACCCAATGAGCTACCACATACATCCATTGGAAACCCTAAAATTGATAAGTCTGACCGTGTTAACTGTGGGTAGCATATGAACCAAATGAGACCCTCCCACACTGCTGGTGCCATGGAAATCGGTCCAGCCCTTCTGGAAAAACTGATGTAATCTGCTGAGGTTGAATAGATGCAGAACTTGCGGCCCAGCAATTTAACTCTTAGGTATATACCTAGCTGTAAACCATGAGAATGTGTCTCAAAGGATGTTAGAGTTACAACTGACAATAGCCAACCTGTCACATGAGTAAATACATTGTGATGCATCGATGCAGGCAACAATGAAGTATTAGCAGACCATCTTCCAGAAGGCTGGTGGTGCAACGCAAAGCACTCAGCTGTTAACAGAAAGGTCGGTGGTTTGACCCCATCCACGAGCTAGCTCATTGGGAGAAAGATGAGTAGACTTGCTTCTTGTAGGATGACAGCCAGGAAAACCACACGTGGCAGTTCTACTCTGCCACGTGGGGTTGATATGAGGCAGCATCTGGTTGACTGCACCTGACACGAACAACCACCACCACAACGTCTCTATCGTCAGCAGCATGGATGAATTTCACAAATGTAATGACGAGCCTATAGGTCAGTCACCGAAGAACACAGGCTAGGTGATTCCATTCATATGAAGTTTAAAATCAGGCAAAGTTAAAAGATGGTGTTTGAAGCCAGAGGTTGCGCGGATCACATCCAATTTATACATGTCGTTTTCATGTGTTCCCATCTGCCCCTGGGAATTTTGCGTGTCCTTATGAAGCACACTGCCTGGTGTGAGGCAGCACCTACTGCCACTTCAAAGACTAAAAAAATACTAATTTCAACTAATTTCCTCTAGTTAGGAGCCTGTCTTCCAGCACGTGGGATGCCCCCCCACCTCCTCCCCGGGCCTGCCAATCGTGAACACACCAACCCAACAACTGGGCCTCTCTCCTGAGTTTTCTGGCTCCTCCCACCATTTCTAGAACCTAATAAAGAACCCTACAAAAGTAATAGATCTAGCTTGCTAATGAGTGCCCAAAGAGCAGATGACAGAAATCCTACACATAAGGGAATGAATACATGAATCACAAAGAATAAATAAACACTGAGCAAGCTCTGGCACCCTGACAATGCCAATTCTTTCTGTTCTTTTCCTTTCTTGCTTCTGATCGACCATTCCCAGAGAACAGTAATGATCTAGATCAGGAAATATTCTAGGCGTCTGAGCAACTAGATCGATCTCTTTACAAAAAGAGGTCATGATGCTCTTGGGTCATCTCCCACCTAAGATTTACGTCCTCCTTTCCCCCATTCCCTCCCGTTGCCCTGGGGTTGACGCTCTTACAAGCACGCACCCTCTGTCTGAGCCTCACATTCCGTCTTCTAGGACATTCGGCTGAGATAAGTAGCTATCTTTGGGAGATGGAGGGTCTAGTGATTTGACAGTGTACAAGGTGAGGCTTCAGGGAGCCTGAGGTGACTTGCCTCTTGGCCTGGGAGGTGACATAGTGTCAGATTCCTGGCAACTCATTGAGCTGTGCCTATGTGTTAGTGTGGGCATGCTCACCCACACATTTACTATTTTTAAATTTGCAGCTACGGATGAGAGCCGCTCAAGCATGGGGCTTTCCCTCAACCTTCCATGGAGTCAAATCATAAAACCGGCACCGGGAAGCCCTGGAAAGGGCCTTGGAAAGGAACAGAGCAGATTGAGCACAGCTGTGTTTAGCAGCACGCAAATTCCGAAGTGCTTACCTGTTTTTCCCTCCCTGGGAGTGGGCTGTTTCCTTCATTGCACTGTTGAGGCAATAGCATCCCAACAAAGGAATATCACCTACCATATCCCACAGGTTTTCAATGCACCATTCTTAGCAGGACCACATGGCCCCACCTTAGAGTTGCACAATTACCACCCTTCCATAAGATTCGGCTACACAAGGCTCATTGTCAAAATCCCCCAATGGATTTCCTGGGGACATTTTGTGGTCCTTGGGGTTAAAACGATTTAACAACATAAGCTCCATCTTTAGGAAGAGTTGTAAGCCTATATTAAAGTCTGCAAGATACAAGATCTCAAGTAATTGGTGCTGAAAAAAAATACAGCTCATGATGCCTGCCATGGCGAAGGTGGACGAGCCAAAGAGCAGATGGCATGGCAGTGACTGAAGGAGGGGGAGCTTCCTGTGATCCCCAGGAATGCTCGAGGGTAAGTGAGGATAAACTTGAGGATCAGAACATTTCAGGGAGTTAAGACAAGAGGCAACAAAATCAAGGTGATTACCATTCATGTTACCCCCTCTATACAAAAAAAATATGGAGTAGTGGTTATGCACTGGGCTGCAATCTGGCTGGTTGGCAGTTCAAAATCACCAGCAGCTCTGCAGGACAAAGACTGGGCTCTCTACTCCCGCCAACAGTTACCGTCTCAGAAACCTACAGGGTGCTCGCTAGGGTTTCACTCGGGCGCCATGGCAGGGAGTGTTTGGAATGTGAGTGCCGGGTGCAGAGCTGGGTACCTGGTACATTTTGCTGACTGAAAGGGCTTTCTACTCCCCTCCACAGCTACAGTCTCGGAAAACCACAGGGGTCCCTATGAGTCAGCATGGACCAATGGCAGTTGAGAGCGTTACGGGCATTCTTTTTGTTATTTGTGTGTGTGATTGTTGCTTAGCAAATTCAGCTTGCCTATAAGTGCAGGGTAACTGCAGGTCTTGGTCAGATAATGAGATTCTCATTAGTGGAATCCCAGCGAGTATACAATCATTTCCTCTTTACCATTTGTTGAGTTGTTAAATCTAGCTACTTGCCCTATGTATTTCAAGTGACTGTCATAAGGAACATTTCTTGAATAGATAGTTACCCAAGTGTACTTTAAATATCTCCCTTCCATGCTGTTCAGAGACTCTGAGGCTAGCCCTGTCTGCTGGGAGCAATTGGCCCATCAATCACTCGGCTTCCTGGTGTGGTTTTTTGACCTGATGAAAAGTCCATGTCAGAAAATTTTGGTAGTTTCTTAGTGCCATCTAGTGGGAAGTTGGTTGTGAACACACTTCTCTAGATCCTATCAACCAAATGGTTTATTACATCTTATTATTATTTTAAACATCACAGAATCCATATCATACTTAAGATCTCCTGAATTAGAATATGACAGCGCCATCAGAGTTCAGAATTGTTTGCTCCTGCAGAACAAAACCAGTTTATTTGTTTTTAAATTTGCTAATAAACACGTTTATGATTGCTTACAACCACTCCCTTTTATTGAAGAAAGAAATATAGAATTCCTCAAACCCAATTTAAAACACCGCAAGACATGTTTTTCATTAATCAAAATTTTAAATGCTACTCATCAGAAGAAGTGAGTTGATAGTGCTATTAAGCGTACAAGTGTTAAATGACTAGAACATACTGTCTTATAAAATTACTCAGTTTAGAGAGCAAATAATTACAAATAAATATTTTAGGATATAACCTTGCATATGTTAGCATACCATTTAGGATGCCAATTTTATGAAATTTTGTTCTTCATGCAATTCAGAAAGGGGATTCTGTTTGATCTTCCGCCATTATTATATGGAATTCCTTTTAACACAATCATTTTGTTGTTTCTTACCTCCCCGATAATACGTGTGTGCTTGTATAGCAACATCTTTTGATGCCGTGGAGTGTTGAATGAGTGGAGAAGACCTTCGTGTCCAGGACGCGTCGTGTGTAAGCACAGTTGAACCTACAGAAGGATGCTGACAACTGCCGCTCCTTGTGATTGTCAATCTGAAGTATTTCTCTTCCTTCAATGACATCACCCACCGCTGTGGAGTCCTTCTAGCTCTAAATGACAGGGTACAGCTGCTCCCCAGGGTGTCTGGGACTATACGTCAGTAGACTGCCTTTCTCCCATGGAGAAGCTGGTGGGTTCGAACTGCTGACCTTGCAAATAGCCGCCCAATGTTGAACCCACAGTCTTTAACTGTTCAGTGCCGTGCAACAATTGACAGTGCTTAACCAAAGGCTGGCTGCTGAGCTGATCATGGTGACCACGTCATGACATCATAGGAAACTACAAAGGAATGCTTACTCTGAGACTCCACCCCTTCATTCTTTATCTAGCCTGTCAATTGGGTCACAGCCTGATGATGCCTCCGTGTGGGTGTGGCCTTCTCATGAGGATTCTAGTAACTTCCTCTCTCTTGATTCTGCCTTCAGATGAGGCAGGCCACTCTCTAGTTCTGCTTCACATTTCTGTTGACAAGCCACACGCAGCCACGCTGATGGCAGCCAGAGTCCTGGAGATGCTCCCACCCTCACTGGATCCACAAGAGTTTTCACCAACTGTCCTGTGATTTTATAATGTCTTATAAAATTACTCAGTTTAGAGAGCAAATAATTACCAATAAATATTTTAGGATATAACCTTGCATATGTTAGCATACCATTTAGGATGCCAATTTTATGAAATTTTGTTCTTCATGCAATTCAGAAAGGGGATTCTGTTTGATCTTCTGCCATTATTATATGGAATCCCTTTTAACACAATCATTTTGTTGTTTCTTACCATTGCTAGTGGCTACATGAGCTTAAAGAGGAATTTATGGACTAGTATCAGACTTAAGGGCTAATATCAGACTTGTGGACTTGATCTCAACTGGGCTAGGATGCTTTTTTTAATATAAGTACTCTTTGATAAAGCTCTCTCTTATGCATATGTGAATGTCACTGGATTTGTCTCTCTAGTCAACCCAGTCTAACACATGTATTAAGAACTGCTCTCAGCTTTTCAAACATTTTATGAATTAACTTCCTCCATGGACATAATCACTGTCGGTACGAGCTTTTTCCAAGATCAGTTGCTTTTCAGCTGATCAAGGGGCTGGCACAGGGCCTAGCTGCATTTTGATCTGGTGGGCATGGGGGGCCAGGATGTGTTGGGGCCAATTCGATGACAGGTAACAAGAGCCTGTCCAGCCCTATCTCTCTGCTCCATCTTGCAGCACACTTCCTGGTTGTTCCAGCCTTCCCTGGGTCAGGCCTGCTCCAAGAGGACGCTTGCTCGGTGCCACGTAGAGCCACGTTGCTTGCTCTGTGGGCCATGGACCACTTGCAGACAAATCGCCTAGGCCTCGCTTATCATGCTGATTCTGGAACAGAACCCTAGCTGTCCTGAATCAGAATCTCTGAAAGTTGGTCCCAGTCATCTGCCTGTCAAACAACACTAATTCTAGCTGGTCAGACCTATAGCATACAGTGCCGTGGTCCACACTGGACCTCTAAGACCAGCTTGCAACCACTTGTCCTGTTTTCTCTCTCCCAGGAGACTGGCCTTAGTAGCAACAGTACTAGAATATACATATAAATATACTGGTATAGGATATAAAAAATGCTGTAGGATAAGCAATACATAGTATACAAATATATACTCAAAGTTCAGTTAAATTACTTTCTTAAACCTTAAATGATCGCTTTCTGAGTGAGCTCCTTCAGATTTTTGTCTGCAGAAATGGAGGGGGGAAGGCAAAGAAGCCCCATAGTGATGCAATTGAATTCTCCAGCGGTTAAGTGCTTGGGGAAAAAAAAGAATCGTTTAACATTTCATTTTATATTTATATAAATGTTGAGCCTTTTATTCGGATCTGAGTCTGTGGTTGAGAAATGATGTACATTCCCTAAATGTGGGTGTGACAGTCTGGGTACAAACAGATTCCGGGCTGTGAAGCACCAGGGAACCGCACTCCTCGGGCTTACAGGGTTTCCGTGAGTCCGAATCAGCGCCAGGGCTGCAGAGTGTACGTCCTCTTAGAAACAGGAAAGCAGAGAATGTTTTACATAGATTGTGGTAACGACTGGACCATGCTTCTTGATATGATTGAGCCATTAGATTGTATGATAGGTGGATTATGTGCCAATAAAATGTTTTAGTGCTTAAAGGTCATTTTTTCTTTCTTTCTTTCAAAGTCTAGCAGAGACCTTTTTAAGTTATGCTCCAGATGGAGAGAGGGGACTATCTGAGCCACTTCCCTGGCATGGACCCTGGCTGACATTTACAAACCAGAATTCAGGAAGGGGCAAAAGTGGGACTGGAATGACTTCTATTGCATACCTGTTAGTTTGTGTTCATGTGGGCTAAGACTCCTGGTGCCCTTCTGTCTACCAGAACAAAACTGGACCCGGTCCTGAGTCACTTTCACGTTCATGCCCATTGTGGCAGCTAACGTGCACTGCCTTCCAACCTAGGGGATACATTTTCTAGGATCCATCAGACCAAATTCATGCTGTGATCCGTAAGGCTTTTGTTGTTTGTTTGTTTTTCTCCCAGAAGTAGATCATTGGGTCTTTCTTCCTAGTCTGTCTTAGTCTAGGAGCTTTGCCTGTCCACCATTGAATAGCACTGCTGGGGTTGAAATGCTGGTGGCAAAGCTTCCAGAATCCTCGTAGCATTGTGGTCACCTTGCTCGGACAAACTGATAGATAATTGGTTGGTCCATTGAGGATCAGTCACCTGTGCCCTTTGCTACGGAGTCAACTCCAACTCTTGGAGGCCCCATGCGCGGCATCAGAGTAGAACTCTGCCCAGGCGAGTACTTGGCAATTGGTCTTTCAGAAGTACATCACCAGGCCTTCATTCCTAGGATTCTCTGGTGGTCTTGAACCCCCAATCTTTTCATTAACAAGTGGCAGTGTGAACCTTCTGTACCACCCAGAAACTCTACCAGTCACCTCTTCAAGGACTAGGATTGAATCTTTAAAACATACTGCTCTGAAGGGGCAGAGGCTTAGACCAGAACACTAGAGGTGTGGCATGGAGACCAAGGGAAGGAGCAAAGGTGCCAGGCCTAATCCAGAGGCTGAGGCAAGGAGACCATGAGACAGAACAGAGGAGCATCACTCCGTAGGCTGCTTCGAGACTATGAGACTGTGAGGCAGAGGAAGTAGCAGGCTGGCTTGCTGGCCCACAGAAGCAGAAGCCAAGGTACCAAGGCTTGCAGACCAGAGAATGACTTGGCTGTGGGGTGCAAGAGAGGTATTTCCGTGGACCATTGACTGGCTCCTTAATGTTTTCTGATCCTGGATTGTGGTAACCTGTTAAGCCCCCTTACTAGTGAAACAAATAAAGATAAATATACTGCTCTTGCTGCTGTCCATTGTTGGCCAGTTGATTCTGACTCAACCTGACTCTATGTGTGCTGAGAAGAATAGCACCATTGGGTTTTCAAAGCTGTGACCTCTTGGAAGCAGATCTCCAGATCTGAGCAGATTTGAACGGACAACATTTTGGCTAGTGGTCTAGTGCTTAATTTTATGCACCACTGTGGCAGTTCTATAATCTCCTGTCAACTTGTGAAGGGGTGGAGTCTAGCCTGTCAATCAGGCTGCAGCTTGATGACCTCTTTTGAAGGCAAGAAGGAGATAAATAGCTCACTGGAGGCCAGCTACGTGTTCTGCTTCATCTTTCTGCTGACAAGCCACATGGAGCTACACTGATGCAGCCAGATCCCAGGAACTGGAGGAGCCATGTGGAGACCCACGCCAACCCTGAGATGCTTCCACCACCACTGGATCCACAAGACTTCCCACCTACTGGCCTGTGATCTTCCTGCATTTGGTGTCATTGCTGTGTTGCATGAGTCTGAAGAGAACATTATGGACTGGTATTGGTCACATCGAACTTATGGACTTGATCTAGACTGGGCTGGGTTGTTTTCTTAATATACAATTACTCTCTGATATAAAGTTCTCCATTACACATATGAGTGTCTATGAAATTTGTTTCTCTAGTCAACCCAGACTAACACAACCACCCAGGAAATCTTTGAGACTTGTTTGGGGGTTCTAGCAGGGGAGCACAGCTACTCGTACAGCCTTGATCAAAGGATGGTCCTCCTTCTATCAGGGAAGGCTGCCCTCTTCAACCGAGGGTGCAGCTTCGGGAGGGACGCACATGGAGTGGTAAGGGAGAAAGGGGACACCTGCCTAGTCAGCCATGTCAGCAGAATCAACCCTGGTGATCAATGGGGTGACAGATGCTGCAGCCAGATCACCCTCACATCTGACCCAGGGAATACTGGAAAGAGTTACATTTAAAAAATTGTTCTGTGTGGATTTTTTGTTGTTAATGATACTGAGAAAATCCTGTAGTACTCTTTTCCCCCCATAAAATATTAGCATATAACTGGTTTGAGAGATCTTTGTTTATCTCCTTCCTAGGAATAAATATTGCAATTCCTGGTTTGACAGGGGATCCTGGTTGCAAAGAGATGCTTTTGGGGTGGTTGCAGGAACAACATTTGGATTTGTTGACATGGGCAGTGGGCTGTCCAATCTGTCCAGCTGAGATGTGGAGAGAGATCACAGATTGGCCATGGTGGCACAGCTAGCCAAGGATGAAATGGGGTTCCCCCCTCTGTGACAAATCACCCCTTCCCAGTCTCCGCGTTTGGAACCCTGAGACGAGAATATTGATTCCACAGCAGTGGGCACTTCACTTCTAAGACTGCTTCATGCCCATTGGTTTGTCATTGCATAGGCCCGCTGTTTCTTGGAAAAGCATTTCTGCAGAGAGAAACAATATAGCCTTGGCAGAGCATAAACTGATACATGTATTCCTTTTTAATATATATTTCAATATCTCCTACCTGAGGTCTTCTCTGATGGTTTCCATCAAAGGTGGTTAATCCTTTGTCCACACTGCCAATCCAAAGGTCTTTGTATACCCTACGTCACTTATCAAATTATAGTATTGTCATACAGCAGCGTTACTTCATATTAGTGCAGCATAGGCTCTAGCCTGACTAAAGCCTAAGGCTCTGACTTCAGAAGAATGGGGATTTGCATCGTTGCTCAGCCACTTAAAAGCTATGTGATTTGGGCGTGATTAGGAACCTTGTTTCTTCATCAGGAAAATGGAGATCGTGGAATGTAGCCCTCAGATGATGCATATAGCAAAGAACAATTTTCAAGTAAATATTAGCTGTTACTGTTATTGGAGAAAGACCAGGCTTTCTACTCGCATAAAGAGTTACAGTCTTGGACACCTGCAGGAGCAGTCTGCCCTGTCCCATAGGTAGGGTGGCTATGAGTTGGCATTGACTGAGTGGCAGTGAGTGGGTTTGGGTTGGTTACTGTTATTATTAGCACTCCGATTAATCTGTAAGCTTTTTTAGTAGCCCCCTGGCGTAGGGCCCGATACAAAACGATGTTTGTGCACTGCTGTGTGCTGCTGAGTTGATTCTGACTTACCGGGACCTGAGTGGACAGAACAGAGCTCTTTCACTGCCTGGAATCATCTGGAAGCAGATTTCCAGCCCTTTCCTCTGTGGGGCTTTTATCCTTCCAGTGACTGGGAATCGCTGTCCTTTGGGTTAGGGGTCAAACTCTTAACCAATGGGATACACAGACTTCTTTTACGCACAATGAGCCATCAAAAAATGCCTTTTGAATGAGTGAAGGAGTTATTGGCCTTTGAGATATGAAACTTCAACAATGGACAGAATGAGAAACTCCCGAGGGAGCTTTGTAAGAACTCAAGAAGCATTTGGCGCTATTCTAGGGGCACGATACGCAGTAGCACTTGGTTTACCCTGAACAACCCCGAAAGGGGGGTGTTCATCACCTTGTGTTATCGGGGAAGGAAGCCAGGGTTCAGGGTTTCAGCCAGATGTCCAAGGTCACATCTAGAGTATGGGGTGAGATGGAAAGGAAGAAATCGTCTTGCTGTGCACCACACACCCAGGCTGGGGTGACCTTTTCCTTTCATGTTTCATGATCTGTGTTCCTTGGGGAGGGCTCGGTTGCCCCTCTCACCTTGCCTGGGTCCTCAGCACTAGTCTAAGGGATGCCTGGTCCCACATGGTCAAATATGGCCAGTCTAATTATTTGACCATTTAAAAAGCTAATTTGTTGACTGCATGCTTAATCCAATCAATTGTGTGATAATCAGCTCTCAAAATGGCCAACACCACAACCCCCCAAGAGCTTGGCAGACCCATTGGTCACAGGAGGTAGGAGGGGATGGGAGGGGTCAGTGGGGGGCGGGGGCAGGCGCGGCTTTGTGTCATCACACAAAGAAGGCCATCCAAGGAAGCCAGGAAGAAGAGCTTCTTTTAAAATCCCCATTTCTACACTCTTTTGTTCTGTTTGGGGGTTCCTTTTATATTTTGCCCATTTTCTGTTTTGAAATGGGAAGTTCTTTTGATATTCTTTAGATCAAAGGCAGTGACAAATTCACCTCTGTCAGAATACAGCTGTGTATGAATTTACGAGGAAAAGCAAAAAGGAAAATGAAGTTTGCCGAACAGTTTATATATATATATAAATATACTTAAGTAACTGTAGTGTATACTGAATAAAATGAGTACAGATCATGATGGGAGAAAGTCTTTTCTTAGCCAGACACAAAACCCAGAAGGTATAAAGATAAATATTGGCAGGCCTGGCTGCATAGAAGTAGTCTAATTTTAACATGGCAAAAGACACAACCAAACAAAGTCAGCAGCAGCATCTAAACATATTTTCCACATACAGGAAATACTTTAAAGCCGTATTTGCCTATAATTAAAGGAACCCTGGTGGTGTCATGCTTAAGTGGTTGGCTGTGGATCTGAAAGGTTGTGGGTTCAAGCCCACCATTGACTTCAAACTACCAGGAGCCCCAAGGTAGAAACGTATGTATGGCAGTCTGCTTTCATGAAGAGGGCACCGTTGGGGACCCTGTGAGGCAGTTCCACTCTGCCCCATAGGGTACCTAGAAGTTGGTGTATTGCTATATCCTCAGTGGTAATGGGATGTGGACTTCTTTTGGTCTTGTTTGTAACTAGCATTTACAAATCAATAAGGTATTTGTGAACACACAAAAAGGTGGACAAAGGAGAAGAGCTTGCTAGTCATAAAAGAAAAATGACAATTATGAATATAAACAAAGGGTAAGGTACTTAACCTGAAAGCTACATGCCTAGAAATTAAAATATGTCATCTTTTTATTATTGAAGGAGAGCTTGGGGGGTACTCATTGGCTGCTAACCACAAGGTCGGTAGTTTGAAACCATCAACAATTACTTCTTCAGGAGAGAGACAAGACTTCCACTCCCATAGAGAGGTGCAGTCTTGGACACTCACAGGGACAGTTCTGTTGTCCTGTAGGGTTGCGATGAGTCGGCATCAACTTGCAGGCAGTGAGCTTGAGGTTTATTGTTAGGCTTCGACAGTGTTTCTGAAGAACAGTGTATACCTTTACAAGCGTTGTCTGGCCCACTAAAGAGACACTCAGGGGAAAGTTGTTTTTCTTTTTTATAGGGGAGAGCATGAACGCAGTCCCCCACTCCCACAAATCATGCAGTGGAGTTTCCGCATTGGGGAAATCGCAGGGGTCAGCACACCCGCAGAGCAATGGGTGAGCCTCGCCCTGGGAAAACCACCTTCCTGATCCTGGTGTCTCCCTGCCAGGGAAGTCTGAGGGGAAGTGTTTGTAAGGAAATGACAGGGCTTCGGGTGAGAGCTCTCCTTTCTTGTTGCATTTCCCCACATTCCTGCTATCTGAGAGTCTTGGCCAAGTAACATTGGCCAAAGGCACCCAGGGGTCAGGAGGAAAATCCAGAATTGGGGCATTACATTGACAAGGGTCAGAAAGAAATATTGGTCCATTGGAATTTCTGCAAGGGAGGTGAGTGGATACTTAGCTCAGCAGTTGCACTCAGTGGGGTATGTGGACCAGAGGGGTGGGTTCAAAGGGCAGCTGGACCACTTGCTATTGAGTTACTCTGGGCAAATGTTTCACTCCATCTGAGCTTCAGACCTCTTGCTTGTTCACACATACTTTTCATCAAGCAATGCATATACCACTACGATAAGCTTAAGAGGGATGGGGCTCATGTCTGTTTTGCTTACCCACTTATACATAAGGTGTAACAGGTTCTGGAATACAGGAGGCTACTTGTTGAATGACTCTGTAAGACAAAAGAGTGATGGAGCCGGAAGCATTGTGAGAAGGAGAGAGGATTACCCATCTGCTGGATCTAGAAAGAAGGACAGACAATAAGGAAAGGTAGTCTATCACCACGCTAGGAGAAAGGAGGGCACAATTTCCAGAGGAGTAGCAAATCCTCTGATTACTTCCGTGGGTTCTGCTACAGGGCACGTGAGGGCCAGGAGAGGGCTGAATGGCGCTGAATGACTGTAGACTGCATGTAGAAAGGATGACTCACTGCTGCCCAGCCAATTATGACTCCTGGTGCCCCTATGAGTAGGCTAGGGGAACACTGTAGGACAGAGTAGACCTGGCTGAGTGCATTTCTGAGGTTGTAAATCATTACAGGAGCAAACAGCCTCCTCTTCCTCCCTCGGAGTGCCTGGTGGCTGTAAACTGCAGTCCTTTCGATTAGCAGAACAAACAAAGATCTATTTGCGTTACAAAGAACAAATATCCTACCCACAATTTGGCTAAGAAAAGAACCCCCTAACCAGGTGACACAATCATAATGCTCTGTTTTCGTATTTGTCTTTGTGTCATATGTCTCTTGGGAAAAGTCCACCCCGAAGGTGCCCAGAAGCAGGAGCACCTGAGACTTGGCTCGTGTACTTTGGGCATATCATCCGGCGAGACAAGGGCCTAGAAAAGGATGGCATGTTCGGGAAGGTAGAAGCCGTTGAAAAATAGGAAGACCTTCCATGGAATGGATGAACACGATGGTCCAACGCTGGGCTCAACCATAATACTGTTGGTGAGGATGGGGCAGGACCAGGCAGCATTTCTTCATCGTAACATGTGTGAGACCCGAGCCCCAGGCTCCCGACAACACCAGCAGTGTCTGGTTGGATATGAACGTAGATGCTGCTGGACGAATAGATGCCAAACTCTCAGCAGGGGGTTCTCCTGGAAAGGCTATTATGTGGGCTTTTCTTTTCTTTTCTCTTGCTTTACTTTCTTTTTATCTCTGGAAAGGCTACTACTTTTACTGGAATCTCATTCTTCTCGGGTTTGAGTGCTTCGCAAAGTTCACTCACTGCTTTCATGATCAATGAAAGTAATTGGAAGCCCACAGTATGACTATTGCTCACCGCTAGATGATCAGGTCTAAAATTAATTTTAATGAACCAAAGGAAATTTTGCCTTTCCTCTTCTGTGCTGCTTCTTTTCTCTTCTCTTTTGAAAATAAGTATGAATACAATTTTGTGATAGAAGAAGGGAGATATGTTTTCTGGAAAATCTTCTAGGTAGAGAATGTTTTGTCTTTCTTTCCAGCATACTTGTCTGCTTGTTTTGTTGCAGGAAAGAAAGACAGGAGTACCACAAGGATCATAAATCTCCTACTGTTAAACAGGAGGAGTTAAGATTCGTGAATTATCTCCCCTGTCCAAAATTCCTTCTAGAATGGAATCAAAATCCAATCAAATACTATTCTTATTTCCTACAATTTTGAGATAAATTAGTCTCTTTTGAGAAATCTAAAATCCAGGGCTCCATAGATATTCAGATAATAATGGGGAGGGGGGAACAGCAGTTGGAAAAATCTAGAAAAGAACAAGTAATTAACAAAAGTAAGCCTCAAAGCTGTATTCCTTTGCGTCTAAGCAGTCTGCGTCTCCAGAGGGGACACTACAGGGAGCTACTATCTGGGGTTTCCATTTGTAAAACTTACCTTTTCAGCCCTGATGTGATTCGAAGCAGATGTCCAAAAGACATACCTCTGACCCTTATCTATGTTTATAATTATTTCACATGTACTGGGCTATACAAAAAGGTCCATACAAAGCCTAGATTGTTTTAGCGAATTGTCGGACTGGTGCCTATGGTCCCCTTGATGGGTCTAGCAGGGTTGGCTCTGTGCCAACCAAGCCTCTCAGAAGCTGGCTAGACCAGAGGATGTACACTGGTACAGATAGGAACTGAAAATCCAGGGAATCCAGGATGGATGAGCCCTATAGGACCAGTGGTGTGAGTGGCAAAACAGGGAGGGTAAAGGGAGATTGGGTAGGAAAGAGGGAACCGATTACATGGAACTCCCTGGGGGACAGACAACCGAAAAGTGGGTGAAGGGAGACGTTGGACAGGGCAAGATATGACAAAATACCCATTTATAAACTATCAAGGGCTCATGAGGGAGGGGGGAGCAGAGAGGGAGGGGAAAAATGAGGACCTAATGTCGGGGGTTTGAGTGGAGAGAAAATGTTTTGAGAAACGTACAAATGCGCTTTACACAATTGATGTGTGTATGGATTGGGATGACAGTTGTATGAGCCCCTAATAAAATGTTAACAAAAAAAAATGACGGGGGTGTGTGATGGGGAGATTGGATAGTGAGCATGTTGACACCTCCAGACTTCCAATGAACAGTCCTGGGTTATTGGTCCATAGAATTATCTGCATAGCTATATTATACAATGCTTACATGCAACTCTCAATAGTGCTGATTAGCTCGAATTCCCTTTGACGCACACAAAGCCATCTTTTAAAAGCCAGAAGATAAGAAGCCGACCAGTAGATGTCTCTGCGGTGCTTCAGTTGGACCACCCTAGCCGCAGATGCCTGAGGGCTCCAAAATGCAATGACAGAAAGATTTTTGTGTCGTGTTATGGTTGAGGAGTGGAGCCTTCTGCCTTAAAATATACTGTTCAAAAGGGTTTTCTATCTTATTTAAAGATACATCTAGCCACTAACATCTGCACTTTTGATGGCATCTAAAATATCATGTTTTATTTACAAAAACGAATGTTTTTTGGTCAAATGTTCATATAAAAAATTTCCAAAGCATATCTCAAGTGAGAGACATCCATCCTGATTTTCAGGGGTGGGGGGGGGGATGGGGGGGTGGTCTATCATTTACTGCTCTCAAACCAAACTGGCTGCCATTGGGCCAATTGTGACTCAAAGTGACGCTATAGCACCGAGTGGAACCACCTCTGGGGCTTTCCAAGCCGTCAATCTTGATGGAGCAGAAAGGCTCATCATGGTTCTCTCACGGAGGGCTGTCAGGTGACACTGTGCAGCCCATTACACCAACGGGGCGCTTATGTTTACTGTGAAAGATTTCAATTCTTGCAAAGCAGGATGTAGCCCTCCGGAAGAAAACACGGCCACAAAAGACTTATCCCTGGCAGTATAGACAACAGCTCCCAGAGACCCCAGGGGCCTGCTCTGGGCTAGTGTCCTCTCCTCCCAGGTCCCTTTCCCCCAGATGGAAGTGTGGGATCCTGGGTGGTCCAACAGTTAGTAACATGCTCGACTGCTAAGCAGGTTCCAGTCGACCCAGAATAAGTGAAGCTTGGCAGCCCACTTCCTAAATCGCTGTTGGAATCGGTACCAACTCAGAGCGACCCAATGCACAGCAGAACTAGACACTGCCTGGCCAGACGCCGTCCTCGCAGTTGTTCTGAAGTCTGCCCCCTTGTGGCAGCCATGCGTCACTTCACACATCTAATGCTCACAGATAGAACCCTGGTCTGCTTTAGAGGCAACACTATCAGGTTCTTGAGACACCTTTTGCAAGTTAAGAATGTAGGTTATTTCACTAACACCAAGATAAAGCCATCATCGTGAATTTATTTTGTAGATAGAATTATTTTTGAAGAGAAATCACTACAGAGCATGACCTGCTTGCTCTCCATGAATGGGAGAGAAAATACAAACCCTCTTTAAACTGGGGCTATGTTCCTGAAAGACGGAACACATTTACTTCCCTTTGGGATAGATATACACATCATACATATATATATCGTCATTCTTTATATATATATATGATTCCTGTGGTGCTCCTCAGAGGAGGTTAAAATTTTTTTCTCAATATTTAGTTGAGTAAGTAATGATTCCATTATGTCTGGTCAGTAAATGTGATCTTTTAAATCAATATTTTTGGTTCACTAATACTTTATTGATATTTTTATAAAATGACCAGGGAGTATGCTTTATAGCCTGAGTAGAAATCATCAACCAGTTTATTGGTGGGGAGGAGGAGGAAGCTATAATCTATTTAAATTAAAATAACTCTGAAAAAATAGGCAAAAGCTGTTGCCCTAATTTTTTTCTAATTTCATTATCCTTTTGCCGTTGACAATACATACAGCAGAACATAGGCCAAGGCCATATTTTCTACACACAGAGTGGTAATCAACACATTTTATAGATTCACATACAGTTGTAAGAATGAATACAGTGAGATTCTGTGTGCCTTTTTTTATCCAATTTCCCCAAGGATGACACTTTGCAAAATGGTGGTATAACAACTGGGAGAGTAACACTGATGTGATCCAGATGCATCCAGTTTTGTTACTATGCGTGTGCACCATCGATGTCTGTGACGAATCATATATGAGCATGTGCAATTCAATCACCTGTATAGGTCTGTAGAGGGGCCCTTGGTGACAAAGGGTGTCCGGCTACTAATCACAGGTCTGTAGTTTGAAAAGACCAGCTGCTCTTGGAAGAAAGACAAGGTTTTCGGGGCCATCACAGGTGCCTATGAGTCAGAACTGATTGGACAGCAGGGAGTGAGATTTGCATATTTACCACCACAGACAAGATACGGAAAAGCTTTTCAGCCTCAAGGCCTTCTCACGCTATCCTTTCATAACCACACGCCCCACCAGTGATCACCACAAATCTGCCCTCCATTTCTTCTGTTTTGTCATTTTTCAAATGCTATAGAAATACAATGTATGATATGTAATCTTTGGGAATCGTCTCTCTCTCTCTCTCTCTCTCTCTCTCTCTCTCTCTCTCTCTTTTAACACTCAGCATAGTTCCTTGGAGAGTCGTCCTACTTGCTGTGGGCTGGGTCCTTTTCAATGCTGTGTAGTCCTCCTCAGTCAGTAGGTGTGCCCCAGTTTGCTTAACCATGCATCTGCTGAAAGACATCTGGGTTGATTCCAGTTTTGGTCTACTGAAAATAAAGCTGCTATGAGCACTCATGTAGAGGTTTACGTGAGAACACATGTTCTCATTCTCTGCTATAAATGTTCAGGAATACGATTGGCACACGGTATGGTAGTGGTATGCTTTATTATTTTTTTAATGTATAATTTATTAAATTGTCAAATTTTTAAAAGTGCCAAAATCCCCTAGAGTGGTTGTAATACTGTACATTCCCACAGCAATGTACAAACCCACTCACTGCCATCTCGTCAATTCTGACCCATCGTAACCCTCCAGGACAGAGTAGAACTATCTCTGTGGGTTTCTGAGACTGTAAATCCTGACAGGTGTAGAAAGCTTCATCTGGTGGGTTTGAACTGCTAGCCTCGCAGTTGGCAGCCCAATGTGCATCCCATTACACTACCAGGGCTCCTACAATGTACAGAGACTTTCAAAGGTTTGTCGAAGACTCTCATTACTTTTTAATTACATTTTCCCCACAAACCTTTTAAAATCCCCTTGTCAATGGTTTGATTTCTCAATGTCCTTGCCAACATCTGATGCTTTCCCTATTTTTCATTTTAACTGTGGGTATAAAGTGATATCACATTGTGGTTTAATTATAATTCTTAATCACATTGTCTATTTTAAAAAATGCTTATTTACCACCTATAGATTCTCTTCACTGCAATATCTGTCTGTTCATATCTTCTGCCCATTTTCTAATTAGGTTGCTTACCTTTCCTACTGTTGGTTTTTGAAAGCTCTTTAGTAATAATCCTTGGTCAGTGTTACTGACAGGAGCCTTGGTTGCCAAGTGGTTACGTGGTGGGATGCTAACCACATGGTCAGCAGTTAGAAACCAGCCACTCCATGGGAGAAAGATGGGGCTTCCCACTGCTTTACAGACTTGCAGTCTCAGAAGCCAGAGGGGCAGGTCTGCCCTGTCCGATAGCGTCACAGGACGTCCAAATCACCAGGATGGCAGTGATCTGGGTTGTTTTTTGTTGTCAGAGATGCGGTAAGATAATATTTTCTACTACTCTGTAGCTTGTCTTTTCATTCCCTCCCCCTGACCTTTCACAGAGCAAGCATTTTAAATTTGGATGAAATCCAATTTATCCCTTTTTTTTTCTTTTATGGAGCTTGCTTTGAGTGACAACCCTAAGAATTCTTTGCCTAGTATACACACCAGAGATTTTCTGGGGCTGTCTCACCCCCCGCCCCAATCTATTATAGGGTCAATATATAAAAATAAAGATTTAGGCTGTTGAGCGCCCGCGCTGTTTGCTGCATTGCCTGTGATGACTGGTTGATCTAGCCTCATCAAAAACAAGGGCTGCCCTTTTCCCAGGGCATTATTTTGGCAGATTTGTCAAAAATAACTTGAACATAGTGGTGTGGTCTGTCAGGGTGAATAAAAAAGTATTGTTACAAAATCATGGGCACCATTATCAAATCACAATATTAAACCGTGGTTATTGTTTTCGGACATGTCGTCCATCTAGGTCTATATATTTATGAAGGCAGAGTTCTGCTCTCTAAACCTTCCCTGAAGAATTCTGTACTCTTTGATTTACTCCACATCGAAACAGCGGTTTGGGCATCCTCTAGGGACTCAGTGCGCTGAGAAGCCCTCGTGGTGTAGTGTCTACCTGTTGGGCTGCTAAGCGCCAGGTTGGCTGTTCAAAACCACCAGCTGCTCTGCGGGAGGTTTTCTACTTCCTTAAAGAGGGCACTTCTATACTGTCCTACAGGGCCACTACGAGTCAGAATCCACTCGATGGCAATAAGTTTGAGTGAATATCATTGTTCTTTGAGGTTGGAAGCACAAAATGAAGTCTGAAGGGGGAAGATTAGGATTGTGGAGTGGACGAGGTTATGTTCCCAGTGAAATTCTCATGTGACAGCTAGCTCTGGCTACCCTCAAAGACGGACTGGATGCACTGTTGTGGTGGGAACAATTCCTTTGCACGATTTTACTGGCCCTTTTCTCAAAGTTGTCAAAACCTTCTGATTTGATTCTTTGCCTTGCACTGAACTGGTCTAGTTGAATACCTCAGAAGCCATTGCTTGAATTGGAGTTTTTTTTTAAGGACCCAAAGAAGATTAAGACCAGGATATTACTGATCAAGCGTGTATGCAGCCATCTACTGATCTAAGAAATGTGCTTAAACATTGTGTTGCTTGGAACAAACCCACCCATGTATGAACTGGATCCCTAGAATCAATACTTTTTTTTTTAACTTGCTGTATATACTCATGTATAAACCAAGTTTTTCAGCTCATTTTTAATGCAGTTTTTGTGGAATATCAGCCTCAGCTGATAGTCGGGTCAGCTAATACTCAAATATATAGGAATCCTCTTATTTCTACATACTCTATTCTGTTCCACTAATCTAACTAAACAATGTACTTTCATACTTTGAGTTTTCTTAAAATAAACTAGATCTCCTCCTCTATCACCTTCTCCATTTATTAACATTTATACTCATCCTTTCGTATTCAACTCCCATGATGCTTCCCCGCTGGCCCCCCAGAATGAGGTCTCTTTCTCAGTCTGGTTTCATAGTTGCACGAGGCTCCCACAGCTCTTTTTGTGTCTGTTTCGGTGTTTATTAAATCTAACATGTGCTTTTAATTTTTTTATCAATAAGCTTCTTGCTCTTTGAGATCACAATTTTCATTTCATCTATTTCTCTATGCCACACAATCCTTGGAACGAGTTACTTTGTACCCAGGGAATGAAAGAGCATTTAATGTTGCTGAAAAAATGAAGAATAAGTGACACATCTGGATTGAAGGGCAGAGGTTTAAACATTTGACTGCATAGCAAGCAAAGCCTCAGGTTTTTCCTGTGAAATTGTCAGACTACATACAAAATCCCAGTCTCTGTATCTTGAATACAAATATAATCACATGTAAATGAGTATAATGATAGCATTTACTCATAAATGGTATAGTTTAACAGGCTTGTCTTTTACTGATGGACTTAGAGTTGAATTTGACTAAGATTACAGTCTATTGAAAGTAAATATAAAATAATAAAACAACTGAATGTTGATATAAAGAGGAGCATATATATCCAATAACCTAAAGAGGAGGAAAAAGAAGACTAGAGAAAGACTTGTTCAAAAAAGCAAAATCACTGCTTGGAAATAAAGGAAATTGAATTATAATAGTTGAGCATATTATGTCATGAAAAAATAACCTTTTAAAAAACATTTGCTGGTACGTGGAAGAAGCACACCAGCCTGTGTGACCACGAGGTGTCGAAGGGATCAGGGATCAGGCATCAAAGAACAAAAAATCATATCATTGTAAATGAGGGTGAGTGCAGAGTGGAGACCCAAAGGCCATCTGTAGGCAACTGGACACCCCCTTACTGAAGGGTCGTGGGGAGGAGAGGAGCCAGTCAGGTTGCAGGGTAGCAATGATGAAACATACAACTTTCCTCTACTTCTTAAACGCTTCCTCCCCCCACAATCATAATCCCAATTCTACCTTACAAATCTGGCTAGACCAGAGGATGTACATTGGTACAGAAAGGAACTGGAAACACAGGGAATCCAGGACAGATGACTCCTTCACGACCAGTGGTGAGAGTGGCGATACCTGGAGGGTAGAGGGCAGGTGGGATAGAAAGGGGGAACCAATTACAAGGATCTACATATAACCTCCTCCCTGGGGGATGGACAACAGAAAAGTGGGCTAAGATATGATATGACAAAATAATAATAATTTATGAATTATGAAGGGTTCATGAGGGATGGGGGAGTAGGAAGGGAGGGGGAAAACGAGAAGGTGATATTAAGGGCTCAAGTAAAAAGCAAATGTTTTGAGAATGATGATGGCACCAAATGTACAAATATGCTTGACATAATGTATGTATGTATGTATGGATTGTGATAAGAATTGTATGAGCCCCCCATAAAATGATTTTGAAAATATGTTTGCTGGTAATCTTTCAAATCATGGTTTATTTCTAAAACATTTTGAGTTACGTAGAGAAAAAAGTAAAAGATTTTATTATATTATCTCTCAGTAACAACTTTTTGTTACTACTTTATAATTTTCCTCTATGCGTATATGAAGCAACTTTTAAAACATCTGTAAATACGCCACTAACTTTTACTTCCATTTTTCATTAGCCTCTGGAAGCTCCTTATATATAAATTTATCTCAATCAATTTGGCTTATGCTTAGTTCTATACTTTAAATTTAAAGTCATATCATAAGCATAGCAACTGTGAGAATAGTGCAGGAATGGGCAAAATGCTTGGTTCTGTTCTGTATTAATGGAAACCAATTCCATGACATCTAACAATATTTATTCAGTGCTACCATTTAATACTGAAAACATGCCGATAACCTCACTTTACTTCATGCTCTTTATATTAATAGACTTTTAAGACGTTTCCATTATTTCATTATATGATTGGGTTATTTCATTGCCAGGCAACACAAACAGATTTTGTCTAACAAGCAAACAGAAATCATGCATGAGAAGGACTCTGGTATGTTTGATAGAATCCAAGGATTGCTCAAAGAGCCAACTTGACTATGCCAGGGAAGGGGGTGGGAGACAGGAATAGAGGGAGAGGGAGGTGGGAAGAGGGAAGATGGAGAAGGGTAGAAGAAAGAGTGATGGAGGTTCTGAAACCCTAAAAAGCATGAGCTTCTATTTGGGGTGTCATATGTCTCAATCCCAGCTGTCTTTGGGTCCAATGAGTCTCTTTTCAAGATTGAAATCCCTAGATGATGTCCATTATACAACAATTGTTTATAATTCATGTGCATCAATTCTTCTTTGGTGTTCTTTATTCAATTTCCAACTTTCACATGCATATGAGGCGATTGATAATACCATGGTATGGTAGTTACATAATCTGGTGTCAATTTGAGGATGAAGAGTGTAGGGGTGGAGTCTAGCCTGTCAATCAGAATATAGTCAATGAGGACTCTGTGTGGATATGACCTTCTTCTGAGGATTCTGGGAACTCCTGTATTCCTCCTTGGAGGTGGGAGACACACTCACTCTCTCTCCGCTCACTCCCTGTGAGACATCCCTGTGGAGAAGACACATGGAGAGAGGCTGATGGAGCCAGACCTCTGGAACTGGAGACCCCTGCCTGTGCTAAGATGCTTACAATGCCAATGGATCCATAAGACTTCCCACCCACTGGCCTGTGATCTTCCTGCATTCGGCGTCATTGCATGTGTTTTGTGAGTCTGAAAAGGACTTTATACATTGGTATTGGACATATGGGCTAATGGACTTATGGACTTTATCTGGACTGGGCTGGGATATTTTCTCAATATTCAATTACTCTTGTATATCAATCTCTTTCTTACACACATGTGTGTCTCTATGAATTTGTTTCTCTAGTCTACCCGGACTAACCCACCTGGTTTGTCTTAAGCACACTTTAGTCGTCAAAGTGACATCTTTGCTCTTCAACACTTTAAAAGAGGTTTTTGCAGCAGATTTACCCAATGCAAAGCATCATCTGACTCGACTATTGATTTCATGAGCATTGATTGCGGAGGCAGGCAAGATAAAATCCTTGACAACTTAACTCGTTTCTCCGTTTCTTGTGGTGTTACCTCTTGATCCAATTATAAGGAATTTTAATTCCTTTACATTGAGTTGCAATCCATATTGAAGGCACACTTCTTGATCTTTATCAGTAAGGGTTTCAAATGTTCCCCACTTTCAACAAGCAAAATCATGTCATGTTCATATCGCAGGTTGTTAATAAAACTTCTCTCTATCCTGGCGCCATGTTCATATTCATATAATCCAGTTTCTCTGATTATTTGCTCAGCATATAGATTAAGTATGGTGAAAGGATACAACCCTGATGTACACCTTTCTTGATTTTAAACCATGTAGTGTATTCTTGTTGTGTTAAAACGACTGCCTCTTGGTTCATGTACAGGTTCCACATGAACACAATGAAGTGTTCTGATATTCTCATTCTTCTCAATGGTATCCATTCTTGGGTATGATCCACACAGTCAAATGCTTTTGTATAGTAAATAGTCAATAAAACTCAAGTAAGCATTTTTCCGATATTCCCCACTGTGAGCCAAAATCCACATGAGGTCAGCAATGATATCCCTTGACCTAAGTCCTCTTCTCGATTCAGCTGGAACCTCTGGCTGCTCTCTGTCAATGTACTGCTGCAACTGTTGTTAGGTGATCTTTGGCATAATTTTGCTGTTATGTGATATTAATGATATTGTTCTATAATTTGAACATTCTGTTAGGTCACCTCTCCTTGGAATGGGAGCAAATATGGCTCCTTTCCAGTTGGTTTGCCAGACAGCTGTCTTCAAATGTCTTGGCATGGGCTCGTGAGTGGTCTCAGTGCTTCATCAGCATGTTGAAACATTTCAATTGGTAGTCCATCAATTCCTGGATGTTTGTTTGTTTGTTTTTTCACGAATGCAGTTTGGACTTCTTCCTCCAGTACCATTTGAAATTGGCAGTTAAGATCAAGCAATCCCCCAAGATAAAAAAATAAATGTAATTCCTCCCAGATTGAGATATGCTATCAGTACCTAATCAACGGAAAGAAGTTTCCTCAGAGTTGTGAGCTGTTCTGGTATATGTGGACACAGTGGAAAATCTCATTTGCTTTTTGGTGGGTGTAGACCCTGCATCTGGCTCATCATTTGAGTCTGGTTCTTTGGCCTGGAACCACCGCTCTGCTATTATTGCCCGTCATCTGCAGCCTGCTGATCTTGGATTCATTCACCTGGTCAGCCAGCTCTTGGGTTCATAAACCCTGGCAACTATGTGAATCAGAAGACACTTCTAGCCCACATATGGCCCACAGACTTGAAATTTGCTCATACCTCCAACTGTGTGAGCCATTTCTTGATATCTCCCTCTCCCCTCCACCCCCTCTGTGTTTATTACCCACAACTACCTCAGCACTGGCTTTCTTCTCTAGAAAACCCAATTGAAGACAGTACCACATGATGGGCATTAATGCCTTTCTCTTGCTCTGGATGTGTGATATCTCCAGATAAAGCAAGAGCACTGTGATAGTTAGGTTAATTGTGCCAACCTGGCCAATAGGAACATGTGGGGTTAGTAAGGTTGCAGTTTGATTGGTGGGCAAAGAGATAAATAGCTTGGCAAGGTCCACCCCACTCTCTCTTGCTCTCTGGTGATTGGACCAGCATGCGGCTGCTTTAGCTAGTTCTCTGCCTCAACTTGTGAGCTACACTACCTGCGGGACAGCCAACCCATGGATCATGTTGCTAAAGCTTGAGTCTCCTTCGAGACCTGCTTCACCATGCTGCTGGTGTGTACATTGCTTGAACTTGAGGCTGGTGGATCCTGTCATCTTGAATTGCTTGAGTTCAATATCCCATCTGGGCTGCTTCACTAAACTCCTGAGCTGCTGACTGTTGGTGCTGCTATTTGCTGCCTGTAGCCAGACTGCCAGGGAAGACTTAGCTGTTTCCTTGACCTTGGCTCCAGCAATCTTTGTGTGTTGAAGAACTTCCAGTATATTAACTGTTCCATGGAAGTGAGTTTAACTGAGCTTTCTGTACTGCCATGTGGATGAATTGTCTGTTATATTCCTTCATGCTGTATAAATCTATCTATCTATCTATCTATCTATCTATCTATCTATCTATCTATCTATCTATCTATCTATCTTCATAAGTGTCCTGGTTTTGTTTCTCTAGGGAACCTTGCCTAACACAAGCACTAAAGAACATTTCAGAAAAAGGTATGTAGACCCAGAATTTCCAAGTCCTTCAGAACACTTCATCTATTTGCTGGAATTCCTGTCTTTATGGATCATCTCTCCTAACACTCATGTGTGAGGTCTGGCAAGGTTGTTATTTCAAGTGATACCGTGTTTCAGTACTCTCTGAATTAAGAGATTGTTCTTTAAAACAAAATTCAAATCCAGTGCTTGTGATGCTAAACAGCCACAGTAGGAAAGACTTTATGTCCCGTACACACTACTGAGCTTTTTTTCTTTTTTTTTTTTTAAATCAATTTATTGGGGCTCATACAATTCATCATAATACATAGATCAATTGTGTAAAGCACATCTATACATTTGTTGCCCTCATCATTCCCAAAATTTGCTTGCCTCTTGAGTTCCCGGAACCCGCTAATTTTCCTCCCCCCCCACTCCCCTTCCCTTCCTCCTCCCCTCTCGCACTACTAAGCTTTATTGTATACCTTGAAATAAGAAAGTCAATGTCACATGTCTTTTTTGTTAGGTTTCCCTTTGTGTGTTTGACATTCCTCATCACCTTGAAGTTGGTGAACCACCCCAGAGCTCACTCTATAGCTAGTACATGGTCCCAGGGGATGCAAAAGCAGATACCTGCACAGTACTCTGGGTTATGAGCTGTGGCAAAATGTTTATAATTGCCTGGGTAGCACTTAGTAATATTTTTCCCCCTGCAATGGAAACAATAGGTCAAACGAGTTTGAGAACCTCTGTACTCACCCCCACTATTCCACAATCCCCTGAGAGAGTACAATTAAGACATGGGCATTCCTGTGTTTAATGAAATATCTCACATAAAAATAAATGTACCTGATTGGTTCACATTGAAGCTAAATATATCAAAAGAAGGCTATCAAGTAGTTTTCCTGGAAACTTACAAAAGAACCAAGCACTAAAATCTTGGGAAAGACAGGCAGGAAGGCAGTTGTAGGAACCACAATAGTAAGAGTCCACTGGACCTTCGTTGAGGAGCATTGTCATTCGGAGCCTTAACTTTAATCATCTGTGCCGAGGGACTGTGCCTCTTTCCCAAGTTCAAAGAGCAGCGAGAGACTCAGTGAAGCCAGGCTTGGATCATGTATATTCCATGGAGGCTGTGGGAAGAGGGGTGGTGGTGAAAGGAGATAAACTGGAAGATAAAACTAATAGTAGGATTCATCTTTATCATAATTTCTTCATGATAATACTTGGATTTAATGCCTTGTTTGAATGTCAGTTAATTCCTTTGGATGGATTTCTTGAAGCAAATTTACTGGGTTGAGCAACTGGAAGATAAATTGAAGGTGTAATGTCAAACTCTCAAAATGGTGTTGATTGACCCTGTGTGCCTATTCCAGTGTACCCAACTCCAAACAGCACAAACAGCATATTCGCCGTGTCCCCAACAACACTCCTTGTTGCCTTTTCAAAAAGACTGATTTGTTTGATAGTTTAGACACTATATATCTGTTGCTGGATTTAGGACTAGCATACAATAGTTCAAAACAATGTGAGATCATCAGGATTTTAAAAAATGACAATGTCGGGCAGTGTAATACATGACAAAATAATAATAATTTTTTAATAGTTTTATTAGGGGATCATACAACTCTTATCACAATCCATACATACATCAATTGTGTAAAGCATATTTGTACATTCATTGCCCTCATCATTCTCAAAACATTTGCTCTCC
>NW_022111300.1:40906894-40910615 GCF_000313985.2 Echinops telfairi
AAATGAGGACCTAATGTCGGGGGTTTAAGTGGAGAGAAAATGTTTTGAGAATGAAGTACAAATGCGCTTTACACAACTGATGTGTGTATGGATTGGGATAACAGTTGTATGAGCCCCTAATAAAATGTTTCAAAAAAAGAAAAAAAGAAACACACTTACCATCCATCGGAGAGGAGGCAAATGCACAGTCAAACCACCTCCCGGACTGGTTGCATAGCAACCAACTGGGGTTGCAGTCTCAGGAAAGGTCTAAACTGGAAGGAAGTGGGTCAGGGATGGGGGCGCGCCCAGGGATTGCACAGTCACCAAACAGCCACGGCGTTTCTGAGGGCAATCATTCAACAGGAAAGCCCCAGCATTTTAAAGAAGATCATCTTAGATAAGACGCCAGTAAAAGTGGGAGAGATACATTTTCAGAGTTTTATAAGGCTGACCTCATTTTATTGCCCCTTTCTCTGTTATGCCTCACAGATATTTCAATTTTTTGCACCTGGAATGTAGGTGGCAATCAAGCTAGTCGATTGGCGGTGCCACTTTCTAATAGCGTGCGCTCACTTCCTGTATCTAGGCCACAATGCTTCACTATGTCAAACGTTGTCATAATACTGTTGCACAACTTAATCGACTACAGTATAGTGTCAATACAACTTTGGCGTGTACTGGAAAACCCACCAGTCCGTGTGATCCCCTGTATTCGTTGGTCTGGAACACCTGCAGTGTCCCGGAGGTGTGCCTGTCTGGGCGAAGAGTGGGTTGGCGGCATTATTTGGACGTAGACATCTTTCCCCACACAGACACAAGCGTTTTTGAGATACGGTCAGGACAGACTGTATGGACCTAAGGTGGGATTTTTGCTTCCAATCTGAAATGAATTTTCGTTCTTTACCCCACCGGCTAGAAGGAAAAGGAGGCGGAGTCGGCTTCACATCGAAAACACACACACATCCGCGTACTAAGGCTCCTTTTTGTGCCCTCTCATCCATCCCTATTTCACACTTTCTTGCTGAACATCAGCTCACTGGAATCTACACGGAGAAGCAGAAAGCAGCCCCTTGTCCTCCAGCCGATTGTAATGTAACTTGGAGAACGAGGTGCGGATCGAAGGAAAGTTGTGAATGCACAGCAAGGAAAACCAAATGTCAGCAGACATTTACTGAGTCCCCTATGTACTGTGCTGATAACTTCATACAGTTTCCTTCTTTGATCTTGACAATGAATCTCTAAGTTAAGGCTTAATAACCCCGAGAATGCTTTGTGAGCTATGGGCCCTCATACCTCCCACCCCCCGCAAATGAAAATCTGTGCACATACAATAAAACTTTGCTTTTATTAAAATGATTTTATGGCTTTCATTCATGCATAGTTAAGAAACCCTACAATTAGACTTAGGTTGCATTATTAATGAAGGATGAAATGGAGTCTTAGAAGTTACTAAGCATAAGTGACTCTTCTAAGTCACAGGACAAGACTTCATTTGAGTGTCAAAGAGTTTTGGTTCTTGTGGATGGTTAGCACCGAGTCAGCACTGATTGCTCGCAGCCCAGTGAACTACACCAGACAGTGCTGCTTGATCCTGCCCCATCTTCATCATCACCAATACATTTGAATTTATTGTTGTGGCCATCGTTGTAGTGTTTTTCAACTGGGAGGACACAGCTTCCGGCATTATGGTTCATTTTTGGAAGTAGATCACTAAGCTTTTCTTCCTAGTCTTCCTTAGTCTGAAAGCTCTTTGGAAACCTGCTCACTGTGGGTGACATTGCCAGCATTGGAAATATTGGTAGCATAGTTTCCAACATCAGGGCAACATTCAAGTCACTGTAATAGGACAAACCGACAAACTGACCATTAGCTGCTTTCTTTATGATATATCGAACTTCTCCCTAGTTAATATGCAAAACTATAAAAGGAAATGTGGAGCATGAAACTTACTTATAAAAATTGTCCGAAATCTTGCAAAAAACCACTATAAGTATGCAAAAAAGGACTCGAAGTATCGCCAGCATCTTATTGTGGTCTCCATAATATATTACCTCATTTCTATTCAAGTTGCAGCGTCCTCCTATTAAATATTGATTTAATCATTCTGGAAATTTTAATTAAAAGTTTCTTGACTTTAGTATCTGTGGGACTTTATTTTCTTTTTTTTGAAGGGAAAGAAATTCATTCATCTTATCTTAAGCACACCAACCAATCAATTAATAAGATAGATTTAAAAATAAAGAGAAAAACTCTTTCATGGATTATAAGAAAAGAATGTGTGAAGCACCTGGCACCAGGAGGGGGAGAGGCACCAAGAGCCAGGACATTTCCCTCTCACCTTCCATCTGGGGAGAAAAATTCTAGGGATTTCCTGGCACCGATCAATGAATGTTGTTCTCTGAGCATACAATAGCCAGTGGCCATATTGACTTCCAAAGTTATTCTGTTCTCAGTGCCAGGAATTAGTCGCCCCTGGTATGTCTCTTTTAATCTCTTGAGTTCCGTTTGGGTCCATATCAACTCTTATTTAATCCATTGTTTGGAAGGAAGGGCAGAGATAAGCTAGGAAGCCATCTCATGTGTGCCTGAAGGATAGGGGTCACCACCTCCAAAATGTTTCTATGAAGGGCTGGATAGTAAATAGTTAAGAGTTCGTGAGCCATATGGCTTCTGTTACAGATAACCAACTCTGTTATTCTGGCACAAAAGCAGCCACTTTTAATATACCAGCATACGAGGGCACCTTTATTCCAGTGAAGACTGTCAAAGCCGGAACTCACAATTTGTACAATTTCAAATAGATAACATTGTATGCTCCCTTTGCTCCCTCACCTCCAGCTATTAAAAATACAAGAATGTATTATCCTCCCACCATGCACTGCACAGGGCCTGCTGTCACGCTCACTGCCATTGAGCCAATTCTGGCTCAGAGTGATCTTGTAGCACAGGTAGGACTTGGCCTCCCGCCTACACCCTGACTTAGCACATGAAGGGTTAACTTTTTCCTTATGGAACATTTGAAGGGTCTCCTCCATCTAGGGAGCTGAAGCTCCAGATGTCCGTTATCTCGTGATCCCTCCCCATCTCCGCATGTGACATCCCAGGTCACCTCAGCAAAGAGAAAGAAGAATGAAGGGGATACACAGACTCTACCTCTTTTGGCTTTGAAGTGACACACATCCTTTGTTGACGCTCCACGGCCCAGAACTGGGCATGCTCACCTACGCTCATCTTAGGGGAAGTCAGAGACTGTAGAGAGCAGATGAGATATGCACGAGTCACAGCAATCTGTGCCCAATAAAGATGAAAGCAGAGATCAAAGCCCGTTGCTGTAGACTTGACCCTGATTCATCGCAAACCTAGAGGACAGGGTAGAACTGCCCCACAGGGTTTCAAGACTGATCTTCACAGAAGCAGACAACCATCTTCCTCCCATAGAGCTGCTGTGGGTTCAGACTGCCCTCTCAGCTGAGTGCTGCATCACCGAATCATCACCAGGAGTTTTCCTGTGACAGTTCGCGGAGAGTAAGTCACCAGTATGGCTACCATCCAAACATTATGTCAATGTTTGCATCTTTATTTGATTCGTTTTCATTGTTTAGCTGGATACATGCATGCTCAGAACATTTCTCTCCCAATAATATCTTTGTAAGAAACAAAGAAGAGAGAGAGAGAGAGAGAGAGAGAGAGAGAGAGAGAGAGAGAGAGAGAGAGAGAGAGAGAGAGAGAGAGAGAGAGA